>NC_045764.1:136177754-136480784 GCF_008692025.1 Phocoena sinus | reverse complement strand
ACCTACACAACCCTGACACTGAGGAGGGAAGTCCGGGATACTTCCCAGTTCATCCCAGGCCACCCTTAAAATCACACTAGCACATGTTACTCGATACAGTCAAGTGAGGGATTCTGTTGGCCTTTTTCTACTAGGTTCCTACCTGTTCCCAGTCCTTCCCAAATACCATTATCCCTCACAATCCAATCTCTCACCTTCCAAATCCTAGGAAACAACAAGATCCAGATGCTGTTATTTGCTTTCTGAATTCACTCTCAGACTCAAGAACAAAATTGATTTAGATATTAAAACTTTGCACCTATGGTTATGCTTGTTGAACCTACACATTCAGAAGAATAACCTGGGGAGCATGTTAAAAGTACAGATTCCCAGCGGCTCATTCTGACTCAGGAGGCCATATTTTAGCAAGCTCTTCTGATGCTTCTGAAGCAGGTGGTCTGCATATTGCACTTTGAGACACCAAGAAGTAGCTTGTCAATTGGTTAGAGCCTCATCCATACCCATGGTAGCAATGGGGAGATTATGGAGGTGGCACTAGTGAAAAGGGAGGCCTGGGCCTCTGGGCCTCTGGGCCTGGGAGCCTTCTGCCCTTGAGTTCTCAGTATATGCTGTGGCCCAGACTGGATCCATCTATGTGTGAAAAAAGCAACAAACCTTGGTTCTTCACAGGGGAAAAAGCATGGGGAAGAAAAACGGATGCCACACGGCAATCTGCAGTCTGAGTAATTGGTCCCTGAGTCAGTAAGAGTCAACTATAATTACCTAAGTGTTGAAATCAGTTTTCTTCTCCCAAATATTGGACACCAGAACATGCATTAAACAAAGACCAGGCCCCAGCCTTGTAGAGAAATGAAAAGTTTTGTAACTTATTGATGGCTTCTTTCTTGTTGTTAGGAAGACCTGTTCAGAGTAGCTGAAATAATGGAACTGGGCCACTTGAGCATTAACATGCAGTCCTTGAATAAAAATTTGGAGAAAAGACCCCTTCTCTCATCACCCACACACTCCCACTGCAGCCCCTAAGCTTTGGCAGCCTTTTACATCCTCTCGGAGCCCACAGCAGGACTTGTCCCCTTGGCTTGTTTTCCAGGGCTTATATGACGCCCTTGTTCCCTTCTTGGCAATTCAAGCAAAGCTCTCTATCTCTGGCCACAGCAGTGGTAGTTGTTGTAAACAGCTTGGACCAGTTTATCTTTCAGAAATGCTTAGAATAGCATTTAGATGCCAAGATACTTGGAGTGGGAAAAGAATGTTATTTTTATAAGAAATACTATTTTAGGAGATTGTTCTAACATTAAAAGACAGAAATGGGCCATATGGTTTGTTAAGAAATGTACTTGCAAAGCTAAAATCCATGTTACTGCCTATGTGAGTGGGGTAGTTAGCCACTTTCCCACTTTCTCTTAAACCAGGTCATGATTCCTGAGTTATGGCCGCCTCTCAAAGCTAGAAGGATGCATGAGCCTGGCCAAGTGCTTTGAATTAACTCAAGAGAAAGCCAACACAGGCCTCATTTGTTTCCATATACCTGTGGAAGCCAGGTCCATAACTTCCTTTGGCTGAGTAATTATTGACCATCTGCATTATCTCCATCCACAGGGCCAGATTGCTTGATAGTTTCATTTTAGTGATTAAAAACTCCAGTATTAATGTCAGTCTTTTGTTTCATTTCCTTTTACATCATATTCTAGCCACTTAACTGCAGTATTTGATCCCTTGAGCTACATTTCAAACTGTAAATCTCTCCTCATGCCTCCTTAAAAAAAGTGGACTTTTTTTGGTTTCTTTATTTCCTGCTTTTATCTCCAGACTATAACCACTGTTTCCTCATTGACCAGAGTGATGAGGTACCATCAACCCTGGAAAAAAGATGTCCTGAATAACCTTTGAGGAAAATCAAATGAAGAGAGCCTTTGCCTTTTTAGACGTTCAAAGTCTGAGAAAAATCAACCTGATATTGTTTTTTAAATTCAGAGATGTAACAACTATGAATACATCACATCAACATAACTTAAATATTGGCATCTATGGGTATGTTCTTTATAGAAGGACTCAAAAGACTGGGGCTCCAGGGAAAGGGGCTAGAAAGCACAAAAGAAGAAAGAAAGAGCAAGACCTAAAGACAACCGGGAGGTGGCAGCCAGCCCGCCACCCTCAGGGAAACATGGATGAGAGCAGTGGAGTGGGGAACATGTGTAGATGTGGTGAGATCTGCCTGCCTAAATAGGATACGATGAATATGATGAATCTGTTGCTATCATCTAAATTCATAATGCCTTTCCAGTGCTCATCTTACCTCTTAGAGAATAAGCATGTCTGAACCTCATACTTTTCTATGCTGCGGTTATCATGTTT
Source organism: Phocoena sinus (assembly GCF_008692025.1). Lineage (NCBI taxonomy): Eukaryota > Metazoa > Chordata > Mammalia > Artiodactyla > Phocoenidae > Phocoena > Phocoena sinus. The sequence continues at coordinate 136,478,429 of NC_045764.1, read as the reverse complement.
CATGGATTTAAGGACTAGTGGTTCACTATTTTTTCAGTGCTTAAAAATGACCTGAGAAACCTGTTAAAATGCAGATTCTTGGGTTTCATCCCCATCAATTCTGATTTGGTTAATCAGGGATGGATCCAGAAATTTTCAGTTTTAGTGAATACACCAATTGATTTTAAAACTGATAGTTAAGTCAACAGAGCTACACTGTCCTACCATTTGCTTCTTTTTACCATCATCTTTCATAGTCCTGCCTCCTTTTTGGCATTCTTCCAACACACACCATATTTGTGCATGTGTCCTTTGCCCTCAAATCTCTTTTCCAATCATCAGTTAGCTAGGTACCCACTTCTCACAGAATTTCATTATTGTTTCTTTGCCTCAAACTGTGACTTCTCTCTTAGGCCATAAAACTACTGGTAATTAATTGAACCTGTTCCCTAATTGCTGCCACTGCAGTTGTAAATGATGATGATATTCTCAAGGTCATTTATGTACCACAGAAAATAAACAGCATTTGCTATATACACAGAACCTTCTGAGGACCTGGTATATACAGAAGACATTGACTCATTAATCTGTACAGTCCATGTGCAAAAACTAGATAGAATTACTCCTTCCACTTTTCAGTTAAAGGCAACTGGTCATAAGTGCACTTTCCAATGTCAGTTTTTTTTTCTATTAATCTTGATTTAGAAATTGCATTTAGTGGATGTTTATAGACTACCATATATCAAGCACTATGCTAGGTGCTCATGATACAGTGATGATCCTGCCCTCATGAATCTTACGATCTAATTGGGAAGCAGACAAGAAGACAAAGGGACTCATGAGCACACACATGGTGGCACCTAATCCAGTACTGAATGGGAGGAGCAGGGATATCAAGGAGCCATCTTGGAAGGCTAAAAGTTAAGTTGAACTAAATATGTTGACCCTAGATCATGTCCTTGATGGTTGGTTTCATTTAAAACAAAATTCCAGAATTTATTTTCTTTTGATTTTTTAGTCTTAATTATAAAATTGCAATAGAAAATAAGTAATAAAAATAACCCAGGGTGTTGAAATTGGACCCCTCTGAGTTTAGATCTGAGCTCCACCACTTATACGTGGTGTGACTCTGGACAAGTTACTTAACCTCTCCGAATCTTAGGTCCTAATGCGTAAAGCAGAATTAATCGTCCCTAAATCACAGGGTTGTTGTGAAAATTAAATGAGGTGACATGTGAAAAGCAGCTAGAGCAGTGTCTGGAACACAGTAAATGCTCAATAAATTTTAGTGTTGTCCTCTAATTGTTGTAGGTCTCAAATAATTAAATTGTTTACTTTAATTAGCCTCTTGGCTCCCAAATTAGCATTCTGGCCTCCTGCTGAGCCCTCTGACTTTTGCATCCAAACTCCCTGGCCTCTAGGACTTTGCATGTGAGATTCCCATTTTCCCTTTCCTTTCTTCCCCACCCTCCATGCCCATATGCACACACCCTCTACATGACTCAGTGTACTGATCCTTCAAGACTCAGCTTACACACCACTTATTCCAAGAAACCTGCCCTGACCCTCTTGTCCATATCTCATTTAGCTACCCCTCTCATGGACACTGTAACTCACTATTTTTCCCCATAATTGTGCCTTTCACACCTTTTGATAATTGTGTGTATACTCATCTGCATACCCTACCAGCCTACATGGCCTCATGTGTGACTTGTTTACCTTTCTATGTCCAGCGCCTAGAAGAAAGCCTGGCCCATGATAGGTTTTCAATATGCATTTTTGAATGAATAAATGAATGAATAGGTGGATAGATAGATGATAACTTCCCCCCAATTTTAGATGAAGAATATATTTAGTGCATATACTCTAGCCTTACTGAGCTCCACATTATAATTTTTTACAGATCACTTATCTTTTTACTTTTTGCTATTTGCAGTTTTTGAAGTGCTGATTTACCTCTTTTGTCACTTTTCACCTTTTTTTGCCCAAGTATCCTCAGTTGTTTGTATCTTTCAATTTAGAATTATTCACGTTTAATATGAAACTATAGGAATAAAGATGCAGACGTAGAGAATGGACTTGAGGACACGGGGAGTGGGAAGGGTAAGCTGGGACGAAGTGAAAGAGTGGCACGGACTTATATATACTACCAAATGTAAAACAGATAGCTAGTGGGGAGCAGCTACATAGCACAGGGAGATCAGCTCGGTGCTTTGTGACCACCTACAGGGGTGGGATAGGGAGGGTGGGAGGGAGACTCAAGAGGGAGGAGATATGGGGATATATGTATATGTAAAGCTGATTCACTTTGTTATAAAGCAGAAACTAACACACCATTGTAAAGCAATTCTGCGCCAATAAAGATGTTAAAAAAATATGAAACTATAGACTCCCTTCAGAGTAAAAAGAACTTTTTTCAGTATAAAAGATGAAAATCTTTCACTGTTTTGAATACTACACATACACACACACATACTCGTACCTTTTATGTTTGGGTTTTGTTTGAATGCTATTTGTTAAATCATTTGGTAGTAATCCCCCTATTCAGAGCGTTTTTAGGGATTGGCAATTTTTAACTGTCATTAAAGTATCTCTTCATCTCTCCAACTCTGTTCCTTAGTCTGTAACTAGAAACCAAATATTTGAAAGAAATTGTGATTGAAAGTTCACTAAACTTATTGTGGTAATCATTTCATGATGTATTGTAAGTCAAATCATTATGCTGTACGCCTTAAACCTATACAGTGCAGTATGCCAATTATATTTCAATAAAACTGGAAGGGAAAAAAGCTAAAAGTAAAAAAGTAAAATAAATAAATAAATTTAAATGCAAGTTAAAAATAAGGAAATCAAAGCCATAAAGAAAATTAGGTGAAGTAAATGTGCCATGATAAATATTAGTATTTTTTTCTCTGATTTTATATTAAATTTGGCTTTGAGCTTCCTGGTTGGGCACAAAAGTCAAGGCAAAAAAAGATATGCTTTGTATTCATTCATTCAACAAATAATTATCTGTTAAATAACTTCATTATGTAATAAAATATAATTTATTTGAGAAATGTAACACACCTTGATATTAATTTGGATAATAATTTGTCACAAGGCGTGTCCTTTATGTGGATTATATGAAACTCAAAGCACCATAGCAGAAAGAAAATAATTCTCCTTGGAATATAGCAACATTTTAAAGCAGCATCCTTTAGGGACTTCCCTGGCAGTCCAGTGGTTAAGATTTTGCCTTCCAATACAGGGGATGTGGGTTCCATCCCTGGTCAGGGAGCTAAGATCCCACATGCCTCATGGCCGAAAAACATAAAACAGAAGAAATATTGTTACAAATTCAATAAAGACTTTAAAAATCGTCCACATCAAAAAAATCTAATAAATAAATAAGTAAATAAATAAAGTAACATCCTTTAAGGTCCTGCACTGGCTTTGTTCAAGCCGAGGCAACTTGATAGTACTTCACTTTCAACTATGGAATGGCTTTTTATGTTGAGGTGGTCTGTCCAATTTCACCCTCTTCCAAATTGACCCCTAGCTGCTGGCTACTGACCACCATAAGTGCTGTCCTATTTACATATGTGTGGGGAGGAGTAGTATCCTTTTCCTGCTGATGAAGCTGAGCTCAGGGAAGTCAAAGAATCTGAAGTAGTAAGACCAGTAAGTGGCAGAGACAGAACTCTTTCCACTGCCATTGCTGCACTTTAACCAGACTAGATTCGTATGCCGAGGCCCAGAGAGAAAGTGAGGATGACTTTAGAGACTCCCAAAATTCATGCTTCCAACTAATCACTTCTAATCCCTGCAGCATCAGGTTGTATGGTATCCACTTCAAGGAGAAAGGCAGGAGCTAGATGTCAGAAATAGAGCATCTGAGCTTTCTTGTTTTCATTCTGGGGGCAGAATGAAACATTAAACACGTACTATCTTCTCCCTTCATTGAATTCTGAGCCCAAGTCCAGCTCCATAGAGCAGACACACTGGGGAGACTCAGAACTGTTCCTTACCCTCGGGATTGGCCTTTTCAGGTTCAGATTCTTCAGATCTTTTGTTTGCCCAGCACCTGGCTTCTCTGGTGCAGACTGTGGGTGGTTGTTAGGAAATGTCAGTAGGCAGTACAGTCTCCTGAATCACAGCTGGAGTTCTGAAGCCGGGGTAACCTGGGTCTGAACCTGACTCTGCTGCTTATGGGTTCTGGGGCTGGAGTCAGGTTCCCTAATCTGAGACTTACTTCCCCTCTGGGTAGAATGGATGTATTAGCAGCCCTTCTTTATAAGTCTGTGGTGAGGATTAAATGAGAGAATCCATGTGAAACACTTAGCCCCGTGTCTGCCACTTGGTATATGTTAATAAATGTGTGATTTTATTGGTATTGCTCTTATTCTTTTAAGTGTAGAATGTTTTTCTCTGCTCTTTGATTTATGTATGAGTCATTCCATGTTATCTGACAATTGCAAAACGAGGAATAAGGAGGACTTTTTGCACAAACTCCTGATCTTTTATCTTTAACTAATGGAGATTAAAAATGGGAAGTAAGAAACATCCTCCACAAATCTGGTAAAACTATATAAAGAAAGATGTTTAAATAGGGAAGACTTTGACATGACATTTTCTCCTTTCCTTTTCACAAGTTTGACTCTTTGACATGTATCTTTGCAAGACAAACATCTTAAAAACTTAAATAGCAGCCTTCTCTCCTCCCCATGTACGTACACGTCCATCAACACCCAAACAAAGACTTAGCCAGTGTGTACTTCTGTAGAGTCCACCACTTAGGAAGTGACAGGATGGAGTGGTATGTGCTTATTGTCATAGCAGTGAAGGTGCTGCTATTCGCTCTGTATGGTGGCCTCGGTTAGAAAGTCCTCAAGGAATATTGTGCAAGCATAACTTGCCCAGTTTGCCTTTATTTTCATGGGAATTGCTTAAGAAGACTTGGTTAATAATTACATTGATATTATAGGACACTGTAAGGAAACCATTACTTGATTATAGCAAACATGTTCTGAAATGACTTAAAATACACATGCAAAAATATGCTAGACATTATTTATAATTGAATGTCATTTACCTTTTTTATGCATAATAGCTTAGTGTGTGAACACTTATTTAGCATATACCAGCACATTTTTTAATCTTCAAGCAAATGAATAGGCTGAAAGATGGCTGTACTCCTATGGAGGTATTGAAACACATAGCTGAAGGAGATTGGGCAAAACATGCCAGAGTTCTTTTCACTTCAAGTTTAACATTAGATGTCAGTTTTGCTGAATTATCTTTAAGCAACTGTCTCTAACCTTCAGGAATCTTAAAAACCATCAACACCTGGAATATTAGATTAAAGGAAAAATAAGAATATAATTTGAGTGCAGCTGTATCATTATTTTATACCCAAAGAGTAAGTCTATGCTAGGAACACTGAAGCTGAATCAAGAAGTGGTCCTAACTCTGTGGTTGAGACCAGCAGACCTGGGAGCACACACATCTGTCTGGATCTCAAGTTAACCAACGTAAAACCATTCCTACAGGGTCACTCGACAACAACTGAGTCATTCTAAGCATCTTTTAATACTCACCTCACATGAGTTTTTAGCCTGGGACTTGCTATAGCCATTATTACAAAAGAATGAATGCCTTTCTGGTCCCTGAGACTTCTAGACTTGCTGTAATGCAGATAATACCTTACACTTTTTTTTTTTTTTTTTTTTTGCGGTATGCGGGCCTCTCACTGTTGTGGCCTCTCCCATTGCGGGGCACAGGCTCCGGACGCGCAGGCTCAGCGGCCATGGCTCACGGGCCCAGCCGCTCCGCAGCATGTGGGATCTTCCCGGACTGGGGCACGAACCCGTGTCCCTTGCATCGGCAGGCGGACTCTAAACCACTGCGCCACCAGGGAAGCCCTCTTACACATTTTTTTAAAAGACGTTAAACAATTATTGGGTTGGCCAAAAGGTTCATTTATTTTTTTCCGTAAGATGGCTCTAGTAGCACTTAGTTGTCTTTAACTTCATTCGAAACAATTTTGTTAATTTGTAAGTGACAGCTGTCATATCAGCATGCATTTAAAAAAAGACTTATAAAAATTGGTGAATTTTTGTGTAGCCATTTTAATATTGAAGATGGAAAAAAAAGCAACATTTTCGACATATTATGCTTTATTATTTCAAGAAACGTAAAAATGCAACTGAAACACAAAAAAAGATTTGTGCAGTGTATGGAGAAGGTGCTGTGACTGATCGAACATGTCAAAAGTGGTTTGCGAAGTTTTGGGCTGGAGGTTTCTTGCTGGACGATGCTCCGCGGTTGGGTAGACTAGTTGAAGTTGATAGTGATCAAATTGAGACATTAATTGAGAACAGTCAATGTTGTGTCACTCGGGAGATAGCCGACATACTCAAAATATCCAAATCAAGCACTGAAAATCATTTGCACCAGCTTGGTTATGTTCATCACTTTGATGTTTAGGTTCCACATAAGTTAAGCCAAAAAACCTTCTTGACCGTATTTCCACGTGTGATTCTCTACTTAAACGTAAGGAAAACGTTCTGTTTTTAAAACAAATTGTGATGGGCGATGAAAAGTGGATACTGCACAATAATGTGGCATGGAAAAGATCGTGGGGCAAGTGGAATGAACCACTGCCAACCACACCAAAGGCCAGTCTTCATCCAAAGAAGGTGATGTTGTGTATATGGTGGGATTGGATGGGAGCCCTCTATTATGAAGCTCCTTGTGGAAAACCAAACGATTAATTCCAACAAGTACTGCTCCCAATTAGACCAACTGAAAGCAGCACTCAACGAAAAGCATCCAGACTTAGTCAACAGAAAATGCATAATCTTCCATCAGGATAATGCAAGAGTGCATGTTTGATGACCAGGCAAAAACTGTTATAGCTTGGCTGGGAAGTTCTGATTCATCCGTCATATTCACCGGACATTGCACCTTCGGATTTCCATTTATTTCAGTCTTTACAAAATTCTTTTTTTTTTTTTTTTAATTTTTATTTTATTTTTTTTGGTACACGGGCCTCTCACTGTTGTGGCCTCTCCCATTGCAGAGCACAGGCTCCGGATGCTCAGGCTCAGTGGCCATGGCTCACGGGCCCAGCCGCTCCGTGGCATGTGGGATCTTCCCGGACCGGGGCACGAACCCGTGTCCCCTGCATCGGCAGGCGGACTCTCAACCACTGCGCCACCAGGGAAGCCCTACAAAATTCTTTTAATAGAAAAAAATTCAATTCTCTGGAAGACTGTAAAAGGCACCTGGAACAGTTCTTTGCTCAGAAAGATAAAAAGTTTTGGGAAGATGGAATTATGAAGTTGCCTGAAAAATGGCAGAAGGTAGTGGAACAAAACGGTTAATATGTTGTTCAATAAAGTTCTTGGTGAAAATGAAAAATGTATCTTTTATTTTTACGTAAAAACTGAAGGCACTTTTTGGCCAACCCAGTATTAGTTTAGCTAAGAGTGGAGAGGTGTTCATATTCTAGGAAGCATATTCTTTCAGTCTTAGTGTTTTTATTCATTTGAGCTCCTATGGTTGTGTGCTTTAGAATTTTGCTGTGGTTTGTCCTAACACATTTCTCCACAATAACGGACTATTCTTGTCCTTTGTCTGCTTACTTTTTTCCTAACACAAGGGCCTCCTCTGAAATTCCAGATCTAAATAGTGAGACTGGTTTTGTGGATTCAGTTTGCCTCTTGCGGAGAAAAAATATTCAGTGCTGCTTCAGCAGCTTCCTGGACTTCCAGATTAGTTTTGTTTTGGTTTCTTTTTCATTTCCTTCTAGGTATGTTAGGAGTGGTTTACAGAATTGCAACTGTTTGCAGAAATTTACTGCTGTGCTGTAAATGTTTAATGAGATCATTATTTTAAATCCAGTTTCTGGTCCTTTTTCACTAATGCATGTTCAGCAGAGGAAACTTTTGGGGGGGGCGGGGACTTTATACTGATGAGGTACTACTGCAAAATTATCAATATGTCCCTTCTATGATGATTTATTGAGAAATGTTTCCTTTACCTTGAATGTATAAGGCACATTTTTGCAGTAGAAACCCATTGATTTAGTTATTCTATTTGCTGTGGCTTTCCGTAAAAGTAGTCAATGATGACCTTCAAAGAAAATGTCTAACTAATTAATGGTGAGAGGAATAAGCAGAAAATGGAAACACAACGTGGTGTTGCTCTTTACTGGTACAAGGAATTTGTAAAATGAAGAAGGGAACCAGGAAAAAGTACAACAGTGCTCACCCTGTCAGTGAGTTTATCCATAGGAACGCTTTTGGCTGCAATGACAGAAAATCCAACTAGCATCAGTGTGAACCATAAGGACATTGACTGTTTACTTAATAAAAAGTTTAGAGGTGGGAGATTCCAGAGACCCAGGTGGTTCAACAGACCTACAACGTCAGGGCACTAGACTTTTTACAGTTATCATTGCCTTCTCCTCATGACCTCCAGATGACTGCAGTAGTTCCAAGCATCATGTCCTCATAGAAAACTGGGGCCAACCAGAGTGACAAAAGAGCTCACCCTGCTTTTCATCAAGAAAAAAATCTTTCACAGTGGCTCTCCAGCAGACTTTTCTTTATATCTCATTGGCTAAACCTGACTCCATTGCCACCCCTATGTGCAAGGCATTCTGGAAAAGTTACATGTGCATGCATATAGCTATATGTTACTATATGTTTTTTATAGGCTCCATAGTAGAAGGAGAACATGAGAGAAGAGGTTTTAAAATGACTGTGGCATCTACCACAGTGGGCCACATTTTAGCGTGTTCGGTACATGCAGCCTTCTCTGTCACAACCTCATCTAGCATGCCCCAGATTTCCCTTTCAGGCCTTGTCAGTTTCCTTAGAGTAAATTTCACCATCATTATTTTCCTGGAAATATCAGAACATTCCTTTACAAAATCAAAATAAAGCAAAGGTGTTGTTATGTTGTTAGATCTTTCACCCCAGCCCTTTCTTTCCCCCTATATGCAAGATTACCAGTTCATGTCCCAGCACAGATTCAAATTCAGCATGCCAAAATTAAACCTCATCACCAGCCTGTATTGAATTAATCAGCAGAAACAAAGAGAATAAGTTAGAACATTCCTGATAATGATGGTAGTGAGATGAAGGAGGTTGTGGAAGACCCTAATTTCAGTGATCAGCAGTTTTAATTTAAAAAGCAATTAATGGAACTTCTGGCATAGACCTGTTTCTTTCCATTCACTTCCACTAAGCACAATTATAAAACCTGGAAATAATGCAAGAGACAACCAAAGGAGAATACAACCAAAGGAGAATTCTGAAGGGTGGTAGAAGGTAAACTAGTTTGAACCCTAGGACTGGAGGAACAATATAGAAGCAGGATGTCTTACATCCCCCCACTCAACAGAAGACCATCCATACCTGGTGTTGTCTGATCTTCAACCTAGCAACAGAAGGAAGCAACAGGTAGGTTCATTTCTCCCTCATATCCAATGGGAATCTTTCTAGCAACACCAAGCTAGCCTGGCAAAGGTGGCAAAGTAAGGTCAATCAGGAACCCTGCCAATAATAAGCATCTAGGGGAAATACTCTCCTTCCCTTCCAGGCCTGAGATTCTCCCTTTCTGCGAAGAGATACTGAGGCAGGTAGGCAGAACCGGCAAGAAGAATCCAGCTGCAGCAAGTGGCCCAGTTTTGGAAGCCTCATTGCTCTGTGGGCTTGAGATTTTCCTCCCCTGCCAGCAGATACCGGGGCAGCTGGGAAGTACCAGTGGGGAGATCCCATCATACCACTGCCCTACTGAGAGACACTAGTTGGCCCAGTCTGGTGAAACCTCCTCTGCTGCCTGTGGCAGCACCAGCGGAGACCAGTGGGAGCCGCAGTGGCAGCAGTAGGACAAAGACCAAAATATTTTTCAAAGGTTCTAAAAATTAAAGAACTGCCTTTAGAACTATCGTTAACAAAACTTGGTTAAGACTCACATGCTAAACCTAAACAAGAGTGCCTGCCTACTAAAATAAAAGCTTAAATAGGAAACAAAGTCTCCTGACATAATACACCAAATGTTTAGGATACATCATACCATACATCATACCAAGAACCAAGAAAATCACAATTTGAAAGAAAAAACGAGCAACCGATGCCAACAACAATATGAATCGTATGTTGGAACTGTCTGGAAAGGATTTTAAAGCAGCTATCACAAAAAGGCTTCAACAATCAATTACAAATTCTCTTCAAACAAAGGAAAAAATAGAAAATCTTAGCAAAGAAATAGAATTCATAAAAAAATAACCAAATGGAAGTGATAGAACTAAAAATATAATAGCACATTTTTCAGAATTGCTGGATAGCTCAATACTAGAGTGGAAATGACCTAGAATAGACTCAGTGAACGTGAAGACAGAACAATAGAGTTCACCTAGTCTGAAAACAAAAAATATACTGGAATAAACTATATGAACAGAGCCTCAGGGACCAGTTGAGAAATAACGAAAGATCTATGGTTTGTATTATCAGAGTCCCAAAAGGAGAAGCAAGAGAGTGGGGCTGAAGGGACATTTGAAGAAATAATGGCTGAAAACTAACCATACTTGACAAAAGACAAGCCTCGAGATTCAAGAAGGTGAGCAAGCCCCAAAAAGGATAAACCCTCCAAATCTGTGTCAACACACATCATAATTAAACTCTTGAAAACTGAAGACAAAATCTTAAAAACAATTAGAGAGAAATGACACATCTATATGGGAACAGGAATTCAAATGACAGCAAATTTCTCACCTAAAATCATGGAGACCATAAGGAAGTAGCACAATATTTTAAAGTGCCGAAAGAAAGCTGTCGACTATAAGTTCTGTATGCAGTGAAACTATCCTTCAAGAATAAAGGAGAGATAAAGACATTCCAGATGAAGGAGAAGACCCCCCAAATTCTCTGTGCTCTGCCTATTGATCTCCCGTACCCCACCCCTGGCAACCACTGCTTATTTTGTTGTCTCCACGGTTTTGCCTTTTCTAGAATGTCATATACTTGGACTCATATAGCATGTACCCTTTTCAGATCACCTTCTTTCACTTAGTAGTGTGCATTTGTTTCCACTTTGTCTTTTCATGGCTTGATAGCTTTTTAGCACTGAATAACATTTTGTTTTCTGAATGTACTACAGTTTATTTATCCATTCACCTACTGAAGTTACTTGGTTACTTTCAAGTTCTGGCAGTTACGAGTAAAGCTGCTATAAATGCCTGTGTGCTGGTTTTTGTGTGGGGATAAGTTTTTAATTCCTTTGGGTAAATACCAAGAAGCGCAATTGCTGGATCATATGATAAGAACGTGTTTCATTTTGTAAGAAACTGCCAAACTGTCTTCCAAAGTAGCTGTAGCATTTTGCATTCCCACCAGCAGTGAACAAGAGTTCCATTGTTTCACATCCCTTCCCAGCATCTGGTGTTGTCAGTGTTCTGGATTTTGGCCATTCTATTAGGTATATGATGGCATAAAATTTTAATATTCTATGTTACTGGTTTCTTAATCAGGTTATTATTTCTCAAGGTACAATCAACATAAAATTAATGTCAGCTTCAGATGCATTTAACTTTATTGTTCTGTGGTTGATTTTGTGACTTTTCTTGTGTTGTTTATTATTCACAAACTTCCCTCTTTTCAACTACATGTGGACTAGGTGTCCTTTTTTTGCTGTAAACATAAAATGTTTTATGTGTTCTTGAGGAAAAAATAGAAGTGAGGGTCATGCTAATTCTTGTAAGTCAGCCACTGACTGATGGGTAGCAAGACAAGAAACAAAATCAAGAGTCAGATTAGAAGATAGGAACATGTGGAAAGCAAGGCTGAGGAACTAATCCCTAGTAAAGAAAAAACCCTCAAATAGAATCATGCCTGGGTTTGGTGGAAATGTGTAGACTGCAGAAACCAATTCAAGTTACGTGCTTAAAAAGTCCAGCAGGGGAAATTCTGAGAGATGTGATGGGAAGGGAGGACGAGGAGAGGGACAGCAATAGACTCAGGTTGTCAAGGAGCTCCAGGGAGCAATTTTGGCCTGAGCCAAGGAATTATACTGTGAGTAGACTGAGACAGAGAAAAAGGCTGACCTGGAGGGTGGGCTAAAAATCAGTCCAAGCTACCGTGTAAAGTTGTCAGGCTGTGCCCTTTGCCAGGAGTGCCAGGCCACAGTGGCAAATGAGGCCTGACTCCAGCTCATGCTCTGTTCACTAAGCCCCATGCCAAGGTGCAACATTACAGCCAACTGGAAGAATAATCTTATTGTAATTCTGTTCTTCTGTATTTCTGTTTTTAAATCAAGGTATAATTTACATATAAAACACCCTCCTAAAATGTACAATTCATTAGCTTTCAGCATATTCACAAAGTTGTGCAACTATCACCACTAATTTCAAAACATTTTCATCACCCCAAACGAAGCCCTGTACCCATTAGTAGTCACTTCCCATTCCCTCCTTCCTTCAGCTCCTAATTGACTTCCTATCTCTATAGACTTGCCTAATCTGGACATTTCGTATAAACGGAATCATAAAACATGGGCCTCTATATCCATCTTCTTTCCCTTAGAATAAGGTTCTCAAGGTTCATCCATGTTGTAGTGGATATCACACTTCATTCCTTTTTATAGCTGAATAATATTCCATAGAATGGATATGCAACATCTTGTTTTTCCATTCATTATTGATATGTGGTTTATGGTTTCCATTTTTGAGCTGTTATGAATGGTGCTGCTATGAATATTTATGTACAAGTTTTTGTGTGGACATATGTTTTCAGTTACCTCAGCTATATACTTAAGGAGTGGGATTGCTGGGTCATATTATAACTCTATGTTTAACTTTTTGAGGAACTGCCATACTGTTTTCCAAAGTGGCTCCACCACTTTACATTCCCAACAGCGATGTACAATGGTTCCATTTTCTCAGAATCCTCACCAACACTTGGTATTTTCCATCTTTTTGATTAAATACATTGTAGTGGGTATGAAGTGACATCTCATTTTAGTTTGATTTGCCTTGACCTAATGACGATCACATCTTTTCATGTGATGATTGGTCATTTTTCTCATATGATTTTTTTCACATGGTGGTTGGTCATACTTTCTTTGGAGAAATGTCTATTCAACTCCATTGCCCATTTTTAAATTGAGTTGTCTTTTAGTTGTTGAGTTGTAAGAATCCTTTTTATATTTTGGATACATATCCCTTGTCAGATACAAGATTTACAAATATTCTGTCCCATTCTGTGGATTGTCTTTTTTACTTTCTTGATAGTATCCTTTGATGCACAAACATTTTTTTCTTTTTTGAAGTAAAAAAAAGCTTCATCAAACTTGATGAAGTCCAATTTTACCTATTTTATCTTTTGTTCCTTGTGCTTTTGGTGTCATATCTAAGAAACCTCTGCCTAATCCAAGGCCATGAAGATTTATGCCTCTGTTTTCTTCTAAAAGGTTTCTAGTTTTATCTCTTTGGTCTACTTTGAGTTAAATTTTGTATATGGAGTAACGTAGGGGTCTAACTTTATTATTTTGCATATCCAGTTGTCCCAGCACCATTGTTGAAAATACTACTCTTTTCCCCATTGAATAGTCTTGGCACCCTTGTCAAAGACTAGGTTGACCATTAAGGTAAGGGTTTATTTCTGGACTCTTAATTCTGTTCTGTTGATCTATATGTCTGGTCTTACAGTACCACACTGTCTTGATTACTGTAGCTTTGTAGTAAGTTTTGAAATCATGAAGTGTGTTTTTTATCACCTTTTTCTTTTTCAAGGTTGTCTTATCTATTCTGGATCCCTTGCATTTCCATATGAATTTTAGGATCAAGTTGTCAATTTCTGGAAAAACACACACACACACACACACACACACACACACACACACACACACACAACCTACCTGGGATTTTGACAGGAATTGTGTTGAATCTGTAGATTAATTTAGGGAGTATTGCCATATTAACAATATTAAGCCATCCAATTTATAAACAAAAATGTCTTTCCATTTAACCTTTTCTGATTTAATCCAACGATTAAATTGTTTAATTTCTTTTAACAATGTTTTGTTGTTTTTAGAGTATAAGTTTTGCATTTCATTTGTCAAATTTCTTCCTAAGTATTTTATTCTTTTTATGTTACTGTAAATGGAATTGCTTTGAGTTCATTTTTGGATTGTTCACTGCTAGTGTGTAGAAGTACAATTGATTTTTTATACTGATCTCATATCCTGCAAACTGCTAGACTTGTCTGTTACCTCTAAATATTTACCCCTTAAAATTTATATATTCAAGATCATTTTGTCTGCAAACAGAGATAGTTTTACTTCTTTATTTCCAGTCTATATTACTTTTACTTCTTTTTCTTGCTGCATTGTCCTGGTTAGAATCTCCAGTACAATATTGAATAGACGTTGCCAGAGCAAACATATTTGTCTTGTTCCAGATCTTAAGGGGAAAGCTTTCAGTTTTTGCCGCTATGTATCATATCAGCTGTGAGTTTTTTGGTGACTCCTTTTTATCAGGTTAAAGATGTTTCCTTCTATTTTTAGTTTGTTGAGTGTTTTTTATCACGAAAAGGTGTTGGATTTCTCAAATGCTTTTTTCTGCATTAATTGAGATGATAGTATGGTTTTTGGCCCTTATTCTGTTAATATGGTATATTATGTTCATTGGTGTATTCTATTGCTTGTTTTAACCCTGGGATAAATCCTGTTTAATCATGATGTTTCTTTTTTATATATTGCTAATTCAGTTTGTCAGTATTTTTTTTAACAATTGTTTCTTTAAATTAATTTATTTATATATTTATTTTTTGCTGCATCGGGTCTTCGTTGCTGCGCATGGGCTTTCTCTAGTTGCAGCAAATGGGGGCTACTCTTCCTTGCAGTGTGCCAGCTTCTCACTGCGGAGGCTTCTCTTGTTGCGGAGCACGGGCTCTAGGTGCGTGGGCGTCAGTAGTTGTGGCACGCAGACTCGGTAGTTGTGGCTCGCAGGCTCTAGAGTGTAGGCTCAGTAGTTGTGGCGCATGGGCTTACTTGCTCTGCAGCATGTGGAATCTTCCTGGACCAGGGCTGGAACCCGTGTCCCCTGCAATGGCAAACGGATTCTTAACCACTGCGCCACCCGGGAAGTCCAGTTTATCAGTATTTTGTTGAGGATTTTTGCATCTATAATCATAAGGGATATGTTATGTAGTTCTCTTTCCTCATGATGCTTTGTCTGGTTTGGCATCAAGGTGATATTGACCTCACAGAGTGAGATGGAAAATTTTCCTATACCTTCTACTTTTTGGAAAAGTTATGAAGGATTGGTGATAAGCCTTCTTTAAACGTTTGGTAGATCAGCAGTGAAACCATCTGAACCTGGGCTTTTCTTAGTGAGAAGTTTTAAAATTACTAATTCAATGCATTTTCATCTCAATCTATTAACATTTTATATTTCTCTTAGAGTCAGTTTTGGTAGCTTGTGTCTTTCTAAAAAGTTGTCCACATTATCTGGGTTATCTAATTTCTTCATCTGCAATTGTTCATAGTATTTCTGTATAACCTTTTTAATTCTGTAAGGTTGGTCGTAATGTCCCCTCTTTCATTCCTGATTTTAGTAATTTGAGACCTCTCTTTTTTTTTTTTCCTTTTTCTAGCTAAAGGTTTGCTAATTTTGTTGATTCTTTCAGAGAACTAACTTTTAGTTTCATTGATTTTCTGTGTTGTTTTTCTCTATTTCATTAATTTTCAGTCTAATCTCTATTACTTCCTTCATCTGCTTGCTTTGGGTTTAGTTTGTTCTTCTTTTCTAGTTTCTTAAGGCAGAAGATTAGGTTATTGATATGTTCTTTTTAAATATAAAAAGCCTTTCCAAAAATAAAAATAAAAAGCCTTTCCCTCTAATTATCTTTAGCTATACCTCTAACTTTTGGTTTTATTTTCATTCATTTCAAATTATTTCCTAATTTCCCTTGTGATTTCTTCTTTGACCCATTGCTTATTTAGAAGTGCATTGGTTAAATTCTACGTATTTGTGAATTTTCAAGTTTCCTCATGTTATTGATTTCTAATTTCATTGCATCATCATTGGACAACATATATTGTATGATTTTCATCCTCTTAAAATGTATTGAGTCTGTCTTATGGCCTAATGTATGTTCTGTCTTAGGGAATGTTCCATGTGCACTTATCAAGAATATGTATTTTGCTGTTGTTGTATGGTATGTTCTACAGATGTCAGTTAGCTCTAGTTAGTTTATGGTGTTGTTCAATTCTTCTTTCCTTGTTGATATTCTATCTAGTTCTATCCATTGTTAAAAGTAGGGTATTGAATAATAGTTGTCCAACAACTATTATTGTTTATTTCTCTCTTCAGTTCTTTTAGTTTTTGTTTTATTTACTTTGGAGTTCTGTTGTTAGATGCATATATATTTATAATTTTTGTCTTCTTGATAGATTGCCATCCATAAAGGTTATAAACTCAACAATACACTGATTATTGGTTTACAATCTTATGTCTTTTAAATAAATGAATAGAAAAAGAAGAAAAGATAAATTTATATAGTTTGTTTTGTTCACCCATATATTTACTCTTTCTAGAACTCTTTCTTTCTGTGGATTTTAGTTGCTGCCTGGAGTAATTTCCTTTCTACCTGAAAGACTTTCTTTAGTATTTTTTCTAAGGCAAATCTGCTACCAATGAATTCTCTCTTTCTTCATCTAGGACTATATGTCACCTTCATTTTCAAAGGATAATTTTGCTGGATATAAAATCCTTGGATGACAGTATGTGTTTTAGGACTTGAATGTCATTCAGCTTCTTTCTCATCTCCATTGTTTTTGATAAGAAGTCAGTTATTATTAGTATTGATACTCTCCTGTATGTGATGTGTCATTTTTTACTTGCTGTTTCAAGGTTTTCTCCTTCTGTCTTTAACTGTTTGATAAAGGTATGTCTAGGTATAGATCACTTTATATTTAAACTATTTGAAGTTTGTTGATCTTAAATCTGTTGATTAATCAAGTTTTAAAATCAAATTTGGGGATTTTTCAAGAATTACACCTTAAATATTTTTCTGTCTCTCTCCCCTCGCTCTCTCTCCAAACTCCTATTATAGATATGTTGGTACACTTGATGTTGTACCGTAAGTCTCTGTGGCTTTGTTCATTTTCTTTTAGATTTTTCCTCCATTCTTCAGGTTAGATCACTTCTATTCGTCTGTCTCATGTTCAATGCTCTCTTCTACTATTTTACATCTGCTGTTGAGTTCATCTAGTGAATTTTAATTTTTAGTTATTGTAGTTTTCATCTCTAGAATTTCCAATTGGTTTCATTTTAGAGTTTCTGTATCTTCATCAATTTTTCCTTTTAGTTGAATCATTGTCATTCTATTTTTTGCAAATTCTTTAAAGTATAATTTATTTTATTTAATTATATTCATAGCAGCTGCTTTGAAATTTTTGTCTGCTAAATCAGTATTTGTTCTCACTCAGAGTCAATTTTTATTGATTGCTTTTTTCTTGATTATGGATCACAGTTTCCTGTTTCTTACATGGCTAATAATTTTTTATTGAAAACTAGTCATTCTGAGTCTGACTTTTTAATTGAGAGTTTGTGCCATTGTTTGGATTTTTCTTTTGGTTGTTTTTAGTAATTTTCATGGACTTAATCTGAGTTTTCTCTCTCCCCCATTGTATGTGGCCACTGATGTTTCTGCTCAGTATTTTAATTTTTTAAAAATCCTGGATTCCTAAGTATCCCCTTTGTGTCTGCAGAGTTCAGCAGACAGCTAATGATTGGTCAGAGTCTGTGCTCTCACATCTCAAGTCATCAGTAAAGCTTTGACCTGCAACCAATGGATCTGTGTACCGGCTGAGAAATACATTAAAAGTTCAGATGGCTTTCACCTCTTTTACCGAGAACACCTCTGAGTGTGGATTTTTCACCATCCAGTCTAAATCAAGTCAAAAGAAGCTGTTCATTTTCACAGAGTCCCACCTTGGTAACAATAGGGTGGGATGGGGATAGAAGTCCCAGTCGAACACACAACAAATTCCCACTGTTCTTACCCAAATATTAGCAGTTTTTCATGTATAAATGCTTCTCAGTTTGTTTCTGTGTTTGGCTGATTTCCAGAGCTGTGAAATGGTTGTCTTTGGCAAGTTTGTCCAATTTCATAGTTGGTTTTGGGAAAGATAATTTGCCAGCATCTTTACTCCACTATTGCCAGAAGTTATGTTGTATATATCCTTTTTCAAGTTGAATTTTTTTACTCAACATTCTGTTTTCAGAGTTAGGTATGCTAACTAGGATTTCATGAAATCCTAGTTTATTCCTTTTAACCACTATGTAGGCTTCCATTGTATGAATAAAGCACAGTTTATCAGTTTCCCTGCTGAAAGTATTATAGACATGGCTATAGGGAACAACTTTTTTCATATCTTCTTGTGCACAAGTTTGAGGTTTTTTCCAGAGTAGATACCTAGAAGTGGAATTACTGGGTCTCAAGGTATGGATATCAGCTTTACTAGAAATTGCCAAATTGTTCTACAGATGTAGCATTATATGTGTTGCTGTTTCTGTATCTTTACCAAAAACATTTAGTAGTATCAAACATTTAATTTTTTAAAGTTTCAGCAATGTAAATATTTCACAGTGGTCTTTATTTTTATTTCCCTGATTAGTCGAAAACCACACCTTTATTGTGTTTATTGACTCAAAGTATTTCCAGTTATAGGAATTGCCTATTGTATTTTTTTCCTATTTTCCTGTTGAATTTCTTTCCGTATTGATTTGAAGTTCTTTCCCTGATGCCTTCTTCTAGTTTGTGGCTTTTCTTTCTACTTTGTTTATATTTTCAATTGTCAAACTTGAGGGTTTTTAATATAATCAAAGTGATCACAATTTCTCTTTTAAATTTGTAATGTTTCTACCTTACTCGGATATTGTAAAGCTATATTCTTTTACTTTTTCTAAAAATTTTATTTTTAAACTAAGTCTTTAAACCATTTGTTATTTATTTTTATATATAGTGTAAGTTAGAAATTTAATTTTGTCTTTTTCCAGATAGCTAGCCAATTATTCCAGAACCCTTTATTGAATAACCCTTCCTTTACCACTGAATTATGTCACCATATCAAATGAATTAATATCTGTAAAGTACTGAAAACATTGCCAAACTATTTTATAAGTAGTGGTAACAATAGTAGTGATACTTCTACTACTGCATCAAAATTTTACATATACATGGGTCCATTTCTAGGTTTTCTAGTTGGTTCCATGGGTCTGTGTAACTATTGCTTACCAATATTATGCTGTTTTTTAAATTATAATACTTATATAAGTATTGATACCTAGAAGATGAAAATCTTCTTTTTCCTTTTTGTCTTCTTTCTCTTCCCCTTCTTTCTTTATCATTTTCTCTTTCAAAATTGTGCTGTTTTTGGCGTTTTCCTCTTCCACATGAATTTTAGGATAGTTTGTCCAGTACTATGAAAAAGCTTTTTGGAGTTTTGATAGAAATTGCTTTGAATTTACAAAATGATTATAGGGAGAAGTTCTGTCTCTGCAACAGTGGGTCTTCCTAGCATGGAATATCTTTTTATTTAAGATTTCTTGGGCTTCCCTGGCGGCGCAGTGGTTGAGAGTCTTCCTGCCGATGTAGGGGACTCGGGTTCGTGCCCCAGTCTGGGAAGATCCCACATGCGGGATCAGCTGGGCCCGTGAGCCATGGCCGCTGAGCCTGTGCGTCCGGAGCCTGTGCTCCACAACGGGAGAGGCCACAACAGTGAGAGGCCCGCATACCGCCAAAAAAAAAAAAAAAAAGATTTCTTTATGTCACTTAAAAAAAGTTTTATACTTTTCTCTTTAAGTTTCTACAGAATTATATGTACTCCTAGTAACCTTATATATTTGTTACTCTTATGATAGGTAACCTAAACATAATATTTTCCAAGTGACTTTGCTATTTTATAGGAACACTATTTTTGTATATTGAACTTGTGTCCAGCAATACACCATGACTTAGCTCAGTTCCTGGTTGAAATGATGTGATCAACCCAGCTTCTTAGCAAAGCGAGGGTGAACCCTTTTTATGGGAAAATAAAATCAGCTGTCAGTCTTTATGGTTCTTGTGCACACAATATCCATTATACTATAAAAAAATTTGCTAGACATGTAAGAGGCAAGAATATGTAACTGATAATCAAACAAAAAAGGCAGTAGAAGCAGATCCACAGATGATCTGGAGATTGGCATTAGATAAAGTTTTTAAGTAACTATTATAAATATATGAAACAAGATGGAGAATTTAAACAGAGAAGTGGAATTTATAAAAACAAAATCAAGTGAATTTCCTAGAACTGAAAATTAAAATTCTGAAATTAAAACTTAATTGGCTACATTTAATAAGTCTTTGGACACAGAAAAAGACAGTTAGTGAACTCAGAGAACTCAATAGGAAATATTCAAAATGGTGAATAAAGGGAATAAAATATGAAAATAACAGAACAGAGTATTAAAAAGTATGCTGTATAAGAACATATAAAGATACAATAGTTTGAAAGTAAAGGATGGAAAAAGCTATATTATGCAAACACTAATCAAAAGAAAGCTGTTAAAGATAGCTTCCATATTAGCTAAACTAGACTTTAAATCAAGGAGTATTATTAGAGATAAAGGGGAATATTTCATAGTGATATAAGAATCAATTCCAGTGTAAGACATTAAATTTATAAGTGCCCAATAACATAGCTTCAGAATATATAAAGTAAAAGCAGACAAAATTGAAGGGAAATACACAAATCAACTTCAAAGTTGGAAGTAGTATTTCTTTTCATATTTGACAGACACATAGACAAAAAATTAGTGGGGAACTAGATTATTTGAATAATATTATTAACTAATATGATCTAATTGACACTTCCCCTTGAAACTTCACCATATATGTTCAAGTCCACTAGACATATATATCAAAGTACATCATGTTCCAGGCTCTCAAGCAAGTCTCAATAAATTTAAATGGATTAAAGTAATACAGAATTTGTTCTCTGACTACACAATAATTAATCTAAAAATAAACAATAAGGATAGTTAGAACAATCCTCAGAATTTTACAGTTCTATATAATCAATAGATCAAAGAAAAAACTCACTTTCCAATGCCTATTGGAAAATATTTTGAACAATAATATTGATATAATGTATCAAATTGATATATCAATATAATGTATCAGAATTGTAGGATGTAGCTACAGTGTTTAGAGAGCACTTTATACTTTTATTTTTTATAATATTTGTTTATTGCTGCATGCAGGATCTTTGTTGTGGCATGCAGGATCTTTTTAGTTGCAGCATGCAGAATCTTTAGTTGCAGCATGTGGGATCTAGTTCTTGGACCAGGGATCAAACCCAGAACCCCTCCATTGAGATCACGGAGTCTTAGCCACTGGACCAGCAGGGAAGTTCCCCCAAGAGGGCATTTTATACTTTTAAATGAAATATTAGAAAATAAAAAATGTTGAATATAATCTAAGCTTCCATTTTAAGGAGCTAGTAAAAGAATAACAAATGAAAGTAAAAAATAAATAGATGGAAATAGAGAGCATATATACAAAAGAGAAAAAACAACAAAGTAAAATTTTATTCTTTAATTCATTATATTGATAAACTTCCAACAAAATGATCAAGAAAGAGGAGAGAAAACAAAACTTAAAATATCATAAATGAGAAAGGAAACATGACTATGACTCCTCCAGATTATTAAAAACTTAAAAGATGATATGAATAATTTATGCCAATAAATTTGGCAATATATTTTAAATGGACAAATTCATTTGAAAAAAACTGACCAAAATTATCATAAGCAGAAATTGAAAATCAGAATAATCCTACACTATTAAAGAAATCTGTAATTAAATATCATCTCACAAATAAAACTCCAGGTCCAAATGGGTTCCCTGGTGAATTCTTACAAACATTCCAAAAAGAAATAATATCATCTTATATAAACTCCTTCAGAAAATATTGATGGGATTAACACTTTTCAACTCATTTTGTGTGGCCAGTATAACCCTGATGCAGAAACTTAAGAAAAATATTATAAGAAAGGAAAGGAAGAGACCATATCTCTCATGAATATAGATATAAAAATTCTACACAAAACATTAACAAATTGAATCCAAATTGAACAGCAATATATAAAAAGGATGTCACATCAGGGCCATATAAAGTTTATTCTAGGAATGCAGGTTTGCTTTAACATTCAGAATTCAATCCATGTAATTTATGTATTAACAAAATTAAGGAGAAAACCTATGTGATCATCTCACTAGCTTCAGTAAAAGCATTTGATAGAATTTAGTACCTATTCATGATGAAAAATCTCAGAAAACTGGTGCCAGAGGGAATTTGCCTTATTCTGATAAAGGATAGCTAAAAAATTCACAGCTTGCACCATATTTAATGGTGAAATTTTGAACACACTTTCCCCTTTAATTCAAGAAAAACACAAAGGATAGTCCCTGTTACCACCTCTGCTGAACAGTATACTAGAAGTCCTAGCCAAAGCAGTAAGTCAAGGTAAAGAAATGCAAGTTTAAAAATTGGAAGGGAAGAAATAAAACCATCTTTATTCAGAGAAGATATGCTTATGTACATATAAAATTCAAAAGAATCTACAAATAAAATTAATAAGTTAATCTAGCAAGGTCACTATTACAAAAATTTATTAACCTGGTATAACTTTTTCCATTTCTACTTAGAACATTTCTGTATCAGTATGTTTTAGGACTTTCTTTTGAAAACATCCTTTGACTACATCTTTTTCATCCAATATGAGAGCTTTCATCATTTTTAGTTGACATTCTTTAGATATATTTAGAAGTATTTTTAATATTTTATTTTATGCTTTCAATTTACTAGTTATTTTCTTTGCTTCTAATTTTTCCTAATTTTTTCTATTTGATTGAATAAATGACCTTGCTTATACATTTTATTCATTCGGAAGTTACATGTTCTCATTATTTTCTTTTAGTGGTGACCATTAAATGTTTGACACATAAATCTGACTCTTTCGTAGTCTAAATATCTCTATCTTCCTCCTGAACAAATACTAGGATCTTAGAATGCTTTTACTCTTGTCACTCCTTCCTACCTGTGTTCTATTTTGTCTACTGTTTTACTTTTACCTTTCTTTTATAACCCTCCCCTCAAATGAGCCATTACTGATGTTTATGCTCAGCATTCTTTCATGCATGTCACTTCTTCCTTTTAACTGAATTTAGGTTCAGTTTTCTTCTTTCTGGAGTACTATCTTTGATAGATTTTTCTGCAGAGTCTGCCATTAGTAAATTCTCTCATTTCTTTCATATTTGAAAATCCCTGTATTAGTCTTTCTGGGTGTAGAATTCTAGATGACGGTTATTCTCCCTCACTACTTTGAGGACATTATTTCATTGTCTTCTGGCTTCTATTAATGAAAAGATTGCTGTTCATCTTACAGTTTCTCTGAGGTAATCTTTTATTTATGTCTGCTTTGAAGATTTCTCCTTATTTTTGATGCCCTGCAGTTTCACTATGATGTGGGTCAGGGTATTGATTTCTTACTTGTCTTGCTCAGGGCTAGAATTTATGTCTTTTATCAATTCTGGAAAAATTCTCAGCCAAATTTGGATAAATTATTCAACTTCCCATGTTACTCCTCTCCTTGAAACCCTGCAATGTCTCCCTCATCTATTGACAGTATTACTACTCAGGCCTGTCACAGTTTGACCTCTATACATTTCTGTAATTAAGTTTCCACGTCTGTCAGCCAGGAAAGCCCATCACTCAAACTGGTGATACATTTCTTGTTCATAACTCAGTTTAATTATCACCTATTCTCTGAAGCCTTTCCTGAAACCTCTGCCACTAAACACTCTGTTTTGTGTATCCACTCTTTCCTGTTCATACAATCCACTGATTGCATTTATCTATTTATGTGTAAATCTTCCCCCCAGTAGACTCAAATTCCCAGTGGGCAGTTCCCTTTGTATTTACAGAGACAGGCACTTAGTATGGGCTCTATAAACCTTTGTAGATTGAATGAATGAATCAATCAAGAAGATGAAGGTAAACACTATCTACCTCATAGGGATATTGTAACAACCAAATACACACCATGTGAAAATAAAAAGTGCTAATCTTTTATTTGAATTGAAGACAACTTATGCATTGTTTTGGTACAGTGGGTTATGTAACAAACTGGTTGTTTCTTTAAATTTCTTATTCCATATGGCATAGAGCAGAGTTCTTAGTGTTCTTTGATCATAATGAAGTTTTTTTTTTTTTTGGGTTCTGTGCCTTTTCTGCCAATTGCTATACTTCTCAGAGCCTAAAAAAATCCAAGGAGTTCTATAAGATGCTTGATATAGTTTACTGGCTATTATAATACATTCTGTCCTGAAAACTCAGTGCATCTGTGAATGCTCTTCCTCCATAGATCTTAGTGGCTTTCTCCTTTATTCCATTAGGTGTCTGCTCTAATTTTACCTTATGAATTAGCCCTTCACTGACTCTCATTATAAAACAACAAATTTCCACCCCAGCCCCTTCTCTGTCCTCTTTTACCTGCTTTATTTTCCCCAGTACACTTCTCCACAAGTGAAATATATATTTACCTCTTTTATTATTATCTACTCCTCCCATACACACTAGCATGTAAACTTCTTAAAAGTAGGAACTTTGCTTTATGCTTAGAGCAGTGTTTAGAATACAGTAGGTGTTCCGTAAGTATTTCTTAAATAAATGTGTCAATATAGGTGCCATTGAGTCTCATCAGTAAAAATCCTGATGCTTAGTAGGCAAAAACAATACAGCCACTCTGGGCATAGCAGCCTTCAACATTCATCTTGATCTGGGATGAGATTATAAAACTTGGCTATTTTGCTTTTCCTTAGTACAGACTAATGCACGATTTCATCCTGAAAACTAAAGAAATCACTTCCTTTCCTGGCAGTACCTAAACCAAGTTCTAAGCTGGCTGCATACAAAGCCCGTCTGTTCTCTCCTGGTTTAAAGACAGCGGCAGTTCCTGCCTGCTTTTAGTAAGCTTTATTTTACTTTCTGTTTTCTTTCACTGCTTAAGGACAATTTACATATCTTTTCTACCCATTCTATCATTTTGATCTTGCCAAGAGCTTTCAATTAATATTTTGTGGGCACTTGTGCAAGGAAAGCACCCATTCACAATGTCTATGGGAAATAAATTCTTATTATTTCATAGAAACAAACATCTAAAGCTATAACTCATTTGTATATTATGAGGGAGAGGTCCAGAGATACTTATTTGCTGAAAGCCATATAACTAAAGTTTGTAACACGAGTGTGTCTAACACCCACATCCCCAGTCGTTCTTCATACTCTTTTGCCTGATTTTCCTTTAATAAGGTCATTTTTGTTTCTCTTAATTACCTGTGCATTAATCGAAAGCCCCCAATTCTTATTTTACTAGTGTGTGTCTTTCTGGCATCAGACATCTTACCTCCTCAGTCTTCAACTGTCCAACTGCTATATTGATTTTTCGGGTGCCATCAAGCTTCTCTTTCCAGATTTAGCATGACTGAAAAGCATGTGGTCTTTCAGCTAAGCTGACATTCCAAGGTCAACTTTGTGGCCAGTGAAAACTCATGGCCCGAAAATTCTGACAGAGCTGCCCTCCACCTGAGGGAGAGTTTGCCTCTGTGCCTACTCTTCCTTGCTAGGGACGTGCTGCTCCCAGCTTGCTGCCCAGTACTGACTGTCAGAGCCACACACTGGCTCCAGTAACACTGAATACTCAACCACTGAAAATACCTGGGTTTTCGTCTTGTTTGTGGTTTCCTTTGCTGTGCAGAAGCTTTTAAGTTTCACTAGGTCCCATGTGTTTATTTTTGGGTTTTTTGTTTGTTTGTTTTTTAGGCATTTGAAATATTTATTTTCCATCTTTCTATAATTGGGGACTTTCAGTTGTTTTTTTTTTTTATACAGCAGGTTCATATTAGTCATCCATTTTATACACATCAGTGTATACATGTCAATCCCTATCTCCCAATTCATCCCACCACCCCCCGCCCCGCCACTTTCCCTCCTTGGTGTCCATACGTTTGTTCTCTACATCTGTGTCTCAATTTCTGCCCTGCAAACTGGTTCATCTGTACCATTTTTCTAGGTTCTACATATATGCGTTAATATATGATATTTGTTTTTCTCTTTCTGACTGACTTCATTCTGTATGACAGTCTCTAGATCCATCCACGTCTCTACAAATGACCCAATTTCGTTCCTTTTTATGGCCGTGTAATACTCCATTGTATATATGTACCACATCTTCTTTATCCATTCATCTGTCGATGGGCATTTAGGCTGCTTCCATGACCAGGCTATTGTGAATAGTGCTGCAGTGAACATTGGGGTGCATGTGTCTTTTTGAATTATGGTTTTCTGTTGGTATATGCCCAGTAGTGGGATTGCTGAGTCATATGGTAATTCTGTTTTTAGTTTTTTAAGGAACCTCCATACTGTTCTCCATAGTGGCTGTATCAATTTACATTCTCACCAACAGAGCAAGAGGGTTCCCGTTTCTCCACACCCTCTCCAGCATTTGTTGTTTGCAGATTTTCTGATGATGCCCATTCTAACTGGTGTGAGGTGATACCTCACTGAGTTTTGATTTTCATTTCTCTAATAATTAGTGATGTTGAGCAGCTTTTCATGTGCTTCCTGGCCATCTATATTTCTTCTTTGGAGAAACGTCTGTTTAGGTCTTCTGCCCATTTTTGGATTCAGTTGTTTGTTTTTTTAATATTGAGCTGCAAGAGCTGTTTATATATATTTTGAAGATAAATCATTTGTCTGTTGATTTACTTGCAAATATTTTCTCCCATTCTGAGGGTTGTCTTTTCATCTTGTTTGTAGTTTCCTTTGCTTTGCAAAAGCTTTTAAGTTTCATTAGGTCCCATTTGTTTATTTTTGGTTTTATTTCCATTACTCTAGGAGGTGGATCAAAAAAGATCTTGCTGTGATTTATGTCAAAGAATGTTCTTCCTATGTTTTCCTCTAAGAGTTTTATAGTTGACATTTAGGTCTCTAATCCATTTTGAGTTTATTTTTGTGTATGGTGTTAGGGAGTGTTCTAATTTCATTCTTTTACATGTAGCTGTCCAGTTTTCCCAGCACCACTTATTGAAGAGGCTGTCTTTTCTCCATTCTACATTCTTGCCTCCTTTATCAAAAATAAGGTGACCATATGTGCATGGGTTTATCTCTGGGCTTTCTATCCTGTTCCATTGACCTATATCTCTGTTTTTGTGCCAGTACCATACTGTCTAGATTACTGTAGCTTTGTAGTATAGTCTGAAGTCTGGGAGCCTGATTCCTCCAGCTCTGTTTTTCATTCTCAAGATTGCTTTGGTCGTTTGCAAATGAAGCAACTGACAAAGGATTAACCTCCAAAATTTACAAGCAGCTCATGCAACTCAGTATATAAAAAACAAACAGCCCAATCCAAAAATGGGCAGAAGACCTAGATAGACATTTCTCCAAAGAAGATATACCAAGATTGCCAACAAACACATGAAAGAATGCTCAACATCACTAATCATTAGAGAAATGCAAATCATGACTACAATGAGGTATCACCTCACAGCAGTCGGAATGGCCATCATCAAAAAGTCTACAAACAATAAATGCTGGAGAGGGTGTGGAGAAAAGGGAACCCTCTTGCACTGTTGGTGGGAATGTAAATTGACACAGCCACTATGGAGAACAGTATGGAGGTTCCTTAAAAAACTAAAAAGAACTACCATACGACCCAGCAATCCCACTATTGGGAATATACCCTGAGAAAACCATAATTCAAAAAGAGTCACGTACCACAGTGTTCATTGCAGCTCTATTTACAATAGCCAGGACATGGAAGCAACTTAAGTGTCCATCGACAGATGAATAGATAAAGAATATGTGGCACATATATACAATGGAATATTACTCAGCCATAAAAATAAATGAAATTGAGTTATTTGTAGTGAGGTGAATGGACCTAGAGTCTGTCATACAGAGTGAAGTAAGTCAGAAAGAGAAAAAAAATACCATATGCTAACATATATATGGAATCTAAAATAAAAAAGTGGTTCTGAAGAACCTAGGGGCAGGACAAGAATAAAGACACAGACGTAGAGAATGGACTTGAGGACATGGGGAGGAGGAAGGGTAAGCTGGAACGAAGTGCGAGAGTGGCATGGATATATATACACTACCAAATTTAAAATAGATAGCTAGTGGGAAGCAGCCTCATAGCACAGGTAGATCAGCTCCGTGCTTTGTGACCACCTAGAGGGGTGGGATAGGGAGGGTGGGAGGGAGATGCAAGAGGGAGGATATATGGGGATATATGTATAGATGATTCACTTTATTATAAAGCAGAAACTGACACAACATTGTAAAGCAGATATACTCCAATAAAGATGTTAAAAAAAAAAAAAAGAAAATACCTGGGACACCTTCTGTACTGAGGCTGATGTCTGTGGCTATCATTGGACTGTCAGTGCCTCCTAGTGGCCAAGGTTCCAAAGGATTCCAACTGAAAAGTGGCCAGGTCAGGAACAGCCCACCTGGCAGCTCTTTCTCTCTCCTGAGTCTTGTCCCCCACCTATTTGCAGTTTGTCCCAGCCCTACATCATGCAGTGAGAATTCATCATCACATACCAGTCATTTCATCATTTTGCTGATTTAATTCCCAAACATGACCATGATGATGAAAAAATTGGGAGGCGGGGGGAGGGAGAGGGAGGAGGGGGGAGGGAATATAAATATAACAAAAGTCACTAGCACTTCTAGAGCAGGTCAGTTTGAAAAGTGCTGTGTAATAATGTGGTCACTGTTCTTCCTTCCCATCAGCCCCATGGGAGCTCCGACAAGCCCACTCTTTTAGGAGACTTCAAATGCTCAAAAGTGCCAAATCATCCTTCTGAAATCATTCTTTATTAAGCTTCCTTAAGAATAATTTCACATGTTTTACAAAGATATGCAGAGGCTTAGCTGGTTTCTCTGGAGGCTTTTATTCTAGAAAGAACACGCATGATCATAAAGATCATATTTTAAAGTGTATATCGTTCATAAAATGAAAGATAAATTATGTCCACAAGCATAACCTTGAGATTACTGTCATTAGGCTCTTGCTGGCACAGGATGTACAGATGTAGATTTGGGTATGGGAAGGAATGGCTCTGTAAACTGCAGAGGAATTGTGGAGGCTCCACTTCTCCATGAGGGAGAGAGAAATTCTGTGTAACAGATAAGGCCATGCTACAACAAATGAAGTGGGAACTCTTCCTTCTATATACCCCTTTGCATCCTTTGTCCTCATGCTATGTCTTGTCTCCTCAAGGGTCCCCTCCACCAGGACTTTCTTTCCCTAGAAAATGCCTATATTCCAGTCCTTTCTCTGTGCTATTTCTACCTTTTCCTCATCAAAACATACCTATCCCCTGTCCATTCTCTCAACTGCCTTGGAATATAATCCGATAAAGTATTTCATGCTAAGATTTGAATAGTAGCTTACTACCTATTTTTCTGCTCCTCCCATTAACATTTGCATTGTAACTGGGGACACCTGAAGCCCTTGACACACAAGGCTTGGAAACCAACTTTATCTCGCAAATTATACACACCACCCATGCCCATCACCCCCCAGCACTCAATCTCAAATATGATGTTGAGGAAGAATGCCTTTTGCTTCCCTGAGTTCTGTTTGGATGTCCCCACAACTGACCACTCTTGGAGGGTCACTGCAGTGGCTAATAACTCCGTGTGTCAGAGTCTAAAGGCTTTGATCTGGAGCCTGCTGGCGCACCACATTCTGATATTATTTATTCATTCAACCCACAAACAGAGCTGGAGAAGAGGGGTTAACAGGAGAGGACACAAGCCCTCAGGGTTTCTTTGCAGTGATTGCGGCTTGCCAAGGAAGGTTTTGGATAGCCGTGGCCTATTCCAAAAGAGGGAAAGAATCTGTCAGTTGTTTGGAAGATGTCAAGCAATTAAAGTGTGACCACAATGTAAAGAATTGGGGGCGGGTGGAGGGGGGAAGATGAGTGAGCGCTGCGGCAATTAGGGGACATGATGCTGAAAGCCTGAGATTTGTACTGCCATCAACTATGTCTTATCCAACAAGTTTCATGGGTTTCTAAGACATTTCTAGAAAAAGCACCATGCCATGCCGGGCAGGAAGTCCCAGAAACTGCCCAAGTGTTGTACTCTCATCCCTACCCTTGGCCCTTTCTCCTCTTTCTCCCAAACTTCCCACCCCCCGGTCAGCTTTTGTGCCTTCCGGGTAAGAACCGGCTTCACCATCTCTCGGGCAGCGAGCCTATGCTCTCGCCTCTAGCGGCGCCCGCATCCCCGAGCGCGCAGGCCGACCCGGCACCGCGCCGCGCTGATTCGCTGCCTCGGAGACTGCGGTGACCGCGACGCGCCCGCCCCTCGCGGCGCACGCCGGCTGGTTCAGCTTCAGTCTGTCTGCAGCCGCGGCCACCGCGAGCAGCGCTGCAGCCGGGGCACCGACGCCTCAGTGCTCGCTCAGCGCCCCCGAAGACAGCAACGGCGAGCCCCTAAAGCGCGCACGATGCAGGCCACCGCCGATTCCACGAAGATGGACTGTGTTTGGAGCAACTGGAAAAGTCAGGGTATTCTCTTTATTTCAGTTGTGCATGCCTGCGGCGCACGGGAACGCCGGGACCCAGACTCGGCCATTGTGCATCATTTCACCTGTGGGACCTATGCATGCTTTATACCCAAGAGCTTTCTGATGGGGGGAGTAAACTTGTTCTGTCAAAAATCAAAGTGGATGGTGTTTGATTTTTGTGGGGTTTTCCCCTTGTCCTGTCTTTTTAAAAATATCCCCCACCCCCACCCCTTTGTTTTCTTGTTGTTACGCTAGTATTTTAAATAATGGCATCTTTTGCCTCCTCCTGGAGCTCTTTTGGGATCCTTTAATCGTTCAGTACTTGTTTAATCTCTTCTTATTCCCGGAGTTAAAATGCTTTCTTATTGTCCCGTGCATCCCAGTGCATTTAATTTATGCCTAAAGGTTGAAATCTCCTGGTAGAACCATTAGCTGAGAAGGCTGTAGTGCATCCTTTTAAGAGGGACACACCCATTTTAGGCTTATTATTTGTGGTCACACAAAGGAAACTGGAAATGCAGAATAGCTCTCGAAATCCTGAAAATATGATGGCGTAGACACATATTAGGATGATTCACTTTGAAATATTTCAGGTTTTTTTTGTCTTTCATTGGGGTAACCTGTAACTACTGTTTATTAATAATGGGTATATGTGGAACAAATGGAGGGAAATTAAAAAACAGTGCCAGTTGCCCTCTGGTATAACAGATTTATTTTGAAACAGTCCATATTAGCACTGGGTGTGGCCACCCTCCAGCCTTGCTTGGATTGCTTTTCAGCCATTTTTATTCAGCCTCATACTTCACACATCTCCATCTCTCCTTTGTTACATTAAAATTCTCTGCTTCATCTTGCTCAGTATGAGATTACTAGGAGAAAGAGAGACTTTGAAAGAATTATGTGTTGTAAACTTGGATGTTTGTAATATGAAGTGTCTTTTAATATTTAACAAATATGGTTCTGAAGAAGGTGCGTTTGACTTAACCTGCAGGGTTGCAGCAACCCTCAGGGGGCCAAGAATACACTGGAGCAGGAGCTGATTTTTTTTTTTAAACCTGGCATCTTCCTCTTGTAATGTTATATCATAGAAAGAATGGGATGTCTTCTAATCTTTAATGCCCCAAGGAGTTTTTCTTTGGTAAATCTTTTAAGCAGAGAAAAAGTAAACATGAACCTCAGAATTAAGAACATATTTTCTCTGTCTCTTATTTGTTGGTTGGGCGGCTAAGACATAAAATACAATAGTCTAGTTCAAATTATGTGGGCCTATTGGAAATACAGCTGTCAAAAGTAAATAAATGAACCTAATAAATTTAAATGCCAGGAAATAAGAAATGTATGGCCATTCAGGGGGCATAATTTTAGAGAATGATGTCAACTACATGAACTAGCATATGTTTTATACAGGAGGCAGCTGTGAAAATTCTTGGTAACATTTCATTCTTGTTATGTGTTTAGACTCAGCCAGTTTATTCTGTATACACACTCAGCATACATCTATGGCTTGAAAGAATACCAAGTTTAGTTGGACATAACAAACTTGGTTTTTAGACTATGCTTATGGATTTCCTCTATTCTTACCAAAAGTAAGTACCAAAAGTGGCAGATTTTCTGCCTTATTTGTATAAGATGTAAGACACTATTTCATCACAGTCCTATGTGTTTTGCCTCAGTTGACATTCTCATTGGGGGGGAGGTTAAAAAATGTGGACATTTATAATCAGAAAATAACACAAAATGCCATAATTTGTCCATTGAAGACAATCGTTTTCATTTCCACTATACAGCTGCTTACGAAGATTGATTCAGGATCATTGAGGGTCTTTCCTACTCTGTGACCTTTGATAGTGTTCAGTACCATTGATTTCCTTTTGTCAAATAGAACAAAGCCATTATCCTGAAAATTAACTAATAACTGGGTGGGTGGGTTTATAGGCATGAAAGAGAAATAATAAGTAAATTATTCCTGTTTCTCCCTACTAGGAGAACTTTCACCTAAACTAAAATCTACAGTAAGATTCTTGTTTAGCATTTTCAGTGTATCTTCATTTTAGTTCCCTCATTATCAAAATCAGTTGTTCTTAACACTGGCTGTATATTAGTATCACGTGGGAAGCGTTAAAAACCATGGAGGATGCCTGGGCCCTACCCCTAGAGGTTCTGATTCAGTTGAGCCAAGCATCAGTATTTTTCAAAAGCTCCTCAAGTGAATGTAATACATAATCAGGGTTGAAGCCACTCATGTGTAATAATTCTTAGCCCAATCCATAGACCAGCAGAGCAAGGTCTAGTATACAAATGATGAAATGGGTGTGATCAAGGAGCAGCTGTGAATGCAGTTAAAAGAAGTAAGTATTAACATTGTTGATAATGTCCTCTGAAGGTATTAAGAAGTGAAAGTTTTGCTTGGAAAAGGGAATAAAAGTGAGTTTCTGTTTCCTCCATGTTAAACAGTTCCATGGAGAAATTTGCAGCCCATTGGATATGTCATGAAGACTGTACTGAAACTAATACAATGCGTCCTAAAAACTGTAGTATACATGCAAAAGGAACCTTATATTTATTTTACTAATATATATGATTTTAGCTGTAGAGAAGAATGTTTAAAGAGAGACTAAATTCCACATTATACTACATTACACACATTCTGTTCCCAGTTTAAAAAAATGATACTCATACCCAATTGGTTAATAAACCAAAGCCCAATCTACTCAGTGAAGATGAAATAAGACAATAACCTAATAAAACATGGCAATCTTCAGATTACTAAGTATTATTATTATTAAATATTAACATTTATTGGGCACTTTTACTGAGTGATTTACTCGCATCATTGCATTTAATCTTCTTGAATCCTATGATGTGTGAGTTGTTTTATTATCCCATTTTACAGGTGATGAACTGAGGCTTCTGCCAAGGCACACAGCTGGTGATGCCAGAGGCTGGATTCAAGCCTAGGGCTGTCTGACCCCAGAGCCCCTTGATTCTTGCTGTTTTACCATCTGCCTCCGAAGTAGATGGCTTCTTCCTCAATGGTTTTTCTAAAAATGTGAATTATCTAGGTAATGGGGGGTGTTAATAACCCATCACATTTACATAGTTTTCATTTTGCCAAACATCTTCTCATTTGAGCTTTTCAGTTTACTCTTGAACAACACGAGGCTCAAAGAGGTTAAGTGACTTGCCCAGAGTTTTTCGATAAGTGGCAAGTTGAGTAATGAAAAGGTGACTCTGGCCGTGAATCCAGAACTCTTCCTATCTCAACGCTCACTACTTCTTTCACTAATGCTGAGTTACAGAAAGTGAACTCTCCTTTCACCTTCAAAGATATTTTCACACAGGTTACCTCTTTAAAGACAAAGCAAAATTGAGCAGTTGAGGCAGTGATCTTGACCAATTTATGCCATTGTTGTCATCATCCCTATCATCAACTCATCATTAAAAATTCTCCATCAGGGCTTCCCTGGTGGCGCAGTGGTTGAGAGTCCGCCTGCCGATGCAGGGGACACGGGTTCGTGCCCCGGTCCGGGAAGATCCCACACTCCACGGAGCGGCTGGGCCCGTGAGCCATGGCCGCTGAGCCTGCGTGTCCGGAGCCTGTGCTCCGCAACGGGAGAGGCCACAACAGTGAGAGGCCCGCGTACCGCAAAAAAAAAAAAAAAATCTCCATCAGTATTATCCATGTGTTGGTCATTGTCCTAAACTCTTGTTACATATCTTAATCTCATATCTTCCTGAGATTATTGTGTTACTCTCATTTTATAGAGGACGAAACTGAGGATTTTAAGGCTGAGATGGCCAGTAATTTGCCCTAAGACTTAGGTGGGTCCCAAACGCAGAGCAGTCTGATCCCCAAACCTACACTTTTAACCACTTTACTATACTACCTGAATCCAAATGGTACTAAGGCAGGGGAACAAAATTTGACTAGAACCACTTATGCATATCATTTCACTTGTGCTCCAAAGATTGCTGTTTTCCAGGTATCGCTGTACATGACAAGTTCACGGGCAGGACACTTGGCAATGTGGGGGGGCTGAGGCTAGTGGTCAGCTCCCACTTTACTGCACGTGGCAGCATTTTGTACTTACAGGTTCCCCTGCCTGTAAAATAGTGAAGGGTGAAACACTTTCCAGGAATATAATCTTACATGCTTCTGATTTTGTTAGAAAATAAAATATTTTGAAAATTTTATGCTGGCCTACAGTTCTCTGTGGAAACACTCTTGAGAGTAGTCTGTTCTCAAAGGTGCTAGTTCAAAATGGCCAAGCCTCCCCAAATACACAGAAGAAATGTCTGTTTTAGCCACAGGAATTGAAAGAAATGCTTGTATTTTGAAAATGGCACTTAATAAAGACAGTTTATCACACAGAACTAAAGGCAGACCAATCCCACCTTTTATCAAAAACAGCATTTTACTTGGATTCAGTATTATTAGAATACTTGTGCAAACATTACAGCATAAATAATTTCATTTACAAACTCCCTCTCTGCAGATTGTAATGAGGTCTGATGGGAAAACTGGCTTAGCTGAGGATCTAGGGATTTTTTTTTTAATGAAACAAAACTCTCATTGTACAGGTAATATACCAAACGTACATAGGTATTACTCCATTGAAAAATAAAATTCTCCTTTTTCATAATGTATTATCATTTCCAAGAAAATCTTTATAAGAGAATATTTCAAAATTTGGGGGTAGACTAATGGCCTTATTGGTTTTCTAAAAATAATACATGCACATTATGAAAATTTCCATGTCTACAAAGAGTTTCAAATGAAAGCCACAAATCACCCAAAGTCCTACCACCTAGAGTTAATTAATGTTAGTATTTGCTGAATATCTTCCAATATCTGTATACCATATAAAATGAATCTGTAGAACTAGGTAGGGAACAAAAACAGCTTTTATTAAACAAGATTGTACATATCTCAAAAAGTATTTAAAATAATTTAATGGGAGAAACTGACATGAAAGAATTGCTGAACTTCAAATATATATCTTTACATTACGAGCTATTCCTTACTAAAATTAAGAAAAAGACTATGATAAATATCAATAGGTTAGAATCATTTTTTATTACATGTTGTGGTTTTAGACTGTACAGATGGACTCTCTGAAGTGTTTTTTTTTTTTTTTTTTCTTTTTGCGGTGCGTGGGCCTCTCACCACTGTGGCCTCTCCCACTGTGGAGCACAGGCTCTGGACGCGCAGGCCCAGCGGCCACGGCCCTCAGGCCCAGCCGCTCCGCGGCACGTGGTGGGGCACGAACCCACGTCCCCTGCATCGGCAGGCGGACTCTCAACCACTGCGCCACCAGGGAAGCCCTTTTTTTTTTTTTTTTTTAAAGGAAGAGCCACCATGGATGAGAAAGATTGACAGAAATGCCATGCTAAATCCACATCTTCAAATCTATGGTTTTTTTCATAGTTCCATGAACTAATATTTCTTTCATTAAAAACAATAATATTCCTGATACGCCATCACGAAAGCGTTAATTATGATTACCATACATCAATAGGGGTTGTGGATGAAATCTTCTGTCTTCTGCAGGCCCTTCCTTCTTCATCATTTTTAAAATGATGCTTTCCCTCCCACTTTCTTCTTATAGTATTTGCAATTATATTCTTTACTCAATTGTTTTTCCTCTTTAGAATAATTAATAAATTCAGGAACAGAATCTGTGAATTGATCTATTTTAAGTTCACTTAAAATAGAATTCTAAAATCTAATGAAAGCTAATTAAATTTACATCACCACCAAATTTCCCATCCTTCTCAACCTGATGTCCTAAGTGGTGTGCATATTTGACCATGTATTAATATTTACATATTGTCACCTTTTCAGTTCTTATGAAAGTACACACAGCCATTAAAAGAAACATGACTACCTTATAATTAAGCTCACAATTTGAAAGCTAAGAATTTGACATTAATAATTCTTTAAAAGCAGTCTTCTGCCTATGTGATAGATAATACTAACTACATTAAAACCTTGATCGTTATAATTGTATTCTAAATTTATAGCATATATTTCAAATAAGAAAATAAAATTGTTAGGAGTTTTAGAACTTAGAAGTATAGAATACTATTTCCCCCAAGTATGTTTGAGCTATAAACTTAAATCTGAGCAATTATCTTACCATTTCACAAGATAAAATCCTTAAATTCTTCCTTATTTCTTGTGTTACCAAAGGGGGGAAATAATTCAAGCATTACGTACAAGTTCTTTGCCCAAACTGGTGTTAATGTTGAACAAATGAAAAGTAGAGAATGGACTTGAGGACACGGGGAGGGGGAAGGGTAAGCTGGGATGAAGTGAGAGAGTAGCACTGATATATATACGCTACCAAATATAAAATAGACAGCTAGTGGTAAGCAGCTGCATAGCACAGGGAGATCAGCTCGGTGCTTTGTGACCACCTAGAGGGGTGGGATAGGGAGGGTGGGATAAGGAGGGTGGGAGGGAGAGCAAGAAGGAGGGGAAATGGGGATATATGTACACATACAGCTGATACATTCCCTTTGTTATACAGCAGAAACTAACACAACATTGTGAAGCAATTATACTCCAATAAAGAAGTTTAAAAAAAAACAGACAAAAATTTAAAAAAAGTACAAATGTAATAAGAATTTATTGCAGTTACACCCATTTCACAATGGGCATACTTCACATGTAGTCATATTTTATCTCCTGCCTTCAGAATCATTTCACCAAACTGCAGATCAAATCTAGTGGTAATAAGGGTCAGGAAGGACATAATATTTTATTGAACAGAACGAAGTTACCGTGAGAGATCATTCCTTTTCCTCGTCTTATATATCTTTTTAGTTCAAGAAATATTTTAGCCATTATGGTCTTTGTCAAAATTTTAAAATATATTCTTTAAAAACGAGAGAACCAACAGCAGTCTACCTTCTGTTCCAATACAATGATGGATTTTAAGAAGGTATGGCCCAGACTTAAGATTTTGTGGCTAATTATGACATACAAACCAACCAATGAACAGTTTTGTATTTTGATCCAGTCAGAAAGCTTATTGAAGAAAGAAAAAGCACACAAAGACATTCATTATTCAATACCTTGAAAATCTTTCTATGTGCTTCCCTCAACTACCATGTGCCCAAAGCCTGTCTTTCTCTCCATATGGCCGTGTCTTCCTTTAATCCTAAACGAGCCTATTTGCTGGAGGTTTAGCAGGAGAGGCTGACCACCCATTCTTAAATACTGGGCCCTATTGGTTCATTTCCTGGCCAGGCCTACTCTACCAAGGTGATAATGGCTTAAGCATCATTGTGTTAATTTCACAGCATGGAATATGGTCCTAGTAGTTAGAACTAGCAAACAGGAATCCCATTCAGCTGTTAAACCCAGGAAAATGGTAAATCCTTCATGAGTATAAACGTAGTTTATGCCATCAGTCTAATCTGAAGGGTAGTCATTAGAAGAACATGTTTGCTTTTGTCTCCCATGGAATAAAAGTCCCAGAGATTGTTGCTAGCCGTGGCTTTCGCAATAAAATCCTTCATTTCTCATTGTTCTGCCAAAGCTGATTAGAGTAGAAGATCATCTGTGTGGGTTAAATGCTGTGCTCTTTTACTCTACACAGAGCACCAGGCTTAACATATATTCCCTTTCAGAGCATCCACAGAATTACTTAACCATCTAGAAAATAATGTTGGCATTTTTCTCTTGACAGTCAGATGGGCTGCATTTAAAAGATGTGAAGGAAGGACCTAGAAAATGGAATCACTGCAAGAGTCTTATCTACAAAAGTGTCTTCTAGCAATTTCCTCTCTGGGCTCAGGGCTCCTGGATTACCTTTTAAATTTTTACCTTATGTAGGAGACTGTTTCATGGCAAATGAAACTTATGGATTAGTTGACCAGAAGATGTCATCTTTGAAGGTCTCTGTGTATGTTTAAAGTATTTTATTACATCTATTTCCATTATGTTTCTCTAGTTTGATGGCAAAATGAGG
This sequence comes from Phocoena sinus, assembly GCF_008692025.1. Classification (NCBI taxonomy): domain Eukaryota; kingdom Metazoa; phylum Chordata; class Mammalia; order Artiodactyla; family Phocoenidae; genus Phocoena; species Phocoena sinus. Next base: position 136,439,786 of record NC_045764.1, on the reverse strand, counting down.
GAATAAAGTAGAAAAAGTTACTACTATTATTGTTAACTTTTTGTACTGATACTTTATTTGCCTAACAAAAATCAGAGTAATGGACTTTTCTATCACTGCTTTAGACACTGAGTTGTAAAGAACTGAGGGTTTTCTAGCCTTGTAATCCTGTTCACAAGGTAGTAAATTATTGGAGGCTTGCTGAAAAGTAAACATAAAAGTCAAAGCATATCATTTTTCAGCACTTCTTTTGATGAAATGCTGATATCATTTGTGAACAGGAATTTCACACATTTTCTTTTCTGACCTGGCCTTTGAAAAGGTAGCATTAATTTGTCACATAGCAAGTGGTGCAATGCTGCCTGAAATCTTTTTTGGACCAAGATGAAATATAAATAAATACATTTAAGAATATGGTGCAGTAATGTAGATAATTGTGCATAATTTTTTGCCATTTTATATATTACCCACATTTTGCCTTATAAATAAAATATGAATAGCTGCACCACTGTCTTTTCAGTTCATACATTTTTGGTATACTTTCTGAATGCTAGAGTCACTATTGGATCATTTAATTCAATACATTTAAAATAATGTCCCAATCCAAAAAACTTTAGACTGCAGCAAAGGGCTTTCTTTCTAGAAATTTGACATTGAATTCTGTTTCCATTTAGGTATTAATTCAAACCTTGGATCACTTCTTCTATTTTATTCTATTCTTGCCTGGATTATGGAAATGAGAGTAGCACTGATTTCAGCATTTGAGATTAGGATTCTTCAAATCTGCCAAATCTTGCCAGTCCACCCTGCTAAGTCAGCCCCAGGCAGGCTGCAGAGTGTGCTCCCACATGTGGTTTGGGGACAAGGATGAGCTCAGCAAGCCCAGTCTATTTATTAGATTGATAGAACATACGGATCTCCCATTTCATTGCATTGCTCCTTGGTTTTTAGCAAAGTAATTTAATTTTTATAATTGGCAAAGCAATACAGTAATTTACCTGTCCCAGCGAGTATGCTTAGTGAACTTAGTGAACTCTCACCTAGCCTTCCTGTATTAGGAGGATATTGAAAGAGACAAGCTATCTACTGCTGTATCCAAAGGCTACTTGTGATAATTTACTGCAGTTATAGAGATACTTATGTTTTTACTTGGATTCTAAGGAAGCTTTATTCAAATACCCATTTTTCTGGACCAGATACCATAAAGCTTCCTACACAAGTTTACATCACTCTAAGCAAAATTAAAATGTGAAAAATCAGCATTTATACAGCAGCTTGGGAACACAGAAACTCTCTTCTGTGATCACACTTCATCACTTCCTACCCTTCCCACTGAATCATCAGGGCTTCAGGCTGTTTGCCGGCACTCGGGCCACACACAGCCCTTGCCATTCTCCCAGCGCGTTAGTTCCCAAAGGTCTTCACTCTTGTCATTCCCAGCCTGAGCCCAAGGTTGTTCATTTCAATTCTGTCCTTTTGGATCTTTGACTCCTCTAACCATGCCAGTTCACAAATCTGGGCCAGCCCCACAATCCACAGATCAGAACACTCAACCTTTAACCCTGTTGACTGGATCCACAGAGATCCTTGACTTTAACCAAACCCTCTTTACTTCCTGGAAGCCCTTTTATTAATTTCTTTTTGAGTCCTACTGTATTTTTCTAGATCAGCGCTATCCAATAGAAATATAATGTGAACCACATATGTAAGTAAAAATTTTCTAGTGGTCACATTAAAAAGTAAAAAGAGGGCTTCCCTGGTGGTGCAGTGGTTAAGAATCCGCCTGCCAATGCAGGAGACATGGGTTCGAGCCCTGGTCCGGGAAGATACCGCATGCCGCGGAGCAACTAAGCCCGTGTGCCACAACTACTGAGCCTGTGCTCTAGAGCCCAAGAGGCACAACTACTGAGCCCACGTGCCACAGCTACTGAAGCGCGTGTACCTAGAGCCTGTGCTTCACAACAAGAGAAGCCAGCGCAACAAGCAGCCCAAGCACCACAACAAAGAGTAACCCCCGCTTGCCGCAACTAGAGAAAAGCCCACGCACAGCAACGAAGACCCAATGCAGCTAAAAATAAATAAATAAATAAATTTAAAAAAATAAGTAAAAAGAAACAGGTAGAATTACTTTTGATAATACACTGTATTTAATCCAGCATATCTAGAGTATTAGCCTTTCAACAACAGAAAATCAATATAAAAAGCATTAATGAGATACTTCTTTATGTCCTTTTTTGTACTAAGTCTGAAATCTGACATGTACTTTACTCTTGCAATATGTTTTAATTGAGACTAGCCACATTGCAAGTGCTCAGTAGCTACTGTGACTCATCACTACTATATTGAACAACGCAGGTCTGGACCTCTCCTAATCTCTTCAAGCCCTACCCCTATTCTCCTCAGTCTCAGGGGACCTCATGACTCATTTTCCAGGGAAAACTTGAATAAATCTACCCCAAGCCACTTGATATTATACCCTATCCACCTCAACATATATCTGTAGCCACACCAATACTTTGACAAAATGTTCCTCCATCCTTCCCCACCCTGTCATTCTTCTTCCTTCTTTGAAAAGAAAGAGCTGTGACTGATCCCATCCTTTCCCCACCTTCTCTGAGACTTTGCTCAAACAAATATCTTCTCTTTCCGGGGATCTTCACTCCTTCCTTTTCACTAACATTCCCAGGTTTGCTCAGCCTTAAGATTTGCTTGTTGCTACTCCCAAAACTACCATTTTCTTTACCATCTTCTTTATTACTTTGAACTTCCCACCACTGACCCAAACCTTTACAGTAGGGCTTCCATCCTCACCAGCACCTAACACCACTCTCCCCCCAGTTCTGAGTGACTCCCCAGTCTTCAAAACCAGTGGTCCTTTCTCATTTCTCATTTCCTTCATTGCATCTACTGCATTCCACACTGTAGCCTACCCCTTCTGAAAGTTTCCTTCTTCTTTACTGCCAACCCCTTTCTTCTGGAAGTTTCCTTCTTCTTGACTGCCCTAACCAACACTCTTGTGGGACCCTTTCTAATACCCAGACGGGACTCCTTTTACAGCTTTACTCAATCCTTTGAATCCTTAACTATGGTTCATCCCTTATTGCATCCGTTAGTTTCTCCTCTCTTGGGGGTTTCCTCTACTTTCACGGCTTCAATCATCATTTCTACTCAGAATACACCCAAATGTAAATATTCAGCCCTCTTAGCTAAATGCCAGTCCTGTACTTCCAATTCTCTACTGTACATATCCATCTGAATATCACATGGATATTACTGTCCGTTTTAACTCAGGGCTACTGTGACAAAGCCTATAAAAAGAAATCATTTTATTTCCAAGCCTCTAAAAAATTAATAAGTATTGTGTGTAATTGTCAGTTACATCTCATTTGTGATCCCTGTCCCATCTCTGCCCCAGGCTGTGTCAAGATGCCCTGCTTGATGTCATCACAGCAGAACCTGGAGGTATAAAAACGAGTGTTAGCTTTTTCTCAAACCAGTTCTCCCTCAGATTTCCTATTTTTGTCAGTGATACTAATCACTCTGTCACCCAGCTTTGAAATGTTGCTTTCACCCCTAATTAGTTGTTCCTCCTTCCTCCCACAGCTAATTAGTCACCATTCTTGTCAACTAATCCTTCATAATATTTCTCTGTATCCACCCCATCTCCTTAACAAATTGTTAGCCACATTATCAAACCATCCCACAACCTCTTTCATCAATTCCAGTACTGTCCCTTCTTTGAACTCAACTTTTGCCACGTCTGACAACACAAGGTATATTGGCATTGATGCAGCATTTAAAAAAAAAAAAGAATGTTCAGTCTTCCCGTCTAGATCTTAAGTTAACATAAAAGCAGGAACAAAATGTTATGACCTCTTCATTCCTGTGCTTACTAAATAAACAGATGACCAATAACTGTTTACTATTGATAATGACTTGATTGCCCTTACAAAAAAAAATCACTATAAATATCTAGCTCTGGAAGCAGATTGAAATATAATCAAGTTGCCCCAAATTAATTTTGCATAGTTTGGGGGACAGTTAACATTCAACCACATAACATGAGAGAGGCAACTGGCTTTTTTTTTGTTTTTGTTTTGCGGTACGCGGGCCTCTCACTGTTGTGGCCTCTTCTGCTGCGGAGCACAGGCTCCGGATGCGCAGGCTCAGTGGCCATGGCTCACGGGCCCAGCCGCTCCGCGGCATGTGGGATCTTCCCGGACCGGGGCACAAACCCGCGTCCCCTGCATCAGCAGGCGGACTCTCAACCACTGCGCCACCAGGGAAGCCCGGCAACTGTTTTCTGAAAAAAGCATCAAACTTGGGGTTTGATCTTGTTTCTCCTATTAAATAGTCAGTATGCGAGTTTCTTAACTTCTAGTTTCCTTGCCTGTTACACACTTGTGTAATGGAGTTATTGTGAGGTTTAAATGAACTAATATCTGAAAGTGCTTTGAACATTTCAGAATCTGTGTAAATAGAGAATCATGTCACAAAGTACCCAGAATCAACATCCATTGATGTTTTAAGATACAACTTTTGTTAACTTCCCAATTAGAAACCTCCAGCAATTTTATCAAGTTGATTGAAAGACCTGTTGTGTAATTACCCTACACCAAACTAACGTTACTTAGTTAACAGTTATGTTCTATGCCCACAGCTTCTTCTAGTGAAGCCCCTACCTGGTGCCTGCCATTCTTGGGCTGTTTGAACAGGGGTCCAAAGATTCAGAAGGTTTTTTCTAGAGGCCACATCATTTTTAACAGGTGTTATGCAATTTGTTAAGTGGGGATTCACTTGAAAATAGCAAATTCTGTCTCCTCTTTGCCTGAAAACTACTTGCAGTGTCTCCGTGCCCCTTTACATCATCTCAGGGGTGGGTAAGCCTACCATCCCTAGCACTGTGTACCCCCGTAGCACAGATCATGCTGTCTTATAATGTGTTTATTTCTAAATGTGTCTGCCATGGGAATCTGTGGGCATCATAAAACAGAAGATTACAATTTATTTATTTACATATGTTTTCTTTTTTAAACAATTCATTTATTTTGATATACCTGGCACTTAGCACAAAGCATGGCACTTAGTACTTGCTCAGTAAATACTGAATAAATGAGCAAATGTGGAAGAGGTAACACTGCGGGTAATGGTGATGTTTTAGTCTCCTTTTTATTCTCCTTCCCCACTCCCCTACGCTTAACAGAATAAATACTAAGAGGCTCCTAGCCCATGGGGGCCTTTAGGCCTGCTGGTCTAGACTTAGGCCTAGGCTTACCTCAATTTGTTGTCTCCAGAGCCACTCACACCCAGGGGGAAGCAAGGCTTCTGTGGAGATCCCTTCTTCTCCCACTCCTGTCATCTACCCTCAGGGGCCCAGGGGTTTCTTGTGTCATGTCTTCCCAAAGATTACTCTTCTCTGCCTGAAAAGAAAGAAACCATTTGTTACTTGCCTAATTGAAGAATAAATTTGCGTACATTCTTCAGCAAGTCTTCTATGCTTTTTTCATAATCTAGTGACTGGAATATTTAAAATATTTCCATTTTGTATCATATTTGAAGCACTATGGCTTTATTCTTTTGAATTTAATTTTTTGTTTCTGAGTTGAAAGAGGCAAATAACTGAATGATAGGTGTGATGTAGATTTTAAAGCTTGTATTCCAGATTTTTTAAGTCACAAAAATGTAAGTGAACAAATCATATGATTACAAAATGGTTTAATCCAAATTCCAGGTATTCTTGAGAAAGCTACTAACCCTTCAGTTTTGCTCATTTTAGAGGCAGACCATATCTCTATTCAGAAGCCTTTGGCATTAGCTGGGGTCTCCCAGACCTGCTGCCATGCTTCTGAAGGTTCCACTTCTCCAGAACCTCTGTTTTCCTTGTTGCTGCCCCTTGTCAGCAGCAGGGGCATGTGTACGACTGATGTGCTCATCTACGGGCCACCATTGAGACATTGAATTGTAAGCAGGGCATCAAGATGCGTACAATCAATGCCATCCAAAAGAAGAGAACAGGTACTTCACAGAGTCCTCTGAATTTTCAATCTTGTTTCAAAGTCACATAATTAAGGCCACTGTACAGATGTAGCCCACTGAGATTCACTCAGAGAGATATTGTCACTGGAGGTTCAACAGCCTATTCTTATCTGTGAATTTACTGATTGACCTCAGGGATAGAAAAGATTCTTCCAAAGCAAAATGGGATGACAGTAAGTGCCCTGGGAATAGTGCTGTGTCTATTCATCTGTGTTTAGGAATCCAAAAGCTGGTGAGAACCTGTAGTAACTGTGGCTTTGCAGAAGGGGCTGCAACAGCTCCCCCAGTGGTACTGCCAGTGTTAACTGGTGTGTGTATGTGTGTCTCCTCCCTACAGCTATTGACCTGCTGTACTGGAGGGACATCAAGCAGACGGGGATAGTGTTTGGGAGCTTCCTGCTGCTACTCTTCTCCCTGACCCAGTTCAGCGTTGTGAGTGTCGTGGCCTACCTGGCCCTTGCTGCGCTCTCAGCCACCATCAGTTTCCGCATCTACAAGTCTGTTTTACAAGCTGTGCAGAAAACCGACGAGGGTCACCCTTTCAAGTGAGTGCCCCCACCAGACCAGCCCTTGCCCCACCTCTCATGTGGCTCTTTCGTCTGCCTCTATTTCAGCTCCTGTGCACTATGGGTTGTGCTTCTCTGACACCTAACAGGCCTCATAGAGTCTCCTTTAATGTTCTCTCTCTTTTAATACCTAATGTTTCTGTTAAATTTCTAAAACAAACTCATTTATCTCTATTCTAACCCTTACTGATTTATTAGTAGTAATAAAGTAACCCTTTATTACCACTAATTAAATATTTATCTTTAATTTAAATTTATATAATTTATATAATATAAATTCTTGTGTGTTAATTTGTAAAATGTGAAAACATTATATTTAATATTAATTTTATATTATTACTACTAATAATCATAATTCATTATATGTATACAATGTTTTATAGTTTGAAGTGTTTCAACAATTATTCCTCCCAACTCTCTGAAGAAGGCAGAACATTATAATCCCTATTCACAGATGGAAAAACAGAGGTTCTAAGAAGTAAAGTGACTTACCCAAAATCACATGGCAGTAAATAGCACAGGGCCAGGACTGGAGTGTTTGGATTTTTATTTCTCTGCTCTTTCCAGAAGTTTAAAATCAAAGGGCCAAACTTCTGAGGGATGCAAGGTTCGTGAACAGTATTATGCACCCTCTTCCATATTTTTATACAGGGGAAGTCTAACTAGAATGAACACTGAAGAGGAGGATTTTTTTAAGGCAGTGTATTAAGAGGATATATGAAATGTGGCAGAGGGAGATGTTAGCACTTCCAGCTGCATGCTCCCCAACTCCACCCCAATTTAGTTGTGAGTATAGCTTGTAAGCCCCAGGTATTTTAGCACTGACTGTCAGAGTCACCCCCTCACCTGGTGCTGGCCCCAGAGTGCAGGCCCCACTACAGGTGTCCTCACCTCCTGGAACTGACGGATATTTCTGCATCCTGAATGAGACCTGTAGATACTGCTGCATGATGGCTTCTGAGCCAGCCCCAGTAATTCACTGGGGATGCCTCTGAATCCTTCCTGGCTCACCCTCACCAGTCAGCTGAATCAAGGCGTCAGGGCACCAGGTTCTTAAAAGAGGGAAAAGACTCCTGTGTTATGGGGCCTTGTTGACAAAAGGGAAAATGCCATGTTTCAGACTTCTCTTCCCAGCCTCTGGTTCCTGGCCTCAGTGTCAAACACAGTTACAGTCTGTTCTTTCTCGCCCTTGGGATGTATTTGGCCTTCTTCTAATGCAGAGTTAATGGGTTTTCTGGGCCATAACTTGGTTACACATGTTCCCATCCCAAAAGTGGGAAGAATGGAGAAGTGGAGTGTCATTTTACCAGGGTGAACACTATGCCTACTTCAGTGACCCTAGCCTGTGACCAGTATCCACATTGTTAGAGTCCTGCCCTGCCCCAGCCCCTATCCTTAGCCATCTGAGAGAGGCTGGTTTCTGCCATGTTCTTGGATCCAAGCCTGTCAAGTTACACTGAGAACTCATCTCTCACTTCTCTTATTTCTTCTGTAACTACCCAGTTGTAGGACCAAGAGTCCAACTGTAATTAGCTCAACTACTTTATCTTCCATTAGGAGACATTTAAAATGTAAAACACCCCTTTGGCTGAATTGTTTTTATCAGCAAAAGGAATATATAACTCAGTACATTTTGAATCAAAACATATTATCTAGACAAATCAGTTTTTCTATTTTTTTCTAAAAAGCCAAGCATATAAACATAAATTCTCTAAAACTCAAGCCAAATTCTGTTTTACTCTTTTCTTCTCAATCCTCAGAGTTAGGTGAGCACTTTAAAAACTCTAGAAATATCCTAAAAATAGACAACATCGTAGAGTGGGGGAAGGAGAGAGAGAGGATGGGCCTGGGGAAGGGGGGAAATGGCCAAAACAGGAGGATGGATTGATTTTTATATACTTGAAGAGTTTATCTACCCAAGAGTTCAAATTAACCATTTGAACAAACGGAAAATGCAACTACTAAAAATACCACTCTTACTAGAACCAGTAAGCATTTTAATATGGTGCAGCTCACTTGCATTTTCAGAGTTCTCTAGATAAAACCTGAAAGTACTTTCCAGAATTTAAATGTGAAATCTTAGAGTTTTGATGACAGATAATAATTGGCAGCTAGGATTTTCAGATATCTCAGTTATTTAAAAAGACAATTCATCTTCATGCAGCCAAGAAGAAAGGAAGACTTTCACAATTGCCTGGTGGGCCAGAGATATACAGAGAATTCAGCAAATGAGCTGGTTTGGATTGACTTTCCTCTGTTCTCAGCCAGTTGCTCTGAATTATCAGCTCACACTGTAATGTTGCCTATGGGAGACAGAAGCAGTCAGAGTGCCCCACTAAGTGCCGTGATTCCTGTGTTCCCCAATGCACCGGCTGTGTGTGTGTGTGGTGCCCTGTAGCCTTCTGGCTGGCATGAATCCTTCAGGATGACCGGGCTGTTATCCTCAGGGTTGGAAAAGGAAAACTTCGCTGTTTCAGGATTCCCTTTGATGGAGTTCTCTGTGGGGGTCCTTTGTTGACAGGGCCTACTTGGAGCTTGAGATCACGCTGTCTCAGGAGCAGATTCAGAAGTACACAGACTGCCTGCAATTCTATGTGAACAACACGCTTAAAGAACTGAGGAGGCTCTTCCTTGTCCAGGACCTGGTGGATTCCTTAAAAGTACGATTGCTTAAGGCGTTCCGTTTGACGGTCTTGGTTTTATTTTCCCTAACAGTGTAACATTATAAACTGCGACACAATGGAGAATAAAATAACAAGTGCTAATTATATTCTAGAGTCAGAAAATCTCCAGCTGTACAGTACCATGGAGCTCATCCAGTCTAATCCCCTCATTTTACAGATGCTGGAACTATGGTTCAGAGAGATTAAGATACTTGCCTGAGGTTGCCAAGTGAGTCACTGATAGAGCTGGGATCAAACCCAGGTCACACAGCTTCTAGTTCTGTACTTTTTACAATATCCCAGGTTGCTTCTCCTTACCATTTTCAATTCCTCAATTTCCTAAAATTATCTTAAAAATTAAAATCTAGTTTAGGGAATGTAAAAAATATATATGCTTTTTCTTTGAAATGCTGGACTCTGCTAATAATAAGACATGTGGGCTGTGAGACTGAACCCCTGAGGGTAGAGGACCTTGGGCACTTGGGTGTTATTCCTGGTGCCATCATTGAACTCATCAGGTTTCTTTGAACAAGCTGCTATGACCACCCCGTGGCTTACATGTAAAACCAATGTCAATCAATCATGATTCAACAGGGCCATGAGCAGAGGGGTGGGAGCCCAGGCAAGGATGTTTTGAGTTCCCCATTCCCCCAGAGCACTTTGTACACACCAGGGAGGGGTCTCCCATGGGCTGCTCCATAACTGAGGAAGAAAGAGCAGAAGGAAAGTGAGTGATGAGGCCTTAACCCTCAAGGCGCTTTACTGGAATAACGTCTTGGCAGGTAAGACTAAAAAAGAGATAGCAGGGAGATTTTAATTACTTACCGTAGGGCTTTTAAGGTGACATTTCTCTTGACATTTGTAATGTAAAAATTGTGGGCTAGAATGGGGATCAGCAAACCTTATCTATAGAGGGCCATATAGTAAATATTTAAGGCTTTGCAGGTTACACAGTCTTTGTTGCAGCTACTCAACTTTGCCATTATAGCAGGAAAGCAGCCAAAGACAATATGTAAATGAATGACTGTGGCTGTGTGCTAATAAAACATTGTTTATGAATACTGAAAATTGAATTTCATATCATTTTCACATATCACAAAATGTTACTCCTGTTTTGATTTTCTTTGACTATTACAAAATGTAAAATCCATTCTTAACTTGTGGGCCCATACAAAAACAGGCAATGGCCAGTTTGCTGACCCCTGCCCTAGATTATTTTCATTGAGTCCTTCAAATCTTACAACAAAGAGATCCAAAGGGTTCGGAGAGAAGTAAAGACAGGATCCTCTTTCAGTAATTCTGTGATGAGCTTTAAATGCTCTTACATTTTCTGTTGAAACCATGATGTAGTTTGCCTCAAGTTTTAATCTAAAGAAGTCAATGAAATGAGACTCTTATCTGTCACGATGGTTTTAGAAGCTCTGATCATCATTTCATTCTTTAGTTTGCAGTCCTGATGTGGCTCCTGACTTACGTTGGCGCTCTCTTCAATGGCTTGACCCTGCTGCTCATGGGTAAGGACAGACAAGTGTGTTATGTCTCCCCTCACACGTTCTGTGAGCATAAAGCTTCCTAGGCTGTTAGCTGTTAGCTTGCTTGGATGGATTCCTAGCAACAAATGCCAGATTCTCTGAGTCCAGAGCATTTCCCCGACCATCATAGTTCAGTTAAAGAGTATAATATATATTACATAGTAATAATGAATTTCTTAATCTGAAGTTTTCTTCAACTGTAACTGGTTTTATTTGGCTTCAAATATATATCTGCTTCAATGGCATTTATGTGTAGAAGTTCATTTTCTTCTTAGGAGGTCATTCCCTCATTCCAGGAATAATGACTTAATATCCGTGAAGGCTTCAGCATATTTTTGTTTTCCTTATGAACTAGTCCTGCCATCTTTTAGCTAGAATGCTGGCTACTGCAAATAATGTCATAATATCACATGACTATATAAAAATGTATCTATAAGCTTATTCTTACTGACAACTCTCAATTTTAATACTATATTTGTTTTTCATCCCAGCTGTGGTTTCAATGTTTACTCTACCTGTAGTGTATGTTAAGCACCAGGTAAGTTCTATGTAGTGTCAAACATTCATGTTAAGTTTTGACCTTGTGAACCTTGGATGTACTCATGATTTCTTCCTCTTTGTAGGCACAGATTGACCAATATCTGGGACTTGTGAGGACTCACATAAATGCTGTTGTGGCAAAGTAAGTTACATAGTGCAATTTATAAAAAGGAGAGACCACCTTAGGCAGGCGTTTGACTGGATTAGATAGGAATAATAAAAGGATAAGAAAATAATAGGTTGATTTATGATCATTCACTTATTTGAGGCTTATATTCACACCCTTCCCAATTATATTATTTCGTAAATTAAGTATGAATTTTAAAACTTCCAATTAAAGAAAACTTTCAGTGGTTTATTTCAGGTATAATGAAATGAATTTTAATGAATGAATGATATTAAGCTCTATCTGGGCACTGGCTCATGTCCAGGAATAAGATGGGTTGGAGGAAAGAAAGAAGCCTGATTCAGGAAAGTGAAATTAATTTATAACAGTTTGATCAAAATAAAAACAATTAAGTTAACATTTTCAATTTTTAAACAGTAAATATCACTAACTTTTTAAACCATTGAAATTACTTTTAAAACTTTTTTTTTTTTTTTTTTTTCGCGGTACGCGGGCCTCTCACTGCTGCGGCCTCTCCCACTGCGGAGCACAGGCTCCGGACGCACAGGCTCAGCGACCATGGCTCACGGGCCCACCCGCTCCGCGGCATGTGGGATCTTCCTGGACCAGGGCACGAACCCGTGTCCCCTGCATCGGCAGGCAGACTCTCAACCACTGCGCCACCAGGGAAGCCCAAAACTTTTTTTAATCTTTAGAACTTTTGTTACATTTTAAATTACACCATTTCAACTCAACAAGTGTGTGTGTTTGCTTATTTTATTAACAGCATTGCTTTCCAAACCTGAATCTTAAATAGACTCTACTTTATGGCTACTTTATATATTAGGAGATAAAGATTCCAGTTATAAGTACCTACAGTTAATATGGTCATTAACTTAGTAGTTTTCCTTAATTCTTAAATTAGTGTTTTTAGATATGTCTTCATCTAAAATGATAGTTTTTATGTTGTCCTTATTACTCAAGATTTTGTTTTAATCAAAAGCTGACCTAGGCTTCAACTACAAATACATGTCTCAAAAAACTAGACTTTCTCTCTAGTAATCTTAGAATCATGTGGCTAGACCTAGGTGATGGTCAGAATTCAAGGAAAGTATTTTACATAGTAAAAGCTGTATAAAACAAATAAGAAAAAACAAGCAATTTAAAGTTCCTCTGCTATTTGATTTGCATATCATCAGTTACAGTTACAGTTCTCTCCTGAAGTATATAAAGATTTTTGTTTTTTACTGTGTATTGTTTATATTCTTCCTCTTAAATTCATGGTGAATTTGGATCTGTATCAGATCTGTAGCACATTTCAAAATGCCTGAAATTATCAACTTGGACACAAATGCAACTAATACCTAATGAAAGTCAACAAATTGAGGATATTCGTTACTTTGTACTAAGAAATGGCAGCATGGTATAATGTGAAACTTGGTGTTTACTAAACCTGGGGAGCCTGTTAAAAATATGAATTCCCAAACTGTACAACAGACTTATGGAAATAGAACTCCTAGAATAAGGGTCCTGTAATCTATGTTTTAATGAACTCCGTAGGTGCCTTTTTGGCAGTTAGAACTGTGTTTAGGAACTACAGCAAAGAACACCAGAATAGGAGCTTGGAAACTGGAAGATAGAAGCTTCACTGCTCAGTCATCCAATACTTAGTTTGAGGATCTTGAACAAATCACATCTCTTAATTTTTTATTTGACTGATTGGTTGCTTCCAAAAAAATACATACTTATTATTTTATTGGAACTACATGTAACAGGCACAGAGTATAAAGAGGAATGAGATGATCCTATCCTAGCAGAGCTCTCAGCCTTTAGGTGCAGACAAAACTGTAAAGAAATAACTATAAGACAGTATAAGGATGACAATAGAGTTGCATAAAATATTAAAATGAGGGAGATAAGGAAACTACTGGTCTTACCTGGAGGGGATAACGGAGAGCTACTAAAATGAGGGCCCTTGCCAGCATGGTCAGGTTCTGCTGCAGACTTCTCTCTGGGTCCTCACATGGCAGAAGTGGAAGGAAGCTAAGAACAAAAAGAGAAACTGGGGAAGTTACGTAGTTCTTGTTATCAGAAATGAGGAAACAGCAGTTCTTCAAAAGAATCTATTTTGCCTGACACTAAATTTTGAAGGAGATTTCTTGGTGGGATCTTACATCTAAGGCTCCTTCAACCTCTGAAATTCTGATTCCATGCTAGAATAACTCCACCAAAAGAACTCACACCCTTTTAGTGAAACGGTTAAGAACATGATCTCTGGAATCAGACTAGTCTGAGTCCATTTCTGGCATTTTTCAGCTATATAAGTTCATTATGCATGTTATTTGACTCCCTGAGCTTGTTTCCTTATCTATACATTGAAAAGATAACATCTATAAACTACTCTTACTTGGACATAGGAAGCACTCAATAAATATTCAATGATCATGATCATGATCCTCCTCCTCCTACCGCTTAGAGATCAGTTCCCGAGAGGTGTGCAGGACAGTCCCAGACTGGGTCAGGAGACCTTGGTGCCCCTCCCTTCTCTATACTGAGTGGATGATGAACCTGTCCAGGTCATTTAACCTTCCTGTGTCTCAGTTTTCCAGCTCTGAAGGCTGACAAATTTAAAAGGTAAAATAAACATTTTAGAGGAAATTAAAGCTTTAAATAACTGAAAACTTAATAAGAAATCTGCCTCAAGTGAATACAACTCTCCATGTCCAGGTGAGTTATATTCTAGGATGGTAGAATAGTCTAAAATTGGGCAGGAGCTGTCCTGATTTTCAAATGAGAAAAACAGATTCTAGAAATTACCTTTTGATGAATCGAATGCCTACTTTCAAGCAAAGTTCCAGAATGAATTAGTAAAAATGTAGGTAAATACTCAGATCTTTCTGTGATCACTAAACTGAGGGATCATACAGCCTGCTCTAGCCAGCAAGAATTTGGATTTCAGTAGGAGTACTAGAAAAGTCTTCCTGGTGTCCTTGAGGAGAAAATGGAGATGTACGGTCCAGGTGATAGCACAACTGGTAGAGTTCTAGAAGGTTGAAATAGTAGACCCTAGGGATGTTCATTAATCCATCAAATACCCGTCTGGGCAACGTGTAGTAATGTGACAGAGGGCTCTGCCCTTGACTCCACGACTTTCCATCTCCGTATTTCACATGACTATGTGAAGACAAATCAAATATACTCATCAGAGTTCTAGGTGACACATAGCTTAGAGCAAAATCACATTCAGAAGACCGCAAAACTCAATATTCAAAATGAATCAAGTGATCTTGAGTAATGTAGAATTGTGAACTGAAATTAATAAAATGAAACTGACAGGGAAAGCAAAGTTCTATATTTAGGAAAGTCAACTTTGCAAATATAGAATGGGAAGAAGGGAAGATGAGATAGGGTACAACAGTAGCTGTGTAAAAAATACCCGAGGGGGTTTAATTGATGAATTGATCACAGCCAAATATGAGTCAATAATGTACTGAGGCATATTTTTAAAAATCTATGCAAGTTTAGATGTTATTAATAGAAGTATAAATCAAAATCAAAAGAGGCCATAGTTGTTTCATATTCCATATTGTCATTCCATATCTGTGTTAAATTTCAGAGTCTGACATATTAAGAGCTGCAGTTATATACTGGAGTAATGTCAGAAAGATGACCGGGTATTGAACTATTGGAAATCTGACAGTAATGGCAAGTGACAGCCCAGCTTCACAGGGGATGATTACTCTGGAAAAGAGATAACTTTAACCTCTTTTTTTTTGCGGTACGCGGGCCTCTCACTGTTGTGGCCTCTCCCGTTACGGAGCACAGGCCCCGGATGCGCAGGCTCAGCGGCCATGGCTCACGGGCCTAGCCGCTCCGCGGCATGTGGGATCTTCCCGGACTGGGGCACGAACCCATGTCCCCTGTGTAGGCAGGTGGACGCTCAGCCACTGCGCCACCAGGGAAACCCAAGAGATAACTTTAAAAGAACACAATAGCTATCCTCAAATATTTGGAGGTCTAACATTGTGAAAGAAGTAGTCTTCCTTTTTTTCTCTAACGAACTGTGAATGGAAAGTCCAGAAGGTCTGAGATTTGAATGAAACGTGAGGGAAAACCGTACCAATTAGAGTTGTTCAACAATGAAACCATTCGCCCCATGAAACAGTGAGCTCACTGACACTCATTCAGGTATTCACATAAAAGTTAGTTGACCATTGTTACAAATGTGGTAAAAAGGACTTCCACAATGGGAGAAGAGTAGAATTAGTTAACACCTAGTCTACTGTGGTATTCCAAAGCATTTCAAAACTAAAACATATATCTTGAACGATTTTTTTCTAATTTTTGAATTTTATTTTATTTTTATACAGCAGGTTCTTATTAGTTATCTATTTTATACATATTAGTGTATACATGTCAATCCCAATCTCCCAATTCATCCCACTACCACCACCACCCCTGCCACTTTCCCCCCTTGGTGTCCATACATTTGTTCTCTACATCTGTGTCTCTATTTCTGCCCTGTAAACTGGCTCATCTGAACCATTTTTCTAGGTTCCACATATATGCATTAGTGTACGATATTTGTTTTTCTCTTTCTGACTTACTTTGTATGACAGTCTCTAGATCCATCCACGTCTCTACAAATGACCCAATTTCGTTCCTTTTTATGGCTGAGTAATATTCCACTGTATATATGTACCACATCTTCTTTATCCATTTGTCTGTCGATGGGCTTTAGGTTGCTTCCATGACCTGGCCATTGTGAACAGTGCTGCAGTGAACATTGGGGTGCATGTGTCTTTTTGAATTATGGTTTTCTCTGGGTATATGCCCAGTAGTGGGATTACTGGGTCATATGGTAGTTCTATTTTTAGGTTTTAAGGGAACCTCCATACTGTTCTCCATAGTGGCTGTATCAATTTACATTCTCACCAACAGAGCAAGAGGGTTCCCATTTCTCCACACCCTCTCCAGCATTTGTTGTTTGCAGATTTTCTGATGATGCCCATTCTAATTGGTGTGAGGTGATACCTCATTGAGTTTTGATTTTCATTTCTCTAATAATTAGTGATGTTGAGCAGCTTTTCATGTGCTTCTTGGCCATCTATATTTCTTCTTTGGAGAAACGTCTGTTTAGGTCTTCTGCCCATTTTTGGATTCAGTTGTTTGTTTTTTTAATATTGAGCTACAAGAGCTGTTTATATATATTTTGAAGATAAATCATTTGTCTGTTGATTTACTTGCAAATATTTTCTCCCATTCTGAGGGTTGTCTTTTCATCTTGTTTATGGTTTCCTTTGCTGTGCAAAAGCTTTGAAGTTTCATTAGGTCCCATTTGTTTATTTTTGTTTTTATTTCCATTACTCTAGGAGATGGATCAAAAAAAGATCTTGCTGTGATTTATGTCAAAGAGTGTTCTTCCTATGTTTTCCTCTGAGAGTTCTATAGTGTCCAGTCTCACATTTAGGTCTCGAATCCATTTTGAGTTTATTTTTGTGTATGGTGTTAGGGAGTGTTCTAATTTCATTCTTTTACATGTAGCTGTCCAGTTTTCCCAGCACCACTTATTGAATAGACTGTCTTTTCTCCATTATATATCCTTGCTTCCTTTGTCATAGATTAGTTGACCATAGGTGCGTGGGTTTATCTCTGGGCTTTCTATCCTGTTCAATTGATCTATGTTTCTGTTTTTGTGCCAGTACAATATTGTCTCAATTACTGTAGCTTTCTAGTACAGTCTGAAGTCAGGGAGTCTGATTCCTCCTGCTCCGTTTTTTTCCCTCAAGACTGCTTTGGCTATTTGGGGTCTTTTGTGTCTCCATATAAATTTTAAGATTTTTTGTTCTAGTTCTGTAAAAAAAATGCCACTGGTAATTTCATAGGGATTGCACTGAATCTGTAGATTGCTTTGGGTAGTATAGTCATTTTCACAATATTGATTCTTCCAATCCAAGAACATGGTATATCTCTCCATCTGTTTGTGTCATCTTTGATTTCTTTCATCAGTGTCTTATAGTTTTCTGAGTACAGGTCTTTTACCTCCTTTGGTAAGTTTATCCCTAGGTATTTTATCTTTTCGTTGCAATGGTGAATGGGATTGTTTCCTTAATTTCTCTTTCAGATCTTTTGTTGGTAGTGTATAGGGATGCAAGAGATTTCTGTGCATTAATTTTGTATCCTGCAGCGTTACCAAATTCATTGATTAGCTCTAGTAGTTTTCTCGTGGCATCTTTAGGATTCTCTATGTATAGTATCGTGTCATCTGCAAACAGTGACAGTTTTACTTCTTCTTTCCAATTGGTATTCCTTTTATTTCTTTTTCCTCTCTGATTGCCGTGGCTAGGACTTCCAAAACCATGTTGAATAATAGTGGCAGGAATGCACATCCTTGTCTTGTTCCTGATCTTAGAGGAAATGCTTTCAGTTTTTCACCATTGAGAATGATGTTTGCTGTGGGTTTGTCATATGGCCTTTATTATGTTGAGGTAGGTTCCCTCTATGCCCACTTTCTGGAGAGTTTTTATCATAAATGGGTGTTGAATTTTGTCAAAAGCTTTTTCTGCATCTGTTGAGATGATCATATGGTTTTTATTCTTCAATTTGTTAATATGGTGTATCACATTGATTGATTTGCATATACTGAAGAATCCTTGCATCCCTGGGATAAATCCCACTTGATCATGGTGTGTGATCCTTTTAATGTGTATTGGATTCTGTTTGCTAGTATTTTGTTGAGGATTTTTGCATCTATATTCATCAGTAATATTGCTCTGTAATTTTCTTTTTTTTTGTAGTATCTTTGTCTGGTTTTGGTATCAGGGTGATGGTAGCCTCATAGAATGAATTTGGGAGTGTTCCTTCCTCTGCAATTTTTTTGGAGAGTTTGAGAAGGATGGGTGTTAGCTCTTCTCTAAAAGTTTGATGGAATCACCTGTGAAGCCATCTGGTCCTGGATGTCTGTTTGTTGTAAGATTTTTAATCATAGTTTCAATTTCATTCCTTGTGATTGGTCTGTTCATATTTTTTATTTATTCCTGGTTCAGTCTTGGAAGGTTATACCTTTCTAAGAATTTGTCCACTTCTTCCAGGTTGTCCATTTTATTGGCCTAGAGTTGCTTGTAGTAGTCTCTTAGGCTGGTTTGTATTTCTGTGGTGTCCATTGTAACTTCTTTTTGTTTCTAATTTTATTGACTTGAGTCCTCTCCCTCTTTTTCTTGGTGAATCTGGCTAATGGTTTATCAATTTTGTTTATCTTCTCAAAGAACCAGCTTTTAGTTCTATTGATCTTTGCTATTGTTTTCTTTGTTTCTATTTCATTTATTTCTGCTCTGATCTTTACGATTTCTTTCCTTCTACTAACTTTGGGTTTTGTTTGTTCTGCGTTCTCTAGTTCCTTTAGGTGTAAGGTTTGTTTATTTATTTGAGATGTTTCTTGTTTCTTGAGGTAAGATTGTATTGCTATAAACTTCCCTCTTAGAACTGCTTTTTCTGCATCCCGTAGGTTTTGGATCATTGTGTTTTCGTTGTCATTTGTCTCTAGGTATTTTTTGATTTCCTCTTTGATTTCTTCAGTGATCTCTTGGTTATTTAGTAATGTATTGTTTAGCCTCCATGTGTTTGTGTTTTTTACGTTTTTTTCCTTGTAATTGATTTTTAATCTCATAGCGTTGTGGTCAGAAAAGATGCTTGATATGATTCCATTTTTCTTAAATTTACCGAGGCTTGATTTGTGACCCAAGATGTGATCTATCCTGGAGAATGTCCTTTGTGCACTTGAGAAGAAAGTGTAATCTGCTGTTTTCGGATGGAATGTCCTATAAATGTCAATTAAATCTCTCTGGTCTGTTGTATCATTTAAAGCTTGTGTTTCCTTTTTAATTTTCTGTCTGGATGATCTCTCCATTGGTGTAACTGAGGTGTTAAAGTCCCCCACTAGTATTGTGTTACTGTTGATTTACTCATTTATAGCTGTTAGCAGTTCCCTTATGTATTGAGGTGCTCCTTTGTTGGGTGCATATATATTTATAATTGTTACATCTTCTTCTTGGATTGATTCCTTGATCATTATGTAGTGTCCTCCTTGTCTCTTGTAACATTCTTTATTTTAAAGTCTATTTTATCTGATATGAGTCGTGTTTGTCCAGCTTTCTTTTGATTTCCATTTGCATGGAATATCTTTTTCTATCCCCTCACTTTCAGTCTGTATGTTTCCCCAGGTCTCAAGTAGGTCTCTTGTAGACAGCATATATATGGGTCTTGTTTTTGTATCTATTCAGTGAGTCTGTGTCTTTTGGTTGGAGCATTTAATCCATTCAGCTTTAAGGTAATTATCGATATGTATGTGCCTATGACCATTTTCTTAATTGTTTTGGGTTTGGGTTTTTTTTTTTTAATGTTGGGGGTAAGAGTTTATTAATTAATTTATTTATTTTTGCTGTGTTGCGTCTTTCGTTTCTGTGTGAGGGCTTTCTCTAGTTGTGGCAAGCGGGGGCCACTCTTCATTGCTGTGCGCGGGCCTCTCACCATCGCAGCCTCTCTTGTTGGGGAGCACAGGCTCCAGACACGCAGGCTCAGTAGTTGTGGCTTACGGGCCCAGGTGCTCCGCGGCATGTGGGATCCTCCCAGACCAGGGCTCGAACTCATGTCTGTATTGGCAGGCAGATTGGCAGGCAGATTCTCAACCACTGTGCCACCAGGGAGGCCCCTTGGGTTTGTTTTTATAGCTCCTTTTCTTCTCTTGTGTTTACCACTTAGAGAAGTTCCTTTAGTGTTTGTTGTAGAGCTGGTTTGGTGGTGCTGAATTCTCTTAGCTTTTGCTTGTCTGTAAAGCTTTTGATTTCTCTACTGAATGTGAATGTGATCCTTGCCAGGTAATCTTGGTTATAGGTTCTTCCCTTTCATCACCTTAAATATATTGTGCCACTCCTTTCTGGCTTGTAGAGTTTCTGCTGAGAAATCAGCTGTTAACCTTATGGGAGTTTCCCTGTATGTTATTTGTCATTTTTCCCTTGTTGCTTTTAATAATTTTTCTTTGTCTTTCATTTTTGTCAATTTGATTACTATGTGTCTTGCCGTGTTTCTCCTTGGGTTTATCCTGTATGGGACTCTCTGTGCTTCCTGGACTTGGGTGGCTATTTCCTTTCCCATGTTAGGGAAGTTTTTGACTATAATCTCTTCAAATATTTTCTCTGGTCCTTTCTCTCTCTCTTCTTCTGGGACCCCTATAATGCGAATGTTGTTGCATTTAATGTTGTCCCAGAGGTCTCTTAGGTTGTCTTTATTTCTTTTCATTCTTTTTTCTTTATTCTGTTGCATGGCAGTGAATTTCACCATTCTGTCGTCCAGGTCACTTATCCGTTCTTCTGCCCCAGTTATTCTACTATTGATTCCTTCTAGTGTATTTTTCATTTCAGTTATTGTATTGTTCATCTCTGTTTGTTTGTTCTTTAATTCTTCTAGGTCTTTATTAAACATTTCTTGCATCCTCTCGATCTTTGCCTCCATTCTTTTTCTGAGGTCCTGTATCATCTTCACTATCATTATTCTGAATTCTTTTTCTGGAAGGTTGCCTATCTCCATTTCATTTAGTTGTTTTTCTGGGGTTTTATCTTGTTTGTTCATCTGGTAAAAACTCCTCTACCTTTTCATTTTTGTCTGTCTTTCTGTGAATGTGGTTTTCCTTCCACAGGCTGCAGAATTGTAGTTCTTCTTGCTTCTGCTGTCCGCCCTCTGGTGGATGAGGCTATCTAAGAGGCTTGTGCAAGCTTCCTGATGGGAGGCACTGGTGGTGGGTAGAGCTCTATATCTTAAACTTTTGAGAAGACAGACCTAAGATGTCTCTGTTGGAATGTTTCACACTCTCTGCTGCATTATCAGTTTCTGCCTGTACGTGCTTATTTCCACAACCATAATTTCTCCAGTCTTCTGTCCTTGATATCTCTTTCATCTCTCCCCACCTCACTTCTATCAGGCCTTCACCCTGAGCACCGAAGTTGCTCTTTGTTAGGGACGCAGTGACTTCCATATTGCCATATCTTGCAGTCATCACTCCATCCTCATCCCTCTCAATCTCTCAGATACTCTTCATCACTACTGCTATCTTTGTTAAACACTAGTCTTGACTAGTGACACTGCTCGAGCCTCAGCTGCTTTCTCCCAGTGTCTTCTCTTGGCTCCTCCTTCTCTGGTTCACCTTTCATCCAGTCCTGTGGCCTCAAAGGTTATCTCTATGTCAAGGACTCCAGAACGTGTATCTCCACAAGTTTAGGTTTCTTAAAAGTCAGCTTTACAGGGCTTCCCTGGTGGCGCAGTGGTTGAGAGTCCGCCTGCCGATGCAGGGGACGCGGGTTCGTGCCCCGGTCTGGGAGGATCCCACATGCCGCGGAGCGGCTGGGCCCGTGGGCCATGGCCGCTGAGCCTGCGCGTCCGGAGCCTGTCCTCCGCAACGGGAGAGGCCACAACAGTGAGAGGCCCGCGTAACGCATAAAAAAGAAAAAAAAAAAAAGTCAGCTTTACAAATATAGAATGGGAGGAGAGGGAGGTGAGGATGATATAGGGTATAACAGTACTATGTATAAAAGAAATACCTGGAGGGTTTTAATTGGTTAACTGTTCATAGCTAAATATGAGTCAGTGATGTGCTTGGGACATTTTTTAAAAAATCAATGCAAGTCTAGATGTTATGAATAGATGTATAAAGTCTTAATAAAGTCTAAATTTACTGAGGGACTTCCCTGGTGGTCCAGTGGTAAAGAATCCGCCTTACAATGCAGGGGATGCAGGTTCGATCCCTGGTCAGTGAACTAAGATCCCACATGCCACAGGGCAACTAAGTCCACACCCCTCAACTGGAGAGCCTGTGTGCCACAAACTACAGAGCTCCACGCGCCCTGGAGCCTACATGCCAAAACTAGAGAGAAGCGTGCGTGGTGCAAGAAAAGATCCTGCATGCCTTAACGAAGATCCCGCGTGCTGCAACTAAGGCCTGATGCAGCCAAAAATAAATAAAAATAAATAAATAAATAATAAAAGTAAATCTAAAAAAGAAAGGTTTACTGAGAGCCAGGTCTATTCATCTGCTTATCTGATGTTTTCTCTTGAATGTCCCAAAGACGTTTCAGATTCAACGTGGCCGAACAGATCTTGCAATTTCAGCCCAGAATTTATTTTTCCTTCAGTCGTCACCATCTTGGTAAATGGCATTATCATTCACCTGGTTGCTCAGGCCAAAAATCAAAGAATCTTCCTTGATTATTCTCTTGTCTTTCCCTTGCCTGCACATGCAATCCATCAACATGACAGGTGGGCTCTGTCAGCTCCATCTCCACGCTAGATCCCCAGAGTGTTCACTTCACTCCATTTCCAATGCTCCAGTTCTATAACACCCAGGCCATTGCCATCTGGCACCTGGACTGCTACAGTTTCCCCCCATCCGTTATTTCTCTCACCTCTGTTTCCCCAGTTTTTTCACATAACCACCATCATGATCTTCTTTGGTCACATCATTCCTCTGCCTACAATTCATCAATGGCTTCCCATCCACAGAATAGAATCTAAATTCCTTACCACTGCCCACAAGTTCCAACACCGTTGGGTTACCACCTGCCTCTCAGGCCTCCCCTGCTCGCTCCCCAAGCACACTGTTCTCTACTCACCTTGCCTCCTAAGCTTGTCCTCACTTTGTGGCCTCTGCACTCCCTGCTTCCTCTTCCTGAAACACTTCACACCCAGATGTTTGCCTGGTGGCCCCTTTGGGCATCTGTTTCTTACATAAGTGGATTTAAAGTAGGCATCTCCCACCTTATCACTGCTGCCCCCTCACTGCCTGTCATTCCATCTTGTTTGGTTTTTTTTTAAAGCATTTTTCACCATATGTACTTCTCTTGTTTGTCTACTTGTTTGTTTATGTCTCCTCAACCCCTAGGAGAATGAAAGCTCCATGAGAGCAGGACCTTCTCCCTTCTGTTCACTGAATTCCAGCATGTAGAAGGGTACTAGGACAGAGGAAGGTCTCAGTCAGACTCTGCATGGGGAGCTCATAAAGCTTTGATTTAATGAAACAAAATGCTTCCAGTATAAACCTACCCTAAAATAATACTGTGAGAATCGCAGAATTTTAGGGGCATTGGAGATGTCTAATTTGTACCTAATAAATACTCTAGGACCGGGAAAGCTCATTAGCTGGCCTATGTCACACAGCTAATTAGTAGAGAGCTGACACTAGGATTCAGATTTCTTAACTCTAGCTCTGGGCAGTTTATGCTGAGGGTGACCATATGTTTCTTTACCTGGAATCAGCCATGTTTATGCTTGTTGTCCTAGTGTAGTTAGTAACAGCACCCTCTTTCTCTCTCAGAAGTGTCCCAGATTGAGTGATAAATGGTCACCTAACTATATCACAGTTTCTATAATTCTGAAATAAATTGACCACTTTGTCTACCTAAAAAGTTATAATTTAATAAAGGAATATGGCTTCCGTGGGTCATTCATTATCTAATTTATACTTTCTTCTTATTGCTGCATAGAAATGTGTTTATAGACACTCATACATAAAAATTATAATATCTTTTGGAATATTAAGCGATTTGGTCACTTAGTTAATTAAAGCAACAACAC
Organism: Phocoena sinus; assembly: GCF_008692025.1. Lineage (NCBI taxonomy): Eukaryota > Metazoa > Chordata > Mammalia > Artiodactyla > Phocoenidae > Phocoena > Phocoena sinus. Next base: position 136,415,746 of record NC_045764.1, on the reverse strand, counting down.
ATAATGATGTCATTAAATGATTTCATTAATAACACTTGTGATTTACCATCTTCTGATATTGTTTTTTTAGGATTCAGGCTAAAATCCCAGGCGCTAAAAGGCACACTGAGTAAATCAGTACCCCACCAGGGACTGGACACCAAGAGGAATGTCTGAAGTGGTAACAGCTCTGTCTTATATGTTACTATAAATTGATTGTTTCTCCCCCCCAGTATCATAATCTTAGAGACAAACTTTAAAACAGCTGTTTTTAGGCTGTTTCTGTACTCTTAGGGTATTTGAGTCACTTGTGTCAAGCACTAAAGCATAGAGAAAAGTGTATTAGATGTGGTTTTTAATTTTGTGTTGCTAAAAAAAAGTGCATGATGGTGAGAACCCAACTTATCTTTCCTTCGTCGGTGTTCTTCTCTCTGCAATGCTTCTGTAGCTTCTCATGTTCCCTGTGGCTAGGCCTTTCCTGCCCAGTGCACTGATGCAATAGTGGAAATCGCTTATATGTCCTTGGGTTGTTGCTTGGATTAATCTTTAATAACAATATATAGACTTGTAGATCGATGTTTAAGTGTTTTTCCAACACACACAACATAAAAATAAAAACAAGTCGACCGTACTTAGGATAATCAGTTTTGTATAAATTAAAATAATTAAATAAACAAATAAACCCAAAACAAACATGCAGTACTTTTGTTGTGTGAGACTGACGGGCTGATTTACATGTATGGTAACTAAAAAGTACCAGCATGTTAACTTTATTACAATTTGTATTACTTTCTCTGTAGTTCCTAATGGACTTAATTATGGACTCTGGATATTTGCACTTATGTACTTGATACTGAATGCATAAATAAATGTTACTAAATGTAGAAACTTCTCCCTCTCTTCTCATGATCTCACCAGAAAATGCAAAAGCTCTAAGAAATAAATCTCCTGTGAACGTGCTGAGAAGGCTGAGGCCAAGTGCTCACTTTACTACTGTGTCCAGGACCACATAGTCCAACTCCAAAGTAGTATATGGCTCCTTTGGGTTATTAATAGAAATCACTGGAGACTGGTAAAACTGGAAAACACCCTTAATATTGTACTCTGTGGGGTTTATGCAGATAATTTAAATAGTTTTTTAAAAACTTGAAAGTTATATAAATCCTTTCATAAACTTCTTATAATAATATGCAACACAATATTGTCATACAACAATTATAATTGCTATGAACTCACTGTTTTGGTAGTTATTTATGGAGCACCTTCTGTGTGCCAAGCACTCAGAACAGGGCTGTGAATAAGAGAGATAGTCATTCCTGCCCTCACCAAGCTAAGTCTTCTAAGGATTGTTCACTACTTTTTGCAGAAGTCCAATTGCCTATGTTATTTCACTGTCAAAGTCAAAAGTCAAAGATGATGAGGTAGAAGTGGATGAAAGTAATAGCAATAGGAGAAATAAAAATTAGAGAAAGAAGGATAGTTACTTAAAAAAAGCTGCCTTTGACTAGTTTTAGACTTGGATTCAATAAGTACTCATGGAGTTACCCTTCTGTGCAAAGTATTGTGATGACAACATAGCTAACTAACTGGACACTGTGCCAACAGCCAAGACTGGGGGTGATGGGAGATGGCTATGTGGAAATGCTCACTAAGTAAAAGGCAGCATGAAATAAGAGCTGCAGTGTAAGACTAGAGCAACAGAGAAGGATTCTCAGAGGTGGACTTTGGGGCTGGGTTCTGATTTGGCTTTTTCCAGAGGGAGAAGGTTCATCCCAGTATGAAGAAAGAACATGGACTAAGGTGCTAAGACATGGAGGCGCATGGCATATGCAGAGAACAGTGAGTAATACGCTGAATTGTGCTGTAAAGTGCTTGGGTGGGAATGTAGTGCCAGGCAAGGCTGAAAGGGTGGGTTGAACCACACTAAAAAGAAACTTGAATGTTAAGGATTTTGTGCTCTATTTTTTAGATCTCAGAGAGACGCATAGACACAATGAGGATGTATGTTACTGGAGATTAGAAGAATATAGGAGATAATTGTGACATAACTAACAGCAGACAGGTGACAAATGAACGACAAGGCTTCTACTAAGGCAGCTGAGAATACAAAGGATATATTCATCTGTCCCTGATCCTCTGTATCAACCCAACATGCCTAGCACCCACTGTGCACAGAGGAGCCACTAAGAGAGATGACATGGAGGGGGATGGGACTGGAGTTGGTGATTGACTACATGTGGGAGTTCAAGACCAAGGCTGACCCTGAGAGTGAGTGCCTCCTTAAATTCTGCACCCTAGGCAGCTTGCTCACCTCACCCTAGCCCCAGCTCTGTCGAAGACTAGCTGATCAGGAGAGTGCAATACCATTTTTCAGGTTAGAAAGCCCAGAAGAGCTTGTCTGGGGAAGGAAGATAATAAGCTTTGTTTGGTGCTTGCTATTTTTTATGGTTACTAGGTTAGAAGAGAAGTGTGTGTGTGTGTGTGTGTGTGTGTGTGTGTGTGTGTGTGTGTGTGTGTGTTTCAGTGTACGACCTTTGAGATAAAGTTTCTTCTAAATGGCTTTATTGTGTCAAATTAACCTTCTACAAGGTCTGCATGTGCAGCATTTGCCTCCCTCCGGAGAGCCCAGAATTCCTTTCATAAGCAGCTGCTCATTCAGAGGATCTAATGAGGAATTCTGTTTGCTAGCAGTGGTGAAGGAAGTTTCCTGAGGAAACTCCAGCCTGACAAAATGATAGGTATGGATGCAGAATTTTAACAGATGGAACACAGGGCACATATGATCCTGCTTTTACAGGAAGCATCAGTCAGAGTGATATTTGAGATGATGGAAATAATGTGAGGACCCAATGCCCAGGTAAGAAGCAGACCAAGGATAGAGCCCTCAGGGACACAGAGTGAGTGAGGTTATCCTGAAACTAGTGAACAGTAGAAGATTCTTATAGCCTACACATGAGTTAAGCAAGCAGGGGGTGAGTAGGTGAAGAAGCTGTGGTATATTTTATGGATGATTTCAGGAAAAAGGGAGTAGGACAGTTGTATATTCTCTGCTCTTTCCCCACCTATATCAGTTTCCTTGTATTGCCCTAACAAAGTACCAAAAACTGGATGACTTAAAATGACAGATAGTGAGGGTGGGAGAGAGACGCAAGAGGGAGGGGATATGGGGATATATGTATACGTATAGCTGATTCACTTTGTTAAACAGCAGAAACTAACACAACATTGTAAAGCAATTATACTCCAATAAAGATGTTGAAAATATATATATTAAAAAAAAGTTTTAAAAAAATGACAGAAATTTATTCTGGCACAGTTCTGGTGGTTAAAAGTCCAAAACCAAGGTGTTGGCAGGGCCGTGCTCTCTCTGGTAGTTCTAGGGGAGGATTCTTCCTTGCCTCTTCTAGCTTCTGGTGGTTGCCAGCAGTCCATGGCATTCCTTGGCTTGTAGATGCATCACTCCAGGCACAAAGCCATCTTCTCACTGTGTGTCTTCACATCATCTTCCCTCTGTGTACAAATTTTCCCTTTTCGTAAGGACACCAGTCATATGGATTAGGGCCCCCAATGACCTCATTTTAACTTGATTAGTCTGTAAAGATCCTATTTCCAAATAAGCTCACATTCTGGGGTTTGGGACTTAAACATATCTCTTACTGGGGACACAGTTCAACTCATAGAACCCCCTGAGCCTCATGCTGGCCCTTACACCACTGTGAAGATTTTTCCTTCCGTGCAGAGCCCAGCTCTGTTTCCCCAGTTGTTTCTCACTGTAAGGAATTACTGCTGAGTAGTGGGACAGCTCCTTCTTTACCGAAGTGTACTTGAGTGTAGCCGAGTGTTGGGCCTTGCTTCACTATTATGGGGTTTCAGCAACTGCCACTTTGTCATTGTATAGGGCAGCTTCAGGCGTCCAAACTTCAGCACTCTCTTCTGAGTGTAGGGAGTGGGTGGGGCACACAGGAGACCCCACTGCAGTTTGGCATCAGCCAGTGTGGTTGTGGCTAAGGAGCAATAAACAAACTCTGTAGATCTAGGCAAAGGGTCATTTTCTCTTCACACTCCAACTTTCTTCTCTAGTGCTTTATATTGGCACCAATCTCAAGCTCCACACTATGATATTTTTCTTTAAATTTTTTCTTTAGTTCAATACATTTCAATATTACAGAATTAATTTAGCTGGCCACATTTTCTTTGATGAGTAAATTGAAATGAATTATTTTGTATCCTGTGTCCCAGTTGCCTTTTAAAAGAATCCTGCTGGAATTAGTTCTCTCTGGTTGCTCCCCAATAGGCTAAAGGGAGTTTTGCAAGTAGAAGTGAAAGGACACTAAATGGCAACATGAGAATTTAAAGTATGAAGTTTGTTGGTAAAGTAGACTTTAAGTCAAAACTGTGTTTGGGGGACTTCCCTGGTGGTGCAGTGGTTAAGAATCCGCCTGCCAATGCAGGGGATACAGGTTTGATCCCTGGTCCAGGAAGATCCCACATGCCACGGAGCAACTAAGCCCATGTGCCACAACTACTGAGCCTGCACTCTAGAGCCCATGAGCTACAACTGCTGAGCCTGCGTGCCACAACTACTGAAGCCCGCATGCCTAGAGCCTGCACTCCACAACACGAGAAGCCTCTGCAATGAGAAGCCTGCGCACCACAATGAAGAGTAGCCCCCGCTTGCCACAAGTAGAGAAAGCCCATGTGCAGCAACAAAGACCGAACACAGCCAAAAATAAAAATAAAATAAATAAATAAATTGATTTTTTTAAAAAACTGTGTTTGGAGACAAAGAAGGTATTACATAATGTTATAAGGGTCAATTCAACAGGAAGATATAATGATTGTAAATATATACGCTTCCAACTTTAGAACACCTAACTATATAAAACAAATATTGACAAATCTGAATGAAGGAATTTACAGCAATACAATAATAGGAGGAGACTTCAACACCTCACATTCAATAATGGGTAGACATCCAGACAGAAAGATTGATAAAGAAACAGTGGACTTGAACAACACTAGAAATCAACTGGACCTAACAGACATATGCAACTTTTACCCAACAGCAGAGGAATACACATTCTTCTCAAGTGCACATAGAATATTCTCCATGATAGATCACATGTTAGGTCACAAAACAACTCTTAAAAAATTTAATGAAATAGAAATTATATCATGTACCTTTTGGACCACAATGGAATGAAGCTAGAAATCAGTAACAGAAAGAAAATGTGGAAAATTCATAAACACATGGAAATTAAATAATACAGTCTTGAACAACCACTGGATCAAAAGGGAATTTTAAAAATTTCTCATGAAATATGAAAACAAAAACACAAATTACCAAAACTTATGGGATGCAGCAAAGGCAGTACTAAGGAAAGTTTATGGTGATAAACACCTACATTAAAAAAGAAGATGTCAAATAAACAATGTAACTTTACACCCCAAGGAACTAAAAAAGAACAAACTAAATCTAAAGTTAGAAGAAGGAAGGAAATAATAAAGATTGGAGCAGAAATAAGTCAAATAGAGAATAGAAAAACAATTTTTAAAAATCAACAAAACTGGGCTTCCCTGGTGGCACAGTGGTTGAGAGTCCGCCTGCTGATGCAGGGGACACGGGTTTGTGCCCCAGTCCGGGAGGATCCCACATGCCGCGGAGCGGCTAGGCCCATGAGCCATGGCCGCTGGGCCTGCGCGTCCGGAGCCTGTGCTCTGCAACGGGAGAGACTACAACAGTGAGAGGCCCGTGTATCGCAAAAAAAAAAAAAAAAAAAAATCATTATCAGTAGGGGAACAAAATAAAGGGCATCACATAAGCAACTGAATAAAGTTATTAAAAAAAATCAACAAAACTAAAAGTTTTTCAAAAAATAAAACTGACAAATACTTAGCTAGATAAAAAAGAAAAGAGAAAAGACATGAAATCAGAAATGAAAGAGACATTACAATAGAAGCTTCAGAAATAAAAAGGATCATAAGAGACTATTATGAACAATTATATGCACACCAATTGGATAACAAAGGAGAAATGGATAAATTTCTAGAAACACACAACCTACCAAGACTTTATCAAAAAGAAATAGAATGCCTAAACAGACCAATAACAAATAAGGAGATTGACGTAGTAATCAAAAACCCCCTAATAAAAAAAGCACAGGACCAGATGGCTTCATAGCTGAATTCTACTAAACATCCAAAGAATGAATACCAATCCTTGTTAAACTCTTCCAAAAAATAGAGGTAGAGAGAATAGTTTCAGACTCATTTTATGAGGTCAGCATTGCCCTGATACAAAAGCCAAAAACACAAAAAGAAAACTACAAGCTAATATCTCTGATTAACATAGGTGTAGAAATCCTCTATAAAATACTAGCAAACTGAATTCAACAGCATCATCAAAAAGATTATACACCATGACCAAGTAGGATTTATCCCTGGGATACGAGTTTAGTTTAACATACTCAAATCAATCAATGTGATACCCCACATTAACAGAATAAAAGATAAAAATCACATGAGCTTCTCAGATGCAGAGAAAGCATTTGACAAAGACCAACATCCATTCATGATAAAAATTCTCAACAAAATAGGTATAAAAGGAGATTTCTTCAACATAATAAAGGCCCACTGCTAACATCATAATCAATGGCAAAAACTGAAACCTCTTCCTCTAAGATCTGATGCCCACTCTCACCACTTCTATTTAACATAGTACTGGAAGTACTAGCAAGAGCAGTCACACAAGGAAATGAAATAAAAGGCATCCAAAGCAAAATAGAAGAAATAAAATTATCTCTATTTGCAGATGACATGATCCTGTATGTAGAAAACCCTAAAGATTACACACACACACACACACACACACACACACATTGTTAGAACTAAAAAACAAATACAGTAAAGTTGCAGGATACAAAGTCAACATCCAAAAATTAGTTGCATTTCTTTACATCAACATTGATCTATCCAAAAAGGAAGTCAAGAAAACAATCCCATTTACAACAGCATCAAAAAGAATAAAATACCTAGGAATAAATTTAACTAAGGAGTTGAAAGGTCTGTGTACAGAATACTATAAGACATTGATGAAAGAAATTGATGAAGACCCAAATAAATGGATACTCGTGTTCATGGATTAGAAGAATTGATATTGTTAAAATGTACATAATACCCAAAGTGATATACAGATTTAGTGCAATCCCTATCAAAATTCCAGTGGCATTTTTCATAGAAATAGAAAATGCAATGGAATCACAAACCCTGAATAGCTTAAGCAATCTTGAGAAAGAAGAACAGAGTTGGAGGTATCATGCTCCCTGATTTCAAACTATACTAGAAAGCTATGGTAATTAAAACAGTATGATACTGGCATAAAAACAGACATATAGACCAATGGAACAGAATAGAGAGCCCAGAAGTAAATCCATGCATATTTGGTCAACCAATTTTCAACAGTAGAATTTAGCTCATGTCTTTGCTTCCTCTAAGTGGGAGAGAAAAGCCAGATGTTCGCTACCAAAAAATGTATTTCCAACAGAGTAAGTGGAACTTTCTTCACTCTATTATATTGTAGGTTATCCACATTAACTCATTTGGGTGCCCAGTTCATGGCAGAATTTTTAATCTCCATTGGGAAGAATAGTACTAAACCAAGAGCAATTTTTTCCTGGCCTTTATAGAGTTTCTTCTTAACAAGTAAAGTGCATTTATTTATTTTCTTTTTTATAAAAATTTATCCTATTTAAAATTTTATTCCTTAATTCATAAATTGGTTATTATATTAAATGTATTTAGCCAATTAACTATTTTATAATTTAGCTGCATGATTTATTAGTCAATAAGGTTACTTTGAAGCTATTAAAATGAAACTTGTTAACAATAATATAGCACCATTGAACCAGACACTGTGCCTGGTGCGCTTTTTACAAACATTACTTCTAATCCTCAGAATTTCAAAATCCTGCATGATTAATATTTTTATTTTTATTGTCCAAATGAGGAAACTGAATGTCAAGATGTTTAAATAACTGGCACAAGTTTACATAACTAGTAAGTGGTGAAACAAGGACTTGGATCACTATTTGTCTGATTTTGAGGCCTGGGCTCTTTCCACTGAGAACATCGCCTTTCCTGTGTTTCTCTGCCCCCTCCCTACAATCTCTAACTCAGGAGCAATGCTGCCTCAGCAAGACTATTTGATTGCTAGTAATAAAAACTCAACTAAAGTATATTAATTATAAACAGGCATAACACAAGGGAGTCCAAGGACTTGAGTACAGGAGGTTGAGTATTTTTTCCAAACATACAATTTTGCTGCTTTGACCTTTGTAGTTAAAGACAAAAGTGCTTAAATCCAGGTATTACCTAACAACCCCGCCGTGAATAGAGGCAGTAAAGAAGAGTGCACAAATCTTCAGGATATCATGGCTTAATTTTATACACAAATTCATCCTGAACCAGAATGAATTGACAATGGAACAAGAAAAACAACTGTTATGTTGGAGCCACGGTGACAATTCATTTCTCAACTCCAGAAGCTCATTGATCTTGCAGAGCTGGGAATCCAAAGTTCTCATTAACTGAAATCATGGTTAAATAAGAGTTATCATAAAACTAATTATTAAGGAATAATTCTGATGTAATAAAATTCACTTAGAAGCAAGTGTTAAGTGCAGCTTAATCTGGTGGTTCACAATGTTCTTCAGGGTCTTGTAATAGTAATGATCAGTAAGACTTTTATGAATGTCAGTTCTTGCTGTACCAGCCTACATGTAAAAGGGGTGTTAGACCCTGAGGAAGTTGCCTTTTTCTCCAGTATTATTCTTTTTTCTACTAAAACCTAAACTGCAGGAGATTTTGAGCTCCATATTTTAAAAAACTTCTGAGCACATGAATCTCTCCTGTTATCCACTTCAACAATATCTTAAGCATCTATTGTGTGAAAATTGCTATGCTAAGTGCTACAGGAGATTAAAAAATGAGTAAAACACAGTTCCCACTTTTAAGGAGTTCATAGTATAGCGATGAAAACAATAAATATATGGAGTTGTTTGTTTTGTTCCAGGCATTGTTTTAAACACTTTGAAGTGTTTATTAATTTATTTAATTCTCAAGACTACCCTAAATTAAGGCCTCATTTACAGATGAGAAAACTGAGGTGTAAATGCTACATAGCTATTTAGTAATAAGACTATCACACAGAAAACTCTTAGACCACTCAGCCTACAATGACTAACCATAAAAAAATTTGAATAAAGTGCTCTGGAAGCACTGAAATTATTGGGATCCAGAAAAAAACTTGTGCATGATACAGCTTTTCAGATGGGCTGACAATACAAGTATGTTTTCAATAGGCAGAAAAAGCACCTGCGATGCAGATTTTGATTCTGAACTGGTTGAATTTGACATGCTGGCAGCATAGCTGATGAGAATGTTTAGTCTCGTCTACAAGATTAATTCTTAGAGGAGAGGTCGGGCAGGAGATACAACCTAAGAGTTATTTGTATAGATTCAACTCTATTCAAGGGAAGGGTTGAGAGAGCCTGAAGAGAAGACCAAGGATGGAGCCCAGGCAGCATGCCCAAGGAAGGCAGCGAAAGAAGTGAAGAAGGAAAAGCAAGAACCAATTAGGAGGTGAGTTTCTAAAGAAGGGTTGGTGAGAGCTGGGTAATTGTGTCAGATACTGCAGGAAAGGGGATGTGTGGGATCGGGGCTTGAGAAAAGGCCATTAGAAGATGAGGAAGAGGTAATTTAGAATTCCGGGTGAAGGGATGCATTATAGCCAAGATGTAGACCACACTTTCAAGAAGTTTGGTAATTGAGAGGTAGGGTGGCCGAAGGGTTGAGGAAAGGCATGAATTAAGGAAGCGATGACTGGGCATGAGGTCGGAGGAAGACACAGGTGAGGGAGGAACTAATTGAGGAAGGTCCTTGAGGAGGTGGGAAGGAATGGGATTCAGAATTGCCATGGCTTGTATTTTCACTTTCCCAAATAAGCTCTGGAAATTCTCAACTGCAATCATATATGCAGGGAATGGTCAGCCAGTGATAATCTGACATTTTCTAAATTTGTTAAAGGAAAAAAAAAAAGAGATTTTTAAATCAAATGGAGAGTACTTACTCCAATTATCTTTACCAAACCGTCTTCATATGAATTACCTTATCTATTCTTCAATAATAAGAGTTAACTAAAATGAGAAAAAATAAGGAAAATAAGAATACTGCTCCTGAAAGATCGTGAATGTTAGAAAAGTCTAAAAATGCTAAGTCAGCATTAACAATTATCCCCAGCTACCTTTCTAAAAGAGGATACCCTTTGAAACTTCAGTGACTTAAGTTAATAATAGTAAAATAATAAGACATTCTTGCTAAATATGGCATGGGTTGTTTCAGGCCCAATTTAATTTCTGATTACTCTGCAGATGCTCACTTGAAAAAATCAGAATGCCGTTATTGATAATGATATTCTGTCCTGTGATAAAATGTTACCTTAGGCAAAAATAAACTGAATTACCATGCAGCTGCCAGCAGGGACAGCTTAATCTCTGCTCTCAGCAGCATTGCCCGCAGCATAAAACCCAAACTCCTGAGCTTGGAATTCAAGGATCTTTGTAGTGAAATCACAACCTAAATTTCTGATTGGGCTCCTGCTTTTCCTCTCCATTCACCCCATGCCCATTGGCACACCTCCATGGCTGTGCCGACGTCCTGTGTAGTCCAGAGCACTCCTTACCCGAGCCCCAATCCCCTGCCCGGGTCACAAAGCCACAATGCAGCTCTAGCATAGCAGACAGTGCCCCAGTCCTGAAGTCAGAAGGACTGCTCTGCCATTGTCCAACTTTAAGGGCCTGACCTGAGGTTATCCCCAAGGTCATTGAAGCTCTCATCTTGGGGTGATTTTCTGAAAAATAGGGTAATCATCATAATTCACCCCAGAGAGTTATGATAAAGATTAAGTAAGGCATGGAAACAGTCACAAAACGTACATTTTCTAAAACCACAAACTGCTTTGCAGGTGTGCTTCAAAACCGACCCTTCTTTTTCACCTTCAAGGCCACTTTCTTGAAAACAGGGGGCCAAATCTTGTCCATGTGTTTAGTCAAAGCACTGATAAGAGTGTCTGGTATGTAATAAAGCTCAATACGTGCTGAGTGGATTCATCAGAGAAAGTGAACTTTTAGGGGAAACAAGAGGAAAGGAGGCTCTCATGAGAGTAGACAGCTGACTTCTCCAGATTCTTACCCCTTCTGTCTCCCCTTCCTCCTCTTATTTCTCTTTCCTCTTTTTGCCTTGTCTCTCTGACCTCTTTCTCTCCTCCACTAAGAGAATAATAAAAGAAGGCTGACTCCTCACCACTATGTCCCCCTTCCTCAGAGAGGCCTTCACTGGTGCCACCTATGGGTCTCATTTTTATAAGCTCAGTGCCCAGCACAATGCCCAGCACACAGAAGGCACAACCCAAACACGTAAACCAATGAGTCCAATGCCAACACACGTGAGGCCGTGCCTTTCTCTGGTAACCTGGCAGGCATCTTTCTCTGCAGAGACTCGGCCCTCAGAACCTCCCTAACTGAGCACTCCAGGCAGTCACTGCTGTCCAGCAGAAATAACATGGAAATAAAACCAATTTCCCATCTCTGGGACAGCAACTGATTTAATTGCAGTAATTGTCACTAAGGGTTGAATGACCAAGAGGTTTAAGGAAGGCAAGGGATGCAGAAAGGACGTTAACATCTGTATTTCAGAAGAAACGTTTCTTGTTTTCCATTTAGTAGAAATAAAAGATGGGAAATAGCATGTACTCTGTGGTAAGTACATCATTATTCTGCATAAGCTTCATAATCCCAGGATGTAAAATCCAATTTTACAGATGAAGAATGGAGATTGAGGTTAACTACCTGAGCCAATCAAAAACTACCAGCAAATGATGCAACGGGCATTTGACTCAAATCTGTTTAGCCCCGAGCAATTGCTGATTACAGATAAAAACTAGTCAAGAGACAAAGTTGAAAAGGAGGCTCCTTATCAGGTGTTGTTACAAACAATGATATGGTCTGCCCTTTCTTGGAGACACTGCCCTATCCTTGTTTGGCGTAGCTCCATCAGGGACACTAATCCATCTGTTTGCTTCTCTAACCATCTGGCATTACCTAGGGGACATGCTTTTCTTGCCATTTTACCACAAATGACTGTGTGATGGAGTCGCAGGAACTAAGAATCGCAGACTAATCACAGGACGGGTACTTTAGAAGCTGTGAGAAGCCCAAGGGGTATGGAATCTTTGTCTAATGTATAACCATCTTGCAGACATAGGCATAAAGCCAATATGAAGGCTTAAAAGGTACCCAGTGGGCAAGGATCAAGAATGCCTTTCTATTCAATGCTCAAAGCGTCACTGATTCCTTTACCTAGGAAAGGCCCACCCAGCCAGCTGGTTTAGACCTAATGTTGGGGCTGACAAGTATTAGTTCAGAGAATGAATGTGTGTCTGACATTCCATGGCTAACTGTCCAACTGTTCTGAAGCCTCTTCTCTCCTGCCACCTCCACAGAACCTGGAAATGCCGATACCCCTTGGCCTAACCTCCCTTTCATGGGTGACCTTGTGATCTAGTACTAGCCACTGAGACATAAAAGGAAGTAGACAGATTTCCTTCCCTGATGAAAGGGAAGAAGGGCTTCCACAGGTGGACCCTTTCTACTCCTTTCCACTTTGTACAAGGGCATGAGGTCTGGGGCTACAGTCGCCATTTGTGACCATGGAGCAACAAGCCTGAAGATGAAACACAACATGCAAAAGATGGCAAGGCATTAAGATAAGAAAATCCTACTGACCAGCCATGATGGGGAGGCAGGGCCATGTGCCCATATCAGGCCCTATGCTTGGTACTGGTAGGATCAGAGTGAGGAAGACAGAGACTCTATTTTCTTGAATTCTTACTTCTCAGGAGGATTTGAGCGTGGTCCAATACTGAACCATCAGAGATGCTGAAATGCTGAGCACAAAGCACTGAAGCGTGCAACTACTTCCTATATGTGAGATGTTTAACACATCACAGAGACTGGGACCTTGGCTTGGTCTAACCCAGGGTCTAGAAACACAACCAAGAAGTTGAGGCTTTCTCTAGAGGTACTAGATTTATGCAGAGGCAGGAACAAGAGCAATGTCATCGTCAAGTACCATATACACCTCGAATACTGTAGAAACTGCAGATACGCCTGAATACAGTGTTGTATACGTTCCTTTGCAAGTAGGGGTCAGACTCATGCAGCACTTGGGTTCTCCTGGCCCTGTCAGCAGCAGGGGAAACAGAAGCAAACTTGCTTACCATAACTTAAAAATCAGTGTCGGCGTGGGACTGGCGTATTCTAATATGCTGTTCTGTTGCTGAGCAAAAGTCTGCCTGAAAAATATTGACTGGAAGAGAAAAGTATCTCTTATGTTACCAGAGTAAAAAGGAAACATGAGAGAAGTAGGACATGACTTTTGGCTCACTGAACACCATCTATGGCTACTGAAGGATCAGAAAGCTTTTTTTATACTCTCAACTATTTTGTTTATCTTCTGTATCTTTTTAAAGTTTTTTATAATTAAAAAAAAAAAGCTTTACTTTCTTTTCTAATTACAAAGGTATACATGCAATGTCCCCTCAGGGACTGGCCTCACTCATAGACAGTGGAGAGCAACGTGATCCAGATGAGGTGATGAGTAGGAATAATATTCTGGTGGCAGCATAAGGGTTGGCTTAGGGCAGTCCAGTCTAGGTAGTTCAAGAAGAGAGGAATTTATCAGAGGAAGTATGCTACAAGGGCTATAGAAACCAGAGGGAAGTTACGTAAAGAAGATCCCAGACACCAGGAAGCTGCCACAAGCCTGTACAGTGCCCACATGCCTGCACTCACTGATTGGAGACAGCTGGAGACACCAATTCCCACTCCTGTCGCCTCTGGAGCCACCCAAACTGCTGGGACGCAGTCAACTGTGGTGGCCTGAAACTGCCATTCCAGGAGACGAACAGAATGGCTCCTTTGCCAGCTAATCTCCCACCAGTGTCTCCAGCCAGCTGACAAGCGTGTTTGAGGAATGTGGTTTCTAGGCATCCTCCCCCTGCCTCACAGAGAAAAGCACGGAGGACACGGACGGATCTGAATGCCAAATCTTGCAAAAGAGGGGACCCGGGAGAGTGTTAAAAGCCGGGATATGGTTCTCCCTGGAGGAAGGAGGCTGCTGTTGTACTGTGTCCTCTCCAAGGCAGTCTAGCATAGTGATTCAGGGCATAAACTTTGTGTCCTCATATGCAAAGTGGGAAATAACACCTACCTCAAAGGATTGTTATGAGGGTTAAATAGGTCACTGTAGGTAAAGTATTTAGGACAGTGCCTGGAGTATAGTTCCATTCAATAAAGGATAGCTATTGTCATGTTACTTTCACTCTGATTTCAATTTTGCCATCTGTAAAGAAAACTTAAGAAGGAGGGGGTTAAATCATCTTCGCTGCTCTCTAACCAACCGGAGGAAAGGGGAACTAATAGTTACACTCAATCTGATCCTGATGCAGGGCTGGAGTTTGGAGACGCAGAGAAAAATAATATCCCTGCCTTCAAAGAGCTCACGGTTTGATGAGAAGGCAGAAGAAAATCACTGATTCAAGTTAAAATGTGCACAGTGGTAGAATGTGTACAGGGAAAGGTCTAGAAGAGTACAGAGATGGGTATTGTAGCATAATGGAAAGATTTATACAGACTCCACTTTAAACCCAAAATTATTCTCTTGTGACGCTGGGCAATTCACTTAGTCATCCCTGCCTCAGTTTCCTTGTCTGTAAAAGTGGAGATAATGAAAGAACTTCCCTCACTAAGCCATTGTGAACATTAAGGGAGCTGTACATACAGCTGTAGTACCTAGCACAGAAATGCGTTCAAAAGTGATCATTATTATGATTCCCACGGTCCACGAGAAGTGTACAAGGGTTCAGGCACAAGTCCTGAACTAAAGAAATGGAAATGGAAGGAGGAAAGGGCGTCTAAAGAGGGACTCATCCTTATAGGATCGCGTGATTATTGTGTATAAAGTTAGAGAAACTGGCGAGGCACCCACCCCAGGTGGCGCGCTGGCGCTCTGCCTCGGCGTCCTCGTTGCCCGTGGCAACCGGCAGTCCATCGCTCTGGCCCGGTAGGCCCTGCGCAGGGGCAGCAAGATGGCTGTGAGCTCCTGGTCCTCAGAGCTGGGGTTCGGCAGCGAGAAGGCGCTGCAGGCTGCCGCTGTCTCCACGGGCCCCTCCCTGGAATTATGCACCTTCCCCTCCACCCTGGGCTCCTCGGTCGCGGCTGTCGCCCTGAAGCAGCTCTTTGTTGTCGGTGAGAGGCCCGTGGGCTCCCGGAGGGACGTCATCTCGGAGGTGGCGCCTAGGCGGCATTAAGCGGGAACCTTCGTGGGGACCCTCCTCCCAGAACTCAGGGCATCCCTGGTAGGGCAGAACCTTCTCCAGCTCCTTGGGGGAGAGGGGGGCGAAAGAGTGGGACCCAGGGCTCAGCTCTGTGGCTTGGCCCAACTCACACTAGTAGCTGGTGACAAATTGCGGACAAATCCCTGGACTCCCAGGCCACTGCTGTTTGCCTGTGATTGGAGTGCCCACCTGCATTTAGAGTATGTATTTAATTTCATCTTGTCCCTTCTTGCCTTTTCTTTGCAAGTTAATTTCCTCCAACACTTTGGCATGGCAAACTGGAGGATTTAACAGGTAAATAAGAAAGGAAGAAACACCTGTTGCATTAGGCAAGGAATTGTGCATTAGGCACAAATACTTTTTCTGCTAATAATTTCTTGACGCTCAGAAAGTTTGTCATAGGAAAAAAATTCATTATGCTTTCTTGCCCTGAGTGTGAGTCGTAAAGTGTGTAGCTCTCCAGCCCATTTGCAAGTGGGACTACGCTTGTGCTTATTCATTCCATAGAAAAAAGGAAAAGAGACAGCAGGCAATCCCTGTCCCTCCCTAGCACACACTTGCTTGGAAACTCAGTAACTGATTTTTCACTTGGTTTGAGAGCTTAGTTCATTAAGAGAATCCAAGTTTTCAGGAACTGAGGGCAGAAATTGCTATTTACTCTTCTGAGAGTTGAGGATGGCCACTCAGGGCATGGACTCTGGAGTCACACCGTTTGCGTCTGAATCCAGACCTCTTATAAGTGATGGGCTCTGTGACCTTGCGCACATGACATGACCTCAAAAGTCTTAGATTTCTCACCTCTGAGATGGGAATCATCATGAAGTTATAAGAATCAACTTAGATTATACATACATGTGAAACATTAAACACATCAAACTCATCCCACACATGTGGATACAGGCCTGGAATCCATTTAGACAGAATCTGTATAATGGAATGGTGACAGAGCCAAGGTGAGTAGAGCTTCCTCTGTTCTCTCTCCTCTTCCTTTTATATTTTATTTTTCCTTCCTTCTTCCCATTCTGCATGTATCTTGTCTTCCTTTGCCTACCAACATTTTCCAAGCCTCTTTTCCCATGTGATTTCAACTTACAGTGTGTGAGAGAAAAGGCGCTATCTTTCATATGTCAATGAATGAAAAGGGTTAGAAACTCTATCTACCTCACACCTACCAGTTTTACAAATACTTACTCTCATCCCATGATTAAAATATTGGCATGGAAGTGAAAATGACATAATGAATTTTTAAAGAATTAAATAAGTGTTGTTTTGTAAAAGATTACGTTTAGGATATACGTATACAAATTTATATGAAGACATTCTTAAACCTACACTATGGGCGTGTTATATTTATCCCTTTTATAAATATATATGGAATTTTTTTGTCTTGTCCTATACAGATTCCTTCTTTCTACCATAAGTGTTACAAAAATAGAATCTTAAGAGGAGTTTGTCCTCAAGAAACATAAAGTATATACCTAAATTAGTACACTGTAAAATAAGAAATAACAAGTACAAAAGAGATTCATATGATGTACTATAGAAATTCAAAGATAGAAGATGTAATTTTCAGCTGAGTAAGATTTGAGTTGGATGTTAAAGGTTAAACAGGATTTGGGTAGATAAATAAGAGATCTTAATTTTCTAATTTTTTTTTTAGAACAATCACTGCAAAGTGACTACTTTAAATGCAATGAAGAAGCTAAGACCTTTCTTAAGGACATTGCTATTGCTGTTAAGAAATTGGTATTGTATTATCTATAAGAGCTACTTTTTCAATCTTTCACTTATTTCTTCATCAAACTTTAATTTAGCACCAGCTCTGTTCAACATACTTCAGTAGATGAATAGGGAAAATATTTGCCCTGAATGAAAATTTCTCTCAGTTTCCTAAGCATTTGCACCAGTATGGATCAGTAGTGGATTGGTGCCCGACTTCCCATGCAGAGCACTGAATTAAGGACCTGTGCTATGGATGAGGGCAAGACAGCTCAAGAGAAGAGACCCTGCTGATAACAGGGCTCAGTTAAGGGGTGGGCCACATGGGCAAATGCTTGTGACATCAATATGTGAGCATTGCTTAAAACCAGCAAACAGCCTCTGGGATAAACTGCATGCATAGTGCCAATTTCCTCAGGTCTCCATAAGCAATTCCTCACAAAACTGGTGAAAGATTACTTGGCACCTACTCCACTGACACACAGTGCTTTTCAGTGAAAAGAAATGGGTTCTCTTTCAGTTATACTAACTTGGCCCCATCAAAGAAATACTTAAATAATTTCCTCTTGAAGTGTCACAGAAGTGTCTCTGTTTGGCCCTGGTCCTGAGTGATGTTTCAGAATGGCAATGTCTCCTCATTTGATTTAAAAATATTGAATAAGAATCTACTACCTATCAAATATCTAAAAATGTAGAAATATGGCTATAAAGTTAATGAGCTTGAGTCTACAGACTGCTGAGAAAAGTTAATCTTATTACTTTATAATTATATTTTTATGTAATTATATATAGTTCTGTAGGTATACTACAGAATTATAGTTTATAATCCCAGTTAAGTACATATATGTAAACACTGAGAGTTTGTGTGTGTTGTACTGCACTGTGGTCCTGTGGAAACCCTTTCCTCTGTTTCGTTCTTTTAGTTATGTCTTTCTCCAGGATTTGAAGTGTTCAAAATAATTATTGTGGCTTATTAAAGTATCTAGTATGTCTCCATTTAATATCTGAGCTGTGAAATCTCTTAAATAGAGATAAATCCTCCCATTTTTTAAAGTAACAGATTTTCACTATTATAGAAGCATTGCGTGTTTGTTTATTCTGGAAAATTTAGAAAAAAATAGACAAGCAAAAGGAAGAATGTAAAAACCAACATGATCCCACCCTAAAACAATCACGATTGACTCTTTGTTGAATGTCTTGACTACTTTCAGGATATAGATGATTCCTGTATTGAATTTTATTTTTTACAGAAAAGTGGTCTTACTAAATATACAATTATGCAACCTGCTTTTTTACTATTCATAAAATACAATGGCAGTTTCTCAGGTCATAAAGTAACTATAGCCATTATGACCGTTTATTTTAGAGGTGATTTATCTGTTCTTTCCACTAGCAGATTTTTCAATGTGTTTTCCTTTTTGAAACTAGCCCCATATATATATATATATCTCCAAACAAATAGGCAGGGAGATATTTTTAGGTAGGTATAAGAAAACCACTGTTCTTTTTATACCTAAGCATAGTTTTATAGGCATTTTCCATTTTTAAATTAAGTAGCTTCCTTTCCTTCTCTTTTTTTTTTTTTTTTTTTTTGCCTCTTGGCATGTGGGATCTTAGTTCCCTGACCGGGGATCAAACCCGCACCCCTGCAGTGGAAGCACAGTATCTTAACCACTGGATCACCAGGGAAGTCCCAAGAAGCTTCCTTTCTCAATGTCACCCTTTTGTTGGAGTCTTTCCTTTTAAATTTATTGAAACTGCATACAAGGGACACGCACACATAGCGAAAGATAATTTCTGAGTAGAAGAAAATCAGCAGAAATTAAAAGATAAATTAACAATGACACATTAAAAACTCATTGAAGAACAATTATTTTTCCCACTTGCTATTCCAAATAAAAATAATGGCAAAAGGTACTTACTGAAAAGCAAATTTTGATCTCTGAAAACATTTACAGGGCCTTGTTTAGGAAATCAATCTTATTATTTTAATGTCTTAACTTTTTAACTATGTAATTTACATTTTCAGGAAGAAATGAGAAAATCCACAATTGATCTTCTGGAAATTGAAAGCATGGAACTCAGCAGACTATATTTTCTACTGGAAACTCTTCCCACTAGTGTTAGCAGAGAATTCGAAGGTACTGTGAGGTTATCAACTGTAGAAATTTAGTTTATCTTATAAGAAAATAGAGCCTAGTACTTGTAACAAGATGAGTTTAATAGTTATTTCATATCAAAAAATAGCCAGAAAGAGTATACAACACAAATATAGTGAGATCCATAATAAGTTTCCCTTACTTTTTAAGTGGAAATAATATATATGACTTGAATTTATATAATTATTGTAAATAGACTAAAGACAATATTGGTCCTTTTGTGACTGGCTTATTTCACCTGGCATGTCTTTGGGGTTAATCCATGTTGTAGCATGTGCCAGAATTTCCTTTCCTTTTAAGGCTGAACAATATTCCATTGTGTGTATATACCATGTTTTGTTTATCCATTCATCCATCAATGGACCCTTGCATTGTTTCCACCTTTTGGCTGTTGTAAATAATGCTGTTACAAAATAATAATAATAACAATGAAATAGTAAATAATAATGCTATTACAAACATGGGTGTGGAAATAGCTATTCAAGGCTCTGCTTCCAATTCTTTTGGGTATAAATGCAGAAGGGAATTGCTGGATTGTATGGTAATATAGTAATTTTATGTTTAATTTTTTGAGAAGCTCCCATACTGTTTTCCACAGTGGCTTCACCATTTTACCACCCCTTGCACAATGCACAAGCATTCCAATTTCTCTGCATTCTTGCCAGCACTTGATATTTTCTGTTTTTGTTTTGTTTTAAATAACAGCCATCCTAATGGATAAGAATTGGTATCTCATTGTGGTTTGCACTTCCCTAATAATTAGTGATGAGCATTTTTAGTTGAGCATAATTAGTTAAGCATTTTTCATGTGCTTATTGGCCATTGGTATATCTTCTTTGGAGGAATGTCTGTTCAGACCCTTTGCCCATCTTTTAATCAGGTTGTTTGTTTCATTGTGGGAATTCTTTATATATTCTGGATGTTAACCCCTTATCAGATATATGATTTGCAAGTATTTTTTCCCATTCCATGGGTTACCTTATCACTCTTGTTAATAATGACTTTTGTTGCACAGAAGTTTTTAATTTTGACATAGCCCAGTTTATCTATATTTTCATTTGTTGTCTGTGCTTTTTGTGTCATATCCAATAAATTATGGCTAAATCCAACATTATGAAGGTTTCTCCTAAGAGTTTTATAGTTTTAGCTCTGACATTTAGGTCTTTGATCCATTTTGAGTTAAATTTTGTATTTGGTGTAAGGTCAGGCTCCAACTTTATTTTTCCAGCTGCCAGGAGTGTTGGCTGAGGCTCACAGCTCAGTTCCTCTACAGGAATTGCCCTAGGCAAAAGAGAAAAGCTTCACTTGAAGTTAGACTCCCTCCCCAACTGCTGCCCACATTCAGTGATTGGTCACCAAGAGAGTACAAAGGTCTGCCTCCCTCGCTCCATGTGGAATAACTCTGAAGTGTCATCACAGCTCCAGCTCATCATTATTTAAATGCTCCACCCTTGCCCAACCCTTATGTCCTCAGAGGAGATGTTCCTCAGAGCTTTACACACAAATTTTAAGATTTGTTTCCCAGGGAGCTCAACCTAAAACAGTTGTCTAAATTTAAAAAAAAACAAAACATTTTTAAAGTAGATGTTCCCTTGCAGCTCCAAGTCTACGTTCATTGTCTGCTCTGTCATAAGGGTGCTGGGGTGCTGTAAGTTTCCCCTTTTGCCAGCTGGTGCAATGTTAAGCTTTGTCAGTACAGAGCACTGAAGGGTTACGGGAGGAAAAAGGGGTTGTGTTCCTGTTTTAGTGTGCTCAGCTTGGCCGACTCTTGCAGTGCAGATAGCTTCTGCCAGCAGTGTGCAACAGTCCTTGGTGTCCAGAAGCTCCCTCCAGTATCCCCTGAGTGGCTTCATGGTAGATTGCTCCCTGTGAGGCAGGTACCCTGGCACCGTTTAGGTGGTTTTGCAGTGAGTTCTGAAGTACAGCAGTTCCCTGTGGACCAGTCCCCCCAGTGCCCCCAGAAGCCATATTTCTAGTAAGTTCTGCCAGCGGAACATTTCACGAACTTCTTTGCCATCCAATGAGCCACAGACCTCTTCAATGAGGTCTAGATCTCAGGTCTGGAGGTGCTGCTTCCTACAGCCCCTGTAGGGCTGCTCCTTGTACCTAGTATTCCTAAAGTCTTCAGAGTTCTCTTTACTTTCTTAGTATTCGTCCCCTCATTACTCTACTTCTCTGCTACAGTTAATAATTCTTTATATTAAAATTTCCCTATTCAATATAAGATTTCTATCTCCCGACTAGACCCTGAGTGACATAGTTAGTTATAAAAGAATTTGCACAGTGTCAGTCTAGTTTGGCAGGGAAAATACAACAGACTCCTACATGCAGATAAAAAATAAGACTTAATCTGTGCTCAAGGCAGAATTAAGAATGTTTTTGTTTTATTTTCTTTGGTTGCCTTTTTTTTTTTTTTTTTTACTGTCCAGATTGGGTTACTTTTATAAGCAGGAAAAATATTTTAGAAGGAAAAAGAAATACCATGCTAGCTTGTAAGGTCCTTGATACACACTGAGTACTTAGCCAAGTAAATTTAATTGACCTTGTGTTTTAAAGCTTTTCAGCTTGAAGTATGGTCCTTGGGTCAGTAGCGTCAGCATCACCTGGGAGCTTGTTACAAAATGCAGAATCTCTAGGTCCACCTCTGACCTACTACATCAAAATCTGTATTTCAACAATATCCCCAGGTGATACATATGCATATTCAAGACAAAGTTTGAAAAGCCCTGCTACAATGAGCAATTTAACTTGCAGCCTACAAAAAAAGAATCCAACTCTCTCAGGGGAGCTACCAGCCAGTTTCTAGGGAATTTGTTGCATAGAAATGGACGGCCCAGTATCCATTTCTAAACAGCAGTGTTCAAAAATTCATGCATTTTAACCATGTATCTATCAAGCGCTGAGGTAATCCTTTGAAGTCTTATGTGATTACACTGATTTGTTATTTATTAATGAGTAATTAGTTCTTTAACACACTGGGTTCCCTTGAAAGCACAGCCAGAAGCAATGGCTTTTGCACTATTATTTTATTAGGACATACAATCCAAAGAGGAGGAGGGTGGGATAAGGAACCAAAGCAGGGAGAATGGAGAGCTAATATGGCGTGCAATATGATGTTGACTGCTGCTGACGGCAGGTAGTTGAGTGTGAGAATACACCCTCAAGACAGTGTTACCTCTTCTCAGGAACACCTAAGCAGTGGCTCCTGTCTACCATTGGTCCGATGCTTGCCACACCTCCCAAACTTTCAGTTACACATGCATGGGGGGTGTGAGTGTCTAAAGAAGTCCCATGGTAGAGGTAACAAGGAAGTCCTAGACAGGTGAGAAGTGGATAGGACAGGCGGGAATCAGGTGCTATCAGACTGCACCGCCTGAAATTGTGCAGAGCTCATAGAAAGCTGGTCACCGACCATAGCAGCGGCTGAAATAAGGGAAATAATTGATAGGTAAGATTGAGAGGGTCCAAAGGGGGTGATTAAGAGGTGTCTGATCCAGGAACATAATTAGAAGAATATTTCAAAGAAAGACAATTTATTATTTGAAAAGTCAGTATCTACAATTGTGCAGTTCTCAAATAACTGAATAACGTTTCTTCCACTTACTTTTAAGAATGTGTCAGGGATGCCCGAAGATTAAATCTTGTTGAGATAAATCAATTACACATGAAAATTACGAGGATAAATGATGAAATAGAGTTTCTGAAGAAGAAAATACTTGATCTGAAAAAAATTAATAAAGATCTGGGGTAGGTTTTTTCAGGGGTTTTTTTGTTGGTTTTGTTTTTTTTTTTTTTTAGTATTTGAGGGAGTCAGGGGCTGGGGCTAAAGTGGGAAATCTTTCCTAAGGGATTGTCCTCTGGTCCGAACTGGTGCAGGGCAAGTTAAGAGGTGGAGATCACTTATAGAAGATGACTGGGCTGATGAGGGGTGTGTGATGGCTGCAGAGAGCTGGGAAGAGAGCAGAAACTCTTCTACCACCGCAGCCAGGAGACCTGTAAAATTTCAGAGGGAATTCAGCTTCCCAGCAGCAACTACTGTGTGTCAATCACACAGTGCCTCGCTCCCCACCTCCAAAGGTAGAAACACACAGTGGTTTTCATTTCATCTTTAGTAAAATTAAGTTTACAAACCTCAACCACCAAAGCAAGAAAATTTTCTGGGTATTGTGTTGCAAATATAATATCAAACCTGATATATTGTAGCTAGCTTAGTTCCTTAAAGACATTCAGTTATAATCTACTGGAGGGTTGAAAATGGGATTGGCTCTAGATTTTTATCTTCACTTAAATGAGAGCTGACACCTGTTAGTTTCTTTTCTTTATTCCTCAGCTGTGTTGTTAGCACTTCCCCCTCTGTGGAAGAAGTGCTTTTCTCCATCTATAAAATGGAGATTACAAACCTTGACTTAGCCCACTGAAGAAGAGATATTCTGAAAGAAAAAAAAACAATAAAACCCTGAAGAATAACTCAGTGCTACAAGTAAATTCTCAAAAGTAATTCTCAAACTTTCAGTTTGTTGGAGTAAGAAATACTCAAAGAGCCCTCATTATAGTGAAAAAATCTTCTTGGGAAGCTAAAAGAATCAGAAGGTTGCTTGGTGCACAAGATATCAAAGCATCAGGAATTAGGTGGGGACCTCAAGGCCCAGGGACAGGTTCCCAAAGTAGGCCCTCAGAACACCTATTCTGGGAGATGCTCCATGAAAAAGAAAGTTCATGACCATGTAAGTTTGAGAAAGACTGCATACTCTAACTCCTCTTAGGGATTCACAGTGCAGATTTGTGCATGGGGCATGCTAGCCACAATCAAAACTAGACTATCAATTTCTAAACTAATAACAAGGGAAGATAATATCCAGGCTGGAATACTCATATCAACTGACCAGCACCATCACACCCCTATAGACCAGTGATTCTTAAACTTGAGTGTACATCAGAATCACCTGGAACGCTTGTTAAATTACTGGGACCTCCACCCCAGATTTCTGATTTAGTAGATCTGGGCAACGGGGGTAAGAATTTGAATTTCTAACAAGTTCCTAGTTGCTGCTGATGCTGCTGGTCCTGACCACACTTTGAGAATCACTGCTCTAGAGAAATCTTTATGGAAAGTCAAATTACAAATGAACATAACGTGGGTTGCCTGATGAGCTAGCGTCATCAAGCTACAATCACTTGTTGCATCCATTTTTCAAAGAAAGATGTATATCAAGGTGCCCACACTCTCTGACAAGTGATCCTCTCCTGGACACTCCTCAAAAACTGGACACAGTCCTCAGAAACTGGGGATGGGGATTTCCTTGGGTCCTACATTCTGTTTCTGAGTGCTTTCCCAACCCAGCACAATACACCTAGTCAGGTGTATTGATTTGACTTGTTTTGTTTTGCTTTGCTTCCTTAAGGCCACTCAATCCTTAGTTTGCTTCATTCTTAGAAGGCTTCCTCTATTAAACCTACAAAGCACCCATTATCTGGCCCCATCTAGCCTGAGCTTCTCTTAATTGCCTTTTCTGTGGTAGAGTTGACTTCTGGAAAATAAACTTACCAACAACCTGTTTCCACCTTCCTGAGCCTTTCACACAGTCCGCCTGAGCTGGAGTGTTTAGCCTTGGAGATTAGAAAAAGAAAAAAGTCATTACATTGCAGGAGCTTTGAAAAAAGGAAAATAGAGAAATGTCACCAATTGTCCTTCCTCCAAATCTTTTATTGTTAGCCCTGGGGTAGATGTTTCTCACTGTCTTAAGGTGGGTGTGGCCAGCAATGGATATGTGAGGTTAATGTCTCCTCTTGAACTCAGATTTGGCTACAGCTGTGAGAAGATAAGTGGGTTCAAATTAGATTTCAAACGCCCTCTGAGCAGTGAAGACAGACTCAGATCCCTCCTCCCCAACTCCTTTCCATCAGAGGAGGATTAGCTTTCTTCTCCTGGGCCTTCTCTGCAGGGCAATGGCATCAGAAGGTAGCTGGAAGAGTGGTGGGATGTTTATCTTTCCTTGGCTTAAACTACATATCTCAGGATGATAAGGTAGCTATGGCAATGCTACATATCAAACCATTTGTCCAGCCAGATTCCATTCACCTGTTCAAAACTGGTTTTGAATCATTGTATGTTTTAACCCAAAATATCCCATAGTTACTACCTGGTGTGTGAGAGTGGGTGGGGTGAGGCAGGACCACAAGACACTTTTGCAGTGATAAAGAGTTGCAAGGTTGACACTTGTGTTTCCTTCTGTCCTTCATCGCAACCAACTTTAGACAATCACAAATTCAACTCTAAAATAAGTATTCGTTAAATTTCCCTCTTTATGGTGGTTCATCTCATCAAGCTGACTTTAAATTTCTTCCTGGAAAGCCATCCTTTTCATGCCAAGAACGATTCTTTTTCTCCTAGTGAACAGCAAGAGAAACTAGCGAGGCATTATGAAAATGTTGTCCTGTCACTCAACCATGTGATGAAAGAAAAAGCCACTACTACTGTTTACATCAATGAGACTTATACCAAAATTAACTCAGAGAAGAAAGAACTAGAATTGCAAAAACAATATATTCAAGAAGTAGAGGAGCAAATGGAAAAAGAAAAAGCAGAATATTTGGGAAAAAAACAAAAGTTGAGTCAAGAGGTAAGTGGCATGATTTATTTTTTTAAAAAATACAGAATTGAGGGCAGGAAATGAAAAATAACTTATTTGTCCTTGATGCTAGCAAGCATGCCCGTGGTATCTTCTGCAGGAATAGAGCAGAGGCTCAAGGACACTGGAGCCTGTGGGGAAGATGTCTGATTGTGTAGCGGCATCTGAGTTCATGGGAAAGAATATGAATGACAGGAGTGGTAACACTGGGGTGGCCCCTTGCTTCTATGCAGCACTGTAGGTACTAGGAATTTGCTTCTGTGTCACTTGGTTGTCTCTGCAGACAGGATGAGTGAGTTCAGATCTGCCGGAACTGATGCCGAAACCCGAACTCTGTGCACCGTCACCACATTGAGTCTCAGAGAGAGTTTTGGGTGAAGTAGAAAAGGATAGCTTTGCCGAGAAAGGGGGGCCACAGCGGGTTAATGCCCTCAAAACTGTGTGTCCCCAGCCTGGGTGGGTGGGTGGGTGGGTTGTGAGGGGAAGGGTTGCTGATAAGGATCAGGGCGCGTGTGGGGCCTGCATCCCTTCAACCCAGAGATCATCTGAAGTCTGGTGGTCTGGTGATGGCTTCTGCAGTTGTCAAGGTTATCGAACTGTGACCTTCTCTCTGGAATGAAGAGCGCTTCAACAGGTAGTTAGCTTCTTCCATTTGGTGTGGGTTTTAATGCTGTAGAAGAGCTCAGAGATATTGTTATGTGTGTCCCTTGAGGAGGAGCCAGGACCCTGCCCCAAGGCTACACTATCGTTTCCTCACTGCTCCTCCCTTGTCTCTGGATCCCCTCCCTTCCCTGATTAGCAACTGTTTAAACCTGCTCTTTGGAACTCAGGGAAGGTCATGGAGGCTGACTAAAGCGTATTTCCTACAAACAAGAAACAGGGGACAGGGAAAGACTTTTGTGCCCAGGAGCCCCAGAGTGTACTGCTTGGTTTCAGAACTTGTGCCTCTTACTGAATGAATCCAAGAGGAGAGGCCTGCAGAGGGTCTAGGCAGAGCCAAGGGCCCTGTCGACTGAAAAAAAAAAAAAAAAAAAGTGCAACCTAGAAGTTGTGAATTATGTTGTATTTGAGGACCTTACTGAGGACTGTAGCCTGGGAAGGCAGCCTCTCAGATAGTTCTGAGGAAGTGTTCCAAAGAGGTAATGGAGGAGCCAGGATATGTAGAAGTTTTTGCCGGGGGAAAAAACAGTCCAACATCAAAAGATTATTGCTAATCACAAAAAGACAGGCATCTCAAGGTAATGATTTTAGTGCTTTTCTGTGTATGGGAAGATGCAAGAGTCTGGGCTCATTGAAATCATTCCTTTGATAGCATTTTAACTACCTAGGGTCAGTATCCTGTTTTTCTCCATCCTGAAGCCCCTCAGGGCACACCATCAGGCTGAGGCTGCACAGTGGCTGATGGCTTGATGGTGAGTAACATTCGTTGTTTACTGAAATGGCAGGCCACATTTTTTTGTCCACAGCCCCAACAGAGAAGGGTATTTTGAGACCAGCAATTTTGTGAGGGTCAGTGGAGATAGCTACTACATCCTGAATTCTAAATAATTCACCCTCAGAATGGCTTCTGATTGATTCCTCTTTGTTCTGCTTCCGGTTGCCCCAGGGGAAGCAGGGCTATCTCCGTGCTAGGTGTTCCTAGCAGCAGCTTTCTTTTCCTCCATGCAGTGAGGGCCTAGCCCAGGATGGAAATTGCTGTTGAGCTCCTGGTGCTGCCCTCTGCATCATGGGAACTGGCATAACTATAATGCAGGAAATTGGACCTGGGCTTGCAACCCTGCTATATTAAATATGCATAAAGATATATATATGTAGAAAGAAAGAAAGAAAAGAACATTTATTAAATTGCGCTTCTTGAGTCTTAATTAAAATTTAGTAGAATACAATCTGGCAGTGATCAACATTTTGATGCAAGAGAGAGAAATATCACTCCCTGGGAAGTGCAGGCCCCTGGGACAGACTGCCAAGTGAGGGTGCTTGGCTTCACAAAGAAAAGAATTCAAGAGTGAGACAAAGTAAAGGGAAAGCAAGTTTATTTAGCGAGATACACATTCCTTAGGCAGAATGCCGACCTGTCTCAGAAAGCTAGAGTGGCCTCAGGGTGTGCGGGTGGTTAGTTTTTATGGGCTGCGTAATTTTATACGATAACAAGTGGGAGGAATATTCTATTGCAATATTTTGGGGAAGGGGGTGAGGATTTCCAGGAATTGGGCCACTTCCCTCTTTCTGGTCTTTTATGGTCAGCCTGGGAACTGTCACGGTGCCTGTGGGTATGTCATTTAGCATATGCTAATGTATTACAATGAGTGTATAATGAGGCTTAAGGTCTACTGGAAGTCTTCCACCATCCTGGGCCTATTGATTCTAACAAGTTTTTTTTGTTTTTGTTTTTGTTTTTTGGCTGCATTGGGTCTTTGTTGCTACGCTCGGGGCTTTCTCTAGTTGTGGTGAGCAGGGGCTACTCTTCATTGCAGTGCGTGTGCTTCTCATTGCCGTGGTTTCTCTTGTTGTGGAGCACAGGCTCTAAGGGCTCGGGTTTCAGTAGTTGTGGCATGTGGGCTCAGTAGTTGTGGTGCACGGATTTAGTTGCTCCGCGGCACGTGGGATCTTCCCGGACCAGGGCTCGAACCGGTGTCCCCTGCGTTGGCAGGGGAAGCCCCTAACCAGTTTTTAGAGTATCCTGTTTTTCTCCAATGGCTTTGTCCCCTTCCTCATTCTTTTAATGGTTTTGCCCTGCCCTCTCCCTTCGTCTCAATTTGGTTCTTGGGATGATTGGTTTCATGATAAGACTATTCATAAGTTCCAGTCATGTCTGAGAGTCTCTATCCTTTAAAGTGCCCCTGTCTTCAGAAACAGTTTTACACTAATACCATGGATTATTTTTCTTAAGTATAGACAGTTCAGCCCTAGTCATCCTCAGAACAGTCACTTTGTGAAGTCGCTGGCAAAGAGTCCCTTGGGAAGTCTGCAGCCACTAAACAGAATTTGTAAAAGCTGAGTTCCCTGGACCTTTTCCAGGGATGAAGGCAGCTGTTAGCCTGCATTGCAGTAGTGGAGTCAACTGAAATTCCTGACTCTTATCGGTGGACTAGACCTTGCTTGGATTTTTTGTTATTGCAATGAAATAGAGACAGGACAACAAGGACCTAAAGGGGTTTTCCTGTTTTCATTCTCTACCCACAACAATGATGAGAGGACTTCATTTCACCCACTGTTTCCAGCCCTCTGCTGGACTTTCTCTATGAGCAGTCTGGAAGCCCCACACTGGAGGGGTTCACTGAAGTTATAGGGGCAGAAAGTGGGATGTGTCTGCATGGACACAGGGGAGGGACGATGTGCAGGGCAGTGTAGGTTAGGAGTGGGGAGAGCCTTGTCCCTTTTCTTTACTTCCCCAGGAGCTGAAACAATGGTCAGTAGTGGCATGGGATCTGAGCTTTCCCCACCAAAAGGAAGGCTCCACCAGGCAGGGATTTTGTCTGGCTTTTTTCATTGCTAAATTCTAGCATCAGGATCAGTGCCTCTCGCATGTTGTAGGCACTCTATAATATTACTGTATTGAATGATTGAGTTTCTAACTTCATTTTAAGCTAAAGGGAAGTTTCTACCCTCCCCAACCCCTTCCTATTCTTTAATATAAATGTTAAAAGGAAGGAAGCCCAGAGGGGCTTCAAATTGAGAATTTGAGAACATGATAGGTTCTCCTTCCTTCTGTGAATAGTGTTTCTCAGGGATCCACAAACTTTTTCTGAAAGGGGCCAGAGAGTAATAGGGCTTTGTGGACCATATACAGTCCCTGTCACAACTACTCAACTCTGCTGTTTTAGCACAGAGAAGCCAAGAGCACTACCTAAATAAATGAACGTGGCTTCACAAAAACAGGTGCAGGCTGGATTTGGCCTACAGGTAGTAGTTTGCCTACCCCTGGTCTATCTCCCTGGAAAAGGGTTAGGATACTTTCAGATGCAAATAGCAGAAGCCCTGACTCAAACTGACTTAAATAGTAAGGACATTTATTATCTTACACAGTAGGAATTCCCAAGGTAGGGCAGACTGCAGGACTAGCTAATTCAGTAGCTCATCCGTCCTCCATCTTTCATCTTAAGGCTGGTTTCCCTCTTCATCACAAGATGGCTGCCAGTGACAACTGGACTATGTTTCCTTTCTCAAGTAGAAAGAAGAAAACCTTTCCCAACCAAGGACATAAGTTTCTTGCTATGTCTGATCCGGCCAGGTTAAGACAGTGCCTACCGCAGAACAATAGTGGATCCTAAGGGAAAATGTGTACTAGTGGGCTAGACCAACTGGGAGTGGATATTAAGGACTCAACCACCAATGCTCACTAAATGCACATCATATGCCATAGTAACAGCCGGTTAATTCCCTTTGTTTCCAATGAGAAAGGAAAAGCTGTTTACAGCTGTCAGAGTCTTCAAACCGTAAGTTCCCTTCTAACACAAAAGAGTTTTTGCTAATATTATTTCTATAATTGCAAGACCCAAGACCTTGGGAGAAGGCTTAGGCCAAAGTATGAGCACAGAATTTCAATTTTCAACAAAATTTATTATCACCAAGTTTCATTTTAATGCACCTGTGCCCTAGTGCAGAGATAACTGATAATGATCACATTCATTCAGAGTAACCACTTTGGGTGAATTGGCTGGTGGCTTTGATGGAAAGCCACACAAACATGTTTTCACAACTCTTTAATACAGTGTTAAATATACTTTCTCTGGCCTTACTATTCAGTTACCTTTTTCTTCATAATTCATTTTGCCAGACAAATCCATGATGTGTCTGATTTTGATAAGGTGACTCATTTCAATAGGATCTGACAGGTAATCACAATATGTTTAATCATAGGAAAACTGTTATTTATCCTGTCAGTGAAAATAATCAATAATCAATCTGTAACAAGAATAGAAAAGTTTTTTATTTGAGCCAAACTAAGGACTAGCTCAGAAGCCATCTTCCCAGATTACTCTGAGAAGCTGCTCCAGAGAAGCATGGTTTTCAGTATAGTTTTTTTTTTTTTTTTTGCGGTACACGGGCCTCTCACTGTTGTGGCCTCTCCCGTTGCGGAGCACAGGCTCTGGACACGCAGGCTCAGCGGCCATGGCTCATGGGCCTAGCCGCTCCACGTTCCTATATCTCAATATGTGAAAATTTCTTTTATCAATCCCCAACAGGTCAGTGACCCCCTCAATGGGTCCTTTGCCCAGTGTTGCAAATGCCAATCAAACGAAACTGGGTTCAAAATCAGAAACTCGAGTCATTGATCAAGGAGTGGAGAAGGGAGAGCTTGTGCTCTAAAAGCACCATCTCCCTGAAGGGAGGGGAATAAGGGAATTTTAAGGATTAGGAGGCGGTGGTCATCAGGGCTCTAGGAAGGGGGCAGAGATTTACAGAGGCAGCCAGAGCAGCTAGGGCATGCACAGTCTTCCATGATTCCTTGCACAGGGCATGAATTGTGCCTAGCAGAGTATAAATGCCCCCTTTGGGCAGAGATCTTAACATGGTAATGAAGCAAAGGTAACTTTCTGACACCTCTAGGCCTCATCTGCACAGGCAGAACACTCCTGTGGTCAAGTCACAGTCAGTTCAGGGCATTTGACCACTGAATATCTCTTAAGACACAGCTGCAAAACATTTCTACCAAACACTGGGCGCTTTTGAAACAAGCCCAGGTAAATGGAGATAAGGATCCTTTAGCTCTCAGGGGCTGGTATGGGTGACAAAATGGTAAGTTGTTTAGGATTGTGAGCTGCCCTATCTTCAGTGATTTTGTTTTTGGTCTGTTTTACTTCTCATGAAATAACGTGAATTTAGATTTCCAAACAATTCTTAATTCCTTCCTTTGACTCTTCTGATGTGCTTAGCGCACAGTAAATCTGGTAACAATTGCTATGATGTTTTACTAGTAAATTTTACAATGGCAGTTGCTTTTATAATTTGCTGTTAATGATCATTGTTTCATTGTTCCTCTAAATTTACTAGTTCAACATTTTATAATTACAGTTTGATCCTTGTGATTTATTATTTTTCCTCTGATGCTTCAAACTAAGCAAACCTGTTTTTTTTTAATTTGATAATATACTTAGATTGAATATGGTATACTTAAATATGAATTAGGTTGACAAAATTTAAAAAAAGATTTCCTAAACTGTGTTGTCCTCTTAAGCTTCTTGATTTGTTTATTATGTTTGTCACTACAGATTGATGAATATAAAAAACTCTGTGAACTAAAGAGAAAGGAGACTTACAAAAAGAAGAAAGAATTGGATAGATTAAGGCTTAAAATGACAAAAATGAGAGAAACCCTTACTACCAGCACAGTGGTAAGAAAGAATAAACTGTTTCTTCAAGCCCGACCCCAAGCACCTCAATATACACTGCCTTGAATACAACTAATAGCAGGTGGTTTAAAAAAGGAGCTGATATTAATTAATCTTCATGCCATTCGGGGGAGAATGTTTTTGGCATGTTAATCTTTTCTGACATTTAAAGTGTCACAGGGCAATTGTGTTTTCTTCTTTAGGAATATGATGGAATAAAGGAAGTTTGGAATGCTTACGTACACATTGCATTTAATGGGCCAAAATACTGTAAAAATGTTTTTTAAAAAATACATACAGAACTGACCAAATGGATATAGAATCCTATGTAATGTTTGTGTGAGATTGCTTTATTTTACATAACAAAGTGAATAAACATGGGCAGATTCCTTAATTCTGAATGTGTGATAATAAAACAGAATTTAGGCTCTCCATTTATATTGAGTACATTAATATGGAAAGGAGACTATTTGTCTCTTCGAGTTAGAAAATACTTCAGAGCTCTGTACTTCTATTTTTCTTTTGTTGTTGTTGTTGCTAATTTTTTAAAAATTTTATATATTTTTTCTTTTTCTCCCTCCCTCCCACCCTCCCTATCGCACCCCTCCAGGCGGTCACAAAGCACCGAGCTGATCTCCCTGTGCTATGCGGCTGCTTCCCACTAGCTATCTACCTTACGTTTGGTAGTGTATATATGTCCATGCCTCTCTCTCGCTTTGTCACAGTTTACCCTTCCCCCTCCCCATATCCTGAAGTCCATTCTCTAGTAAGTCTGTGTCTTTATTCCTGTTTCACCCCTAGGTTTTTCATGACATTTTTTTTTCTTAAATTCCATATATATACGTGTTAGCATACGGTATTTGTCTCTCTCTTTCTGACTTACTTCACTCTGTATGACAGACTCTAGGTCTATCCACCTCATTACAAATAGCTCAATTTCGTTTCTTTTTATGGCTGAGTAATATTCCATTGTATATATGTGCCACATCTTCTTTATCCATTCCTCCGATGATGGACACTTAGGTTGTTTCCATCTCCGGGCTATTGTAAATAGAGCTGCAATGAACATTTTGGTACATGACTCTTTCTGAATTATGGTTTTCTCAGGGTATATGCCAAGTAGTGGGATTGCTGGGACACATGGTAGTTCTATTTGTAGTTTTTTAAGGAACCTCCATACTGTTCTCCACAGTGGCTGTATCAATTTACATTCCCACCAACAGTGTAAGAGGATTCCC
Source organism: Phocoena sinus (assembly GCF_008692025.1). Lineage (NCBI taxonomy): Eukaryota > Metazoa > Chordata > Mammalia > Artiodactyla > Phocoenidae > Phocoena > Phocoena sinus. The sequence continues at coordinate 136,382,239 of NC_045764.1, read as the reverse complement.
TTTTCTCCACATCCTCTCCAGCATTTATTGTTTCTAGATTTTTTGATGATGGCCATTCTGACTGGTGTGAGATGATACCATAATGTAGTTTTGATTTGCATTTCTCTAATGATTAATGAAGTTGAGCATCCTTTCATGTGTTTGTTGGCAGTCTGTATATCTTCTTTGGAGAAATGTCTATTTAGGTCTTCTGCCCATTTTTGGATTGGGTTGTTTGTTTTTTTGTTATTAAGCTGCATGAGCTGCTTATAAATTTTGGAGATTAATCCTTTGTCAGTTGCTTCATTTGCAAATATTTTCTCCCATTCTGAGGGTTGTCTTTTGGTCTTATTTATGGTTTCCTTTGCTGCGCAAAAGCTTTTAAGTTTCATTAGGTCCCATTTGTTTATGTTTGTTTTTATTTCCATTTCTCGAGGAGGTGGGTCAAAAAGGACCTTGCTGTGATTTATGTCATAGAGTGTTCTGCCTATGTTTTCCTCTAAGAATTTGATAGTTTCTGGCCTTACATTTAGGTCTTTAATCCATTTTGAGCTTATTTTTGTGTATGGTGTTAGGGAGTGATCTAATCTCATACTTTTACATGTAGCTGTCCAGTTTTCCCAGCACCACTTATTGAAGAGGCTGTCCTTTCTCCACTGTACATTCCTGCCTCCTTTATCAAAGATAAGGTGACCATATGTGTGTGGGTTTATCTCTGGGCTTTCTATCCTGTTCCATTGATCTATCTTTCTGTTTTTGTGACAGTACCATACTGTCTTCATTACTGTAGCTTTGTAGTATAGTCTGAAGTCAGGAAGCCTGATTCCTCCAGCTCCGTTTTTCTTTCTCAAGACTGCTTTGGCTATTCGGGGTCTTTTGTGTTTCCATAAAAATTGTGAAATTTTTTGTTCTAGTTCTGTGAAAAATGCCAGTGGTAGTTTGATAGGGATTGCACTGAATCTGTAGATTGCTTTAGGTAGTAGAGTCATTTTCACAATGCTGATTCTCCCAATCCAAGAACATGGTATATTTCTCCATCTATTTGTATCATCTTTAATTTCTTTCATCAGTGTCTTATAATTTGCTGCAAACAGGTCTTTTGTCTCCTTAGGTAGGTTTATTCCTAGATATTTTGTTCTTTTTGTTGTAACGGTAAATGGGAGTGTTTTCTTGATTTCACTTTCAGATTTTTCATCCGTAGTGTATAGGAATGCCAGAGATTTCTGTGCATTAATTTTGTATCCTGCTACTTTACCAAATTCATTGATTAGCTCTAGTAGTTTTCTGGTAGCATCTTTAGGATTCTCTATGTATAGTATCATGTCATCCGCAAATAGTGACAGCTTTACTTCTTCTTTTCCAATTTGGATTCCTTTTATTTCCTTTTCTTCTCTGATTGCTGTGGCTAAAACTTCCAAAACTATGTTGAATAAGAGTGGTGAGAGTGGGCAACCTTGTCTTGTTCCTGATCTTAGTGGAAGTGGTTTCAGTTTTTCACCACTGAGGATGATGTTGGCTGTGGGTTTGTCATATATGGCCTTTATTATGTTGAGGAAAGTTCCCTCTATGCCTACTTTCTGCAGGGTTTTTATCATAAATGGGTGTTGAATTTTGTCAGAAGCTTTCTCTGCGTCTATTGAGATGATCATATGGTTTTTCTCCTTCAGTTTGTTAATATGGTGTATCACGTTGATTGATTTACATATATTGAAGAATCCTTCCATTCCTGGAATAAACCCCACTTGATCCTGGTGTATGATCCATTTAATGTGCTGTTGGATTCTGTTTGCTAGTATTTTGTTGAGGATTTTTGCATCTATGTTCATCAGTGATATTGGCCTGTAGTTTTCTTTCTTTGTGACATCCTTGTCTGGTTTTGGTATCAGGGTGATGGTGGCCTCGCAGAATGAGTTGGGGAGTGTTCCTCCCTCTGCTATATTTTGGAAGAGTTTGAGAAGGATAGGTGATAGCTCTTCTCTAAATGTTTGATAGAATTCACCTGTGAAGCCATCTGGTCCTGGGCTTTTGCTTGTTGGAAGATTTTTAATCACAGTTTCCGTTTCAGTGCTTGTGATTGTTCTGTTCATATTTTCTATTTCTTCCTGATTCAGTCTTGGCAGTTTGTGCCTTTCTAAGAATTTGTCCATTTCTTCCAGGTTGTCCATTTTATTGGCATAAAGTTGCTTGTAGCAATCTCTCATGATCTTTTGTATTTCTGCAGTGTCAGTTGTTACTTCTCCTTTTTCATTTCTAATTCTATTGATTTCAGTCTTCTCCCTTTTTTTCTTGATGAGTCTGGCTAATGATTTATCAATTTTGTTTATCCTTTCAAAGAACCAGCTTTTAGTTTTATTGATCTTTGCTATCGTTTCCTTCATTTCTCTTTCATTTATTTCTGATCTGATTTTTATGATTTCTTTCCTTCTGCTAACTTTGGGGTTTTTTTTGTTCTTTCTCTAATTGCTTTAGGTGCAAGGTTAGCTTGTTTATTCGAGATGTTTCCTGTTTCTTAAGGTAGGATTGTATTGCTATAAACTTCCCTCTTAGAACTGCTTTTGCTGCATCCCATAGATTTTGAGTTGGCGTTTCTCCATTGTCGTTTGTCTCTAGGTATTTTTTGATTTCCTCTTTGATTTCTTCAGTGATCACTTCATTATTAAGTAGTGTATTGTTTAGCCTCCATGTGTTTGTATGTTTTACAGATCTTTTCCTGTAATTGACATCTAGTCTCATAGCGTTGTGGTCGGAAAAGATACTTGATACAATTTCAATTTTCTTAAGTTTACCAAGGCTTGATTTGTGACCCAAGATATGGTTTATCCTGGAGAATGTTCTATGAGCACTTGAGAAAAATGTGTATTCTGTTGTTTTGGATGGAATGTCCTATAAATATCAATTAAGTCCATCTTGTTTAATGTATCATTTAAAGCTTGTGTTTCCTTATTTATTTTCATTTTGGATGATCTGTCCATTGGTGAAAGTGGGGTGTTAAAGTCCCCTACTATGAATGTGTTACTGTCGATTTTCCCTTTTATGGCTGTTAGTAATTGCCTTATGTATTGAGGTGCTCCTATGTTGGGTGCATAAATATTTACAATTGTTATATCTTCTTCTTGGATCGATCCGTTGATCATTATGTAGTGTCCTTCTTTGTCTCTTCTAATAGTCTTTATTTTAAAGTCTATTTTGTCTGATATGAGAATTGCTACTCTAGCTTTCTTTTGGTTTCCATTTACATGAAATACCTTTCTCCATCCCCTTACTTTCAGTCTGTATGTGTCTCTAGTTCTGAAGTGGGTCTCTTGTAGACAGCATATATAAGGGTCTTGTTTTTGTATCCATTCAGCCAATCTGTGTCTTTTGGTGGGAGCATTTAGTCCATTTACATTTAAGGTAATTATTGATATATATGTTCCCATTCCCATTTTCTTAATTGTTTTGGATTCATTATTGTAGGTCTTTTCCTTCTCTTGTGTTTCTTGCCTAGAGAAGTTCCTTTAGCAGTTGTTGTAGAGCTGGTTTGGTGGTGCTGAACTCTCTCAGCTTTTGTTTTTCTGTAAAGGTTTTAATTTCTCCATCAAATCTGAATGAGATCCTTGCTGGGTAGAGTAATCTTGGTTGCAGGTTTTTCTCCTTCATCACTTTCAATATGTCCTGCCAGTCCCTTCTGGCTTGCAGAGTTTCTGCTGAAAGATCAGCTGTTAACCTTATGGGGATTCCCTTGTGTGTTATTTGTTGTTTTTCCCTTGCTGCTTTTAATATGCTTTCTTTGTATTTAGTTTTTGACAGTTTGATTAATATGTTTCTTGGCGTATTTCTCCTTGGATTTATCCTGTATGGGACTCTCTGTGCTTCCTGGACTTGATTAACTATTTTCTTTCCCATATTAGGGAAGTTTTCAACTATAATCTCTTCAAATATTTTCTCAGTCCCTTTCTTTTTCTCTTCTTCTGGGACCCCTATAATTCGAATGTTGGTGCGTTTAATGTTGTTCCAGAGGTCTCTGAGACTGTCCTCAGTTCTTTTCATTCTTTTTTCTTTATTCTGCTCTGCATTAGTTATTTCCCTTATTTTATCTTCCAGGTCACTTATCTGTTCTTCTGCCTCAGTTATTCTGCTATTGATCCCATCTAGAGTATTTTTCATTTCATTTATTGTGTTGTTCATCATTGTTTGTTTCATCTTTATTTCTTCTAGATCCTTGTTAAATGTTTCTTGCATTTTGTCTATTCTATTTCCAAGATTTTGGATCATCTTTCCTATCATTATTCTGAATTCTTTTTCAGGTAGACTGCCTATTTCCTCTTCATTTGTTAGGTCTGGTGGGTTTTTATCTTGCTCCTTCATCTGCTGTGTGTTTTTCTGTCTTTTCATTTTGCTTCTCTTACTGTGTTTGGGGTCTCCTTTTTGCAGGCTGAAGTTTCGTAGGTCCTGTTGTTTTTAGTGTCTGTCCCCAGTGGCTAAGGTTGTTTCAGTGGGTTGTGTAGGCTTCCTGGTGGAGGGTACTAGTGCCTGTGTTCTGGTGGATGAGGCTGGATCTTGTCTTTCTGGTGGGCAGGTCCACATCTGGTGGTGTGTTTTGGGGTGTCTGTAGACTTATTATGATTTTGGGCAGCCTCCCTGCTAATGCGTGGGGTTGTGTTCCTGTCTTGCTAGTTGTTTGGCATAGGATGTCCAGCACTGTAGCTTGCTGGTCGTTGAGTGAAGCTGGGTTCTGGTGTTGAGATGGAGATCTCTGGGAGCTTTTTGCCGTTTGCTATTATGTGCAGCTGGGAGGCCTCTTGTGGACCAGCGTCCTGAAGTTGGCTCTCCCACCTCAGAGGCACAGCACTAACTCCTGGCTGCAGCACCAAGAGCTTTTCATCCACACGGCTCCTTAATTTGGGATGATTCGTTGTCTATTCATGTATTCCACAGATGCAGGGTACATCACGTTGATTGTGGAGCTTTAATCTGCTGCTTCTGAGGCTGCTGGGAGAGATTTCCCTTTCTCTTCTTTGTTCTCACAGCTCCCAGGGGCTCAGCTTTGGATTTGGCCCCACCTGTGCATGTAGGTCGCTGGAGGGCGTCTGTTCTTTGCTCAGACAGGACGGGATTAAAGGAGCCGCTGATTCGGAGGCTCTGGCTCACTCAGGCTGGGGGGAGGGGGGGGTTAGGGAGGGTCACGGAGTGCAGGGCGAGCCTGCGGCGGTAGAGGCCGGAGTGACGTTGCACCAGCCTGAGGCGCGCCGTGCGTTCTTCCGGGAGAGCTGTCCCTGGATCCCGGGACCCCGGCAGTGGCGGGCTGCACAGGCTCCCCGGAAGGGGGGTGTGGATAGTGACCTGTGTTCGCACACAGGCTTCTTGGTGGCGGCAGTAGCGGCCTTAGCGTCTCATGCCCGTCTCTGGGGTCCGCACTTTTAGCCGCGGCTCCCGCCCGTCTCTGGAGCTCCTTTAAGCAGTGCCCTTAAATCCCCTCTCCTCGCGCACCAGGAAATAGAGGGAAGAAAAAGTCTCTTGCCTCTTCGGCAGGTCCAGACTTTTCCCCGGACTCCCTCCTGGCCAGCTGTGGCACACTAACCCCCTGCAGGCTGTGTTCACGCCGCCAACCCCAGTCCTCTCCCTGCGCTCCGAATGAAGCCCGAACCTCAGCTCCCAGCCCCGCTCACAGCTCCCTCCCGCTGGTGCAGGACCCGTCCCTATTCTTTTGTCTCTGTTTATTTTTTTCTTTTGCCCTACCCAGGTACGTGGGGGGTTTCTTGCCTTTGGGGAGGTCTGAGGTCTTCTGCCAGCGTTCAGAAGGTGTTCTGTAGGAGTTGTTCCACGTGTAGATGTGTGTACTTCTATTTTTAAAAATTAACAACATCGATTGAAAGCCAGTATTGTGATAAATATTTTGTGAGGATTACCCTCATTTTAAAGATAAGAAAACTGAAGCTTATGCAGTGACTATAATTGAAGAGGTTAATGTTAATACTACTTCTATGTTAATTAAAACAGAAACACCTGTTAATCTATCACAGTTGAATTAATGAGTCTAGCGTATTCTATTTGTGTTGAGAATTACATGTAAAACTATATGGGGCAACAGTAATACTAAAACATCGCATTGCTTATCAGTCTTCAGTTAATTCCATTATATCAATACTATTTATAGTGTGATGTTGACCATTATAGTTACAATATATCTATTATGACATCCAATTACAAAACATTAGTAAAATCAAAAACTTCCCCCAGATATGTGCGTTTAAAAAGGTGATTATCTGTTTCTTCATATATCAATATAGTAAGGAAGCATGAGTCAGGCTAGGCTCAAAGGAGAACACAGGGATTGTATAAAACAGATCTTACCGGCACGCCTAAGCTCATATTCCCAGTTGGGGCCTCATAAATTATGCCAAGCACACCACCTGGTTTGGAAAAATGAAGTATATGTTCCTTAACCTGTTCTTCAAAGATCTCTAAAGACAAATAAGTCAAGGCTTGAGGTGGCAGGGGTAAACTCAGCTCCAGTGACATTCTCTACCTCCCCCCAATCCAGCGCCCCACCCCACCCTACCAGTGGAGAATTGTGTTTAAAGCACAAACTTCAGTATCACAGAGACCTGGGTTCAAGTCTTGGCTTTACCAACCCGAAGTTTCCTCACCTATAATATGGTGGTAATAATATTGCCTATTTCAAAGGGCTTTTGTGGAGATAGAATGAGGTCATGCCTATAAGGCTTTTAGCTGAGTGTTTTGTATTTGGTAAAGTTTGTTGTTGTTATTGCCTGAGATTAGAAAACAACATTTTGGCTATGGACTTGAGACTACAGGGAATTTCAGGTTCATCTTCATGTGGTGCTTTTAGTTTAGAAAACTCTGCAGTCAGGTCAAACTGGTGTGATGGTGGCAGAAAAGAATAATGATGTGTGATTCTCAGGGTGCCCTACATGTCCAGGGCAGGGAGGATCGAGGGCTAGAGGTTATGGATGTCAGGCAGGACGGGCCTTCAGTGTATAGTCACTAATCCTGATTATTGGTCAGAGTTCTTTGGACATTCTGCTAATTTTTTATGGCATATCTAGGATTTCAGACTCCTGTTAACTCTGGAACTACTTATAGCCCACAAGTTCAGTCATATGAGTGCTTTAGAGGAAAAAAAATAGTTTGGGGAGCTTTCACCCACCTGTCTCACCTGACATGACTGAAAGCACCTCTGTACCCCCAACAGGTGTTTTTCTGACCCCACACTGATGTGCAGGGTTAGGTGGCTCTAAATAATCTGTCCATGGTAGCTCTATGCCAGAGAGCAAAGGAATTTGTTTGATCAGCTTTTCTCTCAGCTCCACTTTCCCTCACAAGCTGAAATGCAGACCCAAGCTCTGATAAGTTTGCTTTCCCTTTTCTTTATTCCAAAACTGTGTTGTAAAAATATGTTCACTATGAATTTTCTCCATCCGTATTTCCTTTTTAATCATGCTAACATTTTTTCATAGTACCCAATTTTTCCATTTCTAAATTACTGATTAAATATTAAGAAAAAAATCTTTGCAACATGGACATAGCTATCAACTAAGGCAGAAGACCCAATTTGTTTTGACTTTTCTTTTTATAATACTCATTCTAGTATCCTGGAATAACATTTTGAAAAGAATTATGAAAATGTATATTTAATTTTTTTTTTTTTTTTTTTTTTGCGGTACGCGGGCCTCTCACTGTTGTGGCCTCTCCCGTTGCGGAGCAACAGGCTCCGGACGCGCAGGCTCAGTGGCCATGGCTCACGGACCCAGCCGCTCCGCGGCATGTGGGATCCTCCCACACCGGGGCACGAACCCGTGTCCCCTGCATCGGCAGGCGGACTCTCAACCACTGCGCCACCAGGGAAGCCCTATATTTAATTTTTTTAAATGGTAGTTAAGATGAATTCATGTCTTGAAAACTGTTTTTATAGTTTTCACATTGCTATAATTGGTTTCTCTCCCTCCCAAATTTTCTTTTCTGATGAATTCAGGATTATTTCTGTCTCAGTTTGTTTTATAAAGAAACAAGCAGTTTAATGATTGCTTTATATATATATATTTTTAAATTAATTAATTAATTTACTTTTGGCTGCGTTGGGTCCTCGTTTCTGTGCGAGGGCTTTCTCCAGTTGCGGTGAGCGGGGGCCACTCTTCATCGTGGTGCGCGGGCCTCTGACTATCGCGGCCTCTTGTTGCGGAACACAGGCTCCAGACGCGCAGGCTCAGTAGTTGTGGCTCACGGGTCCATCCGCTCCGCGGCACGTGGGATCTTCCCAGACCAGGGCTCGAACCCATGTCCCTTGCATCGGCAGGCAGATTCTCAACCACTGCGCCACCAGTGAAGCCCCTGATTGCTTTTTATTTTAACTAAAGGACACCCCCAGCGTAAAAGTTGAATGGATGATACATGAATATTTAGTGAATTGGACTTCTGTCATGAATCATTTGATGATGATTGAATGCCCCAATTTTACTGAATTTTCAACAGGTTCTTAGTGATCACAATTTAGAGATATCACAACTACAAGAATCAATAAGACATTGGGAACAACAGGTTGAAGACATGAAGAAATCCTGTAAGATCCTGGAGGATAAAATGTAAGTATAATACTTTATCTTTACAGAAGCACTTCTAGATGTTATGTTCCTTTCATTAAAAAAAAAATTATTTAATAGTAGATGAAAATTATTCTCTTATTTTACTAAAAGTTGTGCGATTGTCAGCTTTATAGAATCACCTCTTCATTTTGAAATTAAACAGTCTTTCAGATGATCAAGAGAAAAAAATTGAGGATGATGTGGTTAGTTTAGGAAAAGGGAGGGAATTTGGGGTGTGTACTATCCTTATTTCAGTTCCTTACTCCCTACAAATATGCGCCTGGAGGAAGGCACTGCCATAGGGCTACAACTCACCTAACCATGCTGCTACAGTTGTTGTTCTTAGTCAAGGGGGACTTGCAGTACTTATTGAGAAAATACAGGGAGGCCTCAAGGCAAAAACTTTTACCATGGAACTGAAACCAGAAACATAAGGAAATATTCCATCTGTCTCAAGGCCTAGTGTTTGCTTCCTTCTGCGATTCTCTCTTTATCTACATGCTGTGTTCTCTTCCTGGTGAGTCCGTGGCTAAGCATGGCCATTCCAAACCTTCTGAGTTTACCTGTCACAGATCCATCTATCTTTAGAGATTGATCAACAGATTCTCTCCCAGGAGAATTCCCAGATTTCCAATCAAAAGCTGTTTGGCTCAGCTCTGGGTAGGAAGGTGGGGTCTTTTAATATAAACATGGCTTCTGGGCTTACCCCCAGGGTTTACTGACAGTTTAAAAGACAAATTATGGTCTGAGCAGATTCCACAAAGACAAGTAATTCCACATGTGGGATCCTGTTACAATATTGCTCATTTCTACATAGATTTGAATGTATTGGGATTAAAATTATGTCTTCTAAAATAACAACTGCACAGCACAATTCTGCTCTATCATCAGCAGTCCATAAAATATGCAATAATCCTTATACTCAGTACCAGATTTAAAATTGGAAAGCTCAAGTAATACAACAATTAAAAATTAGAATAAAAAATCTTTTTCTTTGAAAGTGATTCGATAATTTTAGTTGATATCTATTTCTTAAAAACTAGGCAAAGAATCATAGTGGAAAATATAGATTAGCTCTTATTTCTAGGAATTATGATTAAAAGCCTTGAAACACTGATAAAGTTTTATTTATAAGCAGACTTCATGTTAGCTAACTGGTTTTAAATGTATGTTCAAGATAAAAATGGGGATTCATTGATCTTTCATTTTGAATGGCTCATCTTTTTTTTTTTCAGTCCCAGCCTTTCAAGGGTTTTCATGTGGAATCTCACTGAGGAAAAGTTCTTTTGATTAATTTGGTGATTGAGGAATAAGTTTCCCCCCCCTTTTATTAATAAAACTTTACTTTTTCTTCTTTATAACTTGGCAAATTAAAAGAAAATTCTCTGTATTTTTATTTTCTCACTTAGTTCCTTTTCTCTATCTTTGGAGGTAGGGAGAGGCAGCTCAGTTCTTGTTTGGTGGATTTGAAGAATCAAACAGTGTTGTTTTATAATATTCTATAAGATTCTTTAAGAATAAATTATACAAGAAACTAAATAATTTATATAACTCATCTTCCTATTAATCTATTAGTCTTAATTTCCCCCATCCCACCCACCATGAAATCGTTAACTTGCAAGCTCATTATCTATTTTGAGGTCAAAATATTGAGGGAAAGCAAAAATTACTCAACTCCAAGTTTAAATTCTATATGTGGACAGTTAAGGGTACCTCAAATTCTTCACAGATCCACAGGAGGCATTGCTAGTTTAATCCTTCTTCTTTGCTATTATTGATATCCAGCATGATGTATTTGCATAATAAAGGCAAATCAGTGCCTATCTTTCTAAATTGCTATGACTTTTTTCGTCATTCAGCTGGTTATCAACACGTGGGAAGTGGGGAATTGGAAGCTAAATATTGTATATAAATGACATCCAATTTGTGACCCAAAGTATATACTTGCCATTATAGTGCAAGAGACTATAAAAATTATAGATGCTTTTTAAAAAGGACTGACATGGTTTCAAAATTGTCAAGGTTACCAAAGATTTTCATCCTGCCAAATTTTAGTAATTTGATCTATTCCTCAAAGTTTTTAAATTCTTTATAGAATTTGACACAGATGTTCACTTCCATCTTCTTGATATACTTTCTTCATTGGCTTCCCAAACATCACATTCTCTTATTTCATTTACTACACTGCTTCTTCTCAGGACCCTTTACTTGTTCCAGTTCTTCTTTTTGTCTCTAAATTTTGGAGTTCTCAGCCCTTCACTGTTCTCTGTTCTCTACTCATACTCTCCATATGTGATTTCATTCAGTCTCATACTTTCTGTACCCCAGTGACTTCCATATCTATATATCCAGCCCTGACCTCTAACTGCATATAGTCTACAGCTTATTTGACCTTTCCACTTGGAGGATATCTCAAATATACATGTCCTAAACAGAATTCTTAATTTCCCATCTCCTTGAAATAGCTCTTTCTTTAGTCTTCCATATCACTATTTACCTAGTTACTCCAGCCAAAAAACTAGGAGTCATCCACCATTCCTGTTTTCCTTACTACCTAACCCTAACCCAGCTAACCAACTAACCTAACCCTAACCCAACTCTAACTCCAGCCAAATCCAAAGCATGCCCTGTTGCCTTCATCTTTAAAATATATCCTGAGTCCAGCTGTTTCTCACCAGCTTCACCACTACAACCTTAATCTGAGCCACCATTATCTCTTCTGGACCACTGCCATAGACTTCTACATAGTCTATCTTCCTATACTATTGTCTTTCTCTACTAAGTAGCCAGAGTCATTTTTACAAGATGTGAATCAGTTCATGTCACTCCTTTCCTTAAAAAATCCTCCCCTGGTTCCCTTCAAAATAAAATCTGAACTTCTGCCTTGTCCTCAAGACCCTATATGATCTGGGCTGTGTCTAACTCTCCAGTCTTTTCACACTCCTGTCTTCATCAAATATTCAATACACCAAGCTTGTTCCTATCTCAGGATATTATCACCTACTGTTCCTTCTATATGAAAAGCTGTTCCTTAAGATCTTCAAATATCTGGCTCCTTCTCATCCATCAGGTCTTTCACAAGTTATCCCAAGAGGTGTTCCCTAATCACCTGTCTATAGTACCATCCTCACTCTCAGGATTTCCCTATCCTTTACCCTACTTTGTGATCTTTGGAGCATTTAACACTATCTGAAATATATGTATATTTTTTGATAACTTTCTTATATTCTGTCTACTCCACTAGAGTGTAATTTCCATGAGGGTAGAGACTTTGTGCTGTATCTCCCAGAGTGTAGGTGTTCAAAAATTGCTTCTTACATTAATATATAAATAAATGAAATATTAATCCATCAATCCAAAAGAGTAAAAATTTTGTTTATTTTAATGAATTGTAAATAAATATATTGTATAGGGAGATGGAGACTGGAAGTTTCTGATGTCATAAGTAAATGTGGCTTTGCTGGAAAACATGTCCTAATAGGAATTTATTTGGCTTCCTTTGTTCATAGGCTTTTCTTTAGGAATAACAAGGAAAAACTGGATGATGCATCTAATTTTGAAAAAAATGAATTATTGCTGAAGATAAAACAGGTAGGAAGACAGAAATGATGGCTTTAAGATTATAATTAATTTTTAGTTAACATTTTAAGTATATGTGAAAAATGTGAAATTTTCCAAAAGTAGCATTTTCATTAACTAATAATAATCATGATCATTCACAGTAATTGATTTAAAGATTTGATCAGAAAACTGGAAGAGAATAGTGAAAATCACCTAAGCTGAGCAGAAAAAAGAATTTTTAAAAAATGAGGATGGTTTAAGAGACCTCTGGGACAACATCAGTGTATTAATATTCACATTATAGGGGTCCCAGAAAGAAGAGAGAGAGAAAGGGGCAGAGAACATAATTGAAGAAATAATAGCTGAAAACTTCCCTAACCTGAGAAAGAAAACAGATATCTAAGTCCAAGAAGCATAGAGATTCCCAAACAAGATGAACCCAAAGAGGACCACACCAAGACACATTGTAATTAAAATGGAAAAAATTAAAGATAAAGAATCTTAAAAGCAGCAAAGGAAAGGTGACTGGCTGTGTACAAGGGAACTCCAATAAAACTATCAGCTGACTTTTTAGCAGAAACTTTTTAGGTCAGAAAAAAGTGGCATGATATATTTAAAGTGATGAAAAGAAAAAAACCTACAACCAATACTCTACCTGGCAAGGCTATCATTCAGATATCAATGAGAGATAAAGAGTTTTACAGACAAGCAAAAACTAAAAGAATTCAGTAGTACTAAACCTACTTTACAAGAAACATAAAAGGGACTTCTCTAAATGGAAAAGAAAAGACCACAACTAGAAATATGAAAATTATGAAAGGAAAAATCTCATTGGTAAAGGCAAACATAGAGTAAAGGTCAACCACTTATAAAAGCTAGTGGGAATGTCAAAAGACAAAAGTAGTAAAATCATCTATATCCACAATAAGTAGTTAAGGGATACAAAAAACAAAAAGATGGACAATGTGATATCAAAAACATTAAATGTGGTGGGGGTGCATAAAAATGCAGGGTTGTTAGAATGTGTTCAAACTTAAGATAACCAACTTAATCACATATATATAAAAGTTGTTATATATATACTTCATGGTAACTACAGACCAAAAATTTATAATAGATGCACACAAATAAGAGAGAAATGAATCCAAACATAACAGTAAAGATAGTAATCAAATCACAAAGGAAGAGAACAAAAGAAGAAGAAATGAACAAAAAAACTACCAAAACAACCAGAAAACAGCCAACAAAATGTTAATAAGTACATATCTATTAATAATTGCTTTAAATGTAAATGGACTAAATACTCCAATCAAAAGACATAGAGTGGCTGACAGATTTAAAAAAAGAAAAACTCTCTATATTTGCTGTCTATAAGGGACTAGCTTCAGATCTAAGACACACACAGACTGAAAGGGCATGAAACAGGTGTTCAGTGCAAATGGAAACAAAAAGAAAGCTGGGATAGCAATGCTTATATCAGACAAATAGACTTTAGAGCAAAGACTGTAACGAGAGACAAAGAAGGATATTATAGACTGAGAAATGGATCAATCCAACAAGAAATAACAATTTTAAACGTATATGCACCCAACATAGAAGCACCTAAATACATAAAGCAAATATTAACAAATATAAAGGGTGAAATTGATGGTAACATAATAATAGGGGATTTTAACACCTCACATCAATGGACAGATCATCCAGACAGAATATCAATAAGGAAACAATGGCTTTAAGTGACACATTAGACCAATGGAATCAACAGATATATATAGAGAGAACGTTCCTTCCGAAAGCAGCAGAATACACATTATTTTCAAGTGCACATGGAACATTCTCTAAGGTAGATCATATGCTAGGACACAAACAAGAGTCTACAAGTTTAAGAAATTGAAATCATATCAAGCATCTTTTCTGACCACAGTGTATAAGACTAGAAATCAACTACCGAAACCAAACCAAAACAAAACCCTGCAAAAAACACAAACACATGGAAGCTAAACAATATGCTACTAAACAACCAATGGGTCACTGAAGAAATCAGAGAGGAAATTTAAAAATACCTGGAGACAAATGAAAATGGAAACACAATGATTCAAAATATATGGGACACAGCAAAAACAGTTCTAAGAGGGAAGTTTATAGTGATACAGGCCTACTTCAGAAAGAAGGAAGATCTCAAACAAACAACCTAACCTTACATCTAAAGGAACTAGAAAAATAAGAACAAACAAAACAAAGTAAGAGGAAAAAAATAATAAGGACCAGAGCAGAAATAAATGAAATAGAGACTTAAAAATAAAACAATAGAAAAGATCAATGAAACTAAGAGATTGTTCTTTGAAAAGATAAGCAAAATTGATAAACTTTTATTTAGACTAATCAAGAAGAAAAGAGAGAGGGCCCAAATCAATAAAATCACAAGTGAAGTTCCAACCTACACCACAGGAATACAAAGGATCATAAGAGATTACTACAAACAATAATATGTCAATAAAATGGAAAACCTAGAAGTGAATAAATTCCTAGAAATGTACAATTTCCCAAGACTGAATCAGGAAGAAATATAAAATATGAACAGACCAATTACCAGTAATGAAAATGAATCAGAAAAAAAAAAACTTTCAATGAAGAAAGTCCAGGATTGGACAGGTTCACAGGTAAATTCTACCAAACATTTAAAGAAGAGTTAATGCTTATCCTTCTTAAACTCTTCCCCCAAAATTTAAGAACCCGTTTTATGAGTCCAGCATCACCCTGATACCAAAACCGGACAAAGACACCACAAACAAGAGAATATTACAGGCCAAAATTACTGATGAGCATAGTTGCAAAAATCCTCAACAAATATTAACACACTGGGGCTTCCCTGGTGACACAGTGGTTGAGAGTCTGCCTGCCGATGCAGGGGGCAGGGGTTCGTGCCCTGGTCCGGGAGGATCCAACGTGCCGCGGAGCAGCTGGGCACATGCGCCATGGCCACTGAGCCTGCACATCTGGAGCCTGTGCTTCGTAACGGGAGAGGCCACCACAGTGAGAGGCCCACATACTGCAAAAATATATATATATATATATTAGCACACTGAATTCAATAATACATTAACAGGATCATACACTATGCTCAAGCAAGATTTATCCCAGGGATGCAAGGATAGTTCAGTATCTGCAAATCAATCAATGTGATATACCACTTTAATAAATTGAAAATAAAAATCATATGATTGGGACTTCCCGGGTGGTGCAGTGGTTAAGAATCCGCCTGCCAGTGCAGGGGACATGGGTGCAAGGCCTGGTCTGGGAAAATCCCACATGCCACAGAGCAACTAAGCCAGTGTGCCACAATTACTGAGCCTGCGCTCTAGAGCCTGCGAGCCACAACTACTGAGGCCATGTGCCACAACTACTGAAGCCTGAGCGCCTAGAGCCTGTGCTCCACAACAAGAGAAGCCAGTGCAATGAGAAGCCTGTGCACTGCAATGAAGAGTAGCTCCCGCTCACCACAACTAGAGAGAGCCCACACACAGCAACAAAGACCCAGTGCAGCCAAAAATAAATAAATAAACAATAAATAAATAAAAATTTTTAAAAATATGATTATTTTGATAGATCAGAAAAAGCTTTTGACAAAATTCAGCACCCATTTATGAAAAAAAACTCAATAAAGTGGGTGTAGAGGGAACATACCTCAACATAATAGAGGCCATATACAACAAGCTTATAGCTAAAATCATACTCAAAGGTCAAAAGTTGAAAGTATTTCTTCTACAATCGAGAACAAGATAAGGCTGCCCACTGTCACCCCTTTTATTCAACATAGTATTAGAAATCCTAGCCACAGTCTTTTTCAGACAAGAAAAAGAATCCAAGTGGAAAAGGAAGAAGTAAAACTGTCAGTGTTTACAGATGACATGATACTATACATAGAAAATCCCAAAGCCACCACCAAAACAAAAAACCACTAGAGGTCATCAGTGAATTCATTAAAGTTGCAGGATACAAAATTAATATACAGAAATCTGTTGCATTTCTATACACTAATGACAAACTATCAGAAAGAGGAATTAAGGAAACAATTCCATTTATAATTGATTCAAAAGAATAAAATATCTAAGAATAAATCTAAGGAGGTAAAAGACCTGTACTTGGAAAACTATAAGACAGTAATGAAAAAATTGAATATGACACAAATGGAAAGATATATATTTTACCATTGGGAGAATTAAAATTGTTAAAATAACCATATTCCCCAAGACAATCTACAGATTCAATCCAATCCCTATTAAAATTCCAGTGACATTTTTCACAAAATTAGAACAAATAATTCTAAAATTTTTACCAAAACACAAAATACCCTGAATAGCCAAAACAATCTTGAGGAAGAAGAACAAAGCTGGAGGTATTACACTTTCTGATTTCAAACTATACTACAAAGCTACAGTAATGAAAATGGTATGGTACTGGCACAGAAACAGACACATAGATCATGGAACAGAATAGAGAGCACAGAACTAAATCTGCATATATAGTTTATTAATCTATGACAAAGAAGGCAAGAATATACAATGGGGAAAAGATAGCCTTTCTAATAAATAATGTTGGGAAAACTGCATAGCTACATGCAAAAGAATCAGATTGGACTACTTCCTCACATCATATACAAAAATCAACTCAAAATGGGTTAAAGACTTAGATGTAAAACCTGAAATCATAAAACTCATAGAAGAAAACATAGGCAGTACACTCTTTGACAACAGTCTTAGTGATTTTTATTGGGTATGTCTCCTCAGGCAATAGAAACAAAAGCAAAAATAAACAAATGGGACTACATCAAACTAAAAGGCTTTTGCACAGCAAAGAAAAGTATTAACAAAACGAAAAGACAGCCTACTGAATGGGAGAAAATATTGGCAAACAATATATCTGACATGGGGTTAATATTCAAAATATGCAAAGAACTCATACAACTCAACATCTAAAAAACAACCTGATTAAACAATGAGCAGAGGATCTGAATACACATATTTCCAAAGACATACAGATGGCAAACAAGCACATGAAAAGATTCTCAGCATCACCAATCATCAAGGAAATGCAAATCAAATCCACAATGAGATATCACCTCACACCTGTCAGAATGGCTATCATCAAAAATACCACAAATAAGTGTTGGATAAAAACTGAACTCTTCCTGACATCCAGTCTTAATTCTCATGAGTTATAGGAGGCAAGTTCAACAATGACACAAAATTCTATTCTAACTTTAACTTTTATTATGAAATATTACACATGTACAGAACAGAATATTTACTGTTAAGTGTACAGTCTTCATGTACATATCTATCTTTTGATAAATGTAGTTTATTAATTTTAATGAAGTATAGTTTACCAATCTTTTCCTTTTTGGCTTATGCTTTTCATGTCCTATGTCTTGAGGATATTCTCCTACGTGATCTTGTAGAAGCTTTAGTGTTTGCTTTTTCACGTTAAGTACTGCAAGCCGTCTGGAATGTGTGTGTGTGTGTGTGTGTGTGTGTGTGTGTGTGTGTGTTCTGTGAAATGGTAGTCCAGAGTCATACTTTCACATAAGGTTGTCCAATTAACTAGCACTGTTAAATGAAAAGATAGTACTTTCCTCCACTATATTTCAGTGGCACTTTTGTCATAAATCAACTGTGGATCATAAATATATTATAAATATATGTGTGAATCTGTGGCATCTATTTTATTCATTTGGACTTAATCTCTTCTCACATTAAAACCATGCACTCTTAATTAGTAGCTTTAAAATAAGCCTTTATAGTTAGTAGTAAAAATCCTTTAACTTTGTTCTTCTACAAGATTGCTTCCATTATTCTTGGCCCTTTGAATTTCAGTCTGTCAAGTCCTGCCCAAAAGCCTGTTTGGATTTTGATTGGGGTTGAATTAAATCTATAGATCAATTTGGGGAGGATTTTATGTTTTAACAATATTGAAGTTTCCAATCCATGAACACAGCATGTCTTTCATTTATCTTAGGTCTTTTTTGTTCCCTTTGACCTAGTTATTCAATTTCACTATGATATGTCCAAGTTTTTCTTTTTATTTATCCTGCTTGGGATTTATTGGGCATCTTAAATCTGTGAGTTGCTGTATTTTGTAAGTTCTGCAAAATTCTTAGCCATTATCTGTTCACATATTTCTTTTGTCCCATGCTTTTTCCTGTTTTTCTGAGACTCCAGTTATATGAACACACTTATGTGTACTAATAAAATATCCTGTCTGTATCTTACTCGCTCTTCTCTATTTTCTACTTTTTGTCTACCCCTGCTGCATTCTGGGCAGAATGGTCTTATTTCAATTCTTAATTTTGGTTGTTGTATTTTTCAACTGGTAATTTTCAAATCTGCTTTGTTGCTCTTTATTTTTTCCAATTCCTTGCCATATTTTTCAAGCATGTCTAGTATTCTTTGATCATAATAAATACAGTATTTTTATATTTCAGTGTCTATTTCCAATACCTGGTATTTTTGTAGGACTGGTTCTGTCATCTATTGTTTCTGCCAATTTTTGTTCATGCTGTCTTGCTTCCTTCTGTTGGAAAACTGTACACTGGACATTGTACTTCAAAAAAGGTGTTTGTAGAAACAATTTGAGGTCTAGGATGACAGTGTATTTCTCAGGAACAGATTTCATTCACTTCTGTCAGATACCTGGGATGTTAACAGTCCCAAACCTCCTTAATCCACCTTTAGGTTCCTTGGTGATCTAAGTCAGGCTGGACCATAGCTTGTTAGCTTCTAATTCACTCTACTTCAGAGGGTGAAGCTCTCTGGAATCCCAGACTAATGTGGCAGGAGGTTTATAAGGCTGGATAAGCTCTAAGTGTTGACTTTTGTCCCCCTTGTCATGTAAGAGAACCAAATCTCAGATTCCAAGTGGCTTCTTCTATATCAGTAAATGTCCTCAGAGTAAAAGGCGTTTTCAGTGCTAGGTTTACCAGTCTGGATTCTTGCTTTCTTGTAGAATTAGGCTTACTAATTCCTCATTATCTTGTTAGTTCTGCAACACTTTTTTAAAAATAAATTTATTTATTTTATTTATTTATTTTTGGCTACGTTGGGTCTTTGTTGCTATGCGCGGGCTTTCTCTAGTTGTGGCAAGTGAGGGCTACTCTTCATTGTGGTGTGCAGGCTTCTCATTGCAGTGGCTTCTCTTGCTGCGGAGCACGGGCTTTAGGCACACGGGCTTCAGTAGTTGTGGAAGGTGGGCTCAGTGGTTGTGGCTCGTGGGCTCTAGAGTGCAGGCTCAGTAGTTGTGGCGCAAGGGCTTGGTTGCTCTGCGGCGTGTGGGATCTTCCCGGACCAGGGCTCAAACCCATGTTCCCTGCATTGGCAGGCGGATTCTTAACCATTGCACCACCAGGGAAGCCCCTCTGCAACACTTTTTTTTTTTTTTTTTAAACATCTTTATTGGGGTATAATTGCTTTACAATGGTGTGTTAGTTTCTGCTTTATAACAAAGTGAATCAGCTATACATATACATATGTTCCCATATGTCTTCCCTCTTGCGTCTCCCTCCCTCCCACTCTCCCCATCCCACCCTTCCAGGCTGTCACAAAGCACCGAGCTAATATCCCTGTGCCTTGCGGCTGCTTCCCCGCAGCTATCTACCTTACTACGTTTGTTAGTGTGTATATGTCCATGACTCTCTCTCGCCCTGTCAAAACTCACCCCTCCCCCTCCCCATACCCTCAAGTCCGTTCTCCAGTAGGTCTGCGTCTTTATTCCTATCTTACCCCTAGGTTCTTCATGACATTTTTTTCCCTTAAATTCCATATATATGTGTTAGCATACGGTATTTGTCTTTTTCTTTCTGACTTACTTCACTCTGTATGACAGACTCTAGGTCTATCCATCTCATTACAAATAGCTCAATTTCATTTCTTTTTAAGGCTGAGTAATATTCCATTGTGTATATGTGCCACATCTTCTTTATCCATTCATCCGATGATGGGCGCTTAGGTTGTTTCCATGTCCTGGCTATTGTAAATAGAGCTGCAATGAACATTTTGGTACATGACTCTTTTTGAATTTTGGTTTTCTCAGGGTATATGCCCAGTAGTGGGATTGCTGGGTCATATGGTAATTCTATTTGTAGTTTTTTAAGGAACCTCCATACTGTTCTCCACAGTGGCTGAACCAATTCACATTCCCACCAGCAGTGCAAGAGTGTCCCCTTTTCTCCACACCCTCTCCAGCATTTATTGTTTCTAGATTTTTTGATGATGGCCATTCTGACTGGTGTGAGATGATATCTCATTGTAGTTTTTTTTTTTTTTTTTTTTTTCTCATTGTAGTTTTGATTTGCATTTCTCTAATGATTAATGATGTTGAGCATTCTTTCATGTGTTTGTTGGCATTCTGTATATCTTCTTTGAAGAAATGTCTATTTAGGTCTTCTGCCCATTTTTGTATGGGGTTGTTTGTTTTTTTGTTATTGAGCTGCATGAGCTGCTTGTAAATTTTGGAGATTAATCCTTTGTCAGTTGCTTCATTTGCAAATGTTTTCTCCCATTCTGAGGGTTGTCTTTTGGTCTTGGTTATGGTTTCCTTTGCTGTGCAAAAGCTTTGAAGTTTCATTAGGTCCCATTTGTTTATTTTTGTTTTTATTTCCATTACTCTAGGAGGTGGGTCAGAAAGGATCTTGCTGTGATTTATGTCATAGAGTGTTCTTCCTATGTTTTCTTCTAAGAGTTTGATAGTTTCTGGACTTACATTTAGGTCTTTAATCCATTTTGAGCTTATTTTTGTGTATGGTGTTAGGGAGTGATCTAATCTCATACTTTTACATGTACCTGTCCAGTTTTCCCAGCACCATTTATTGAAGAGGCTGTCCTTTCTCCACTGTACATTCCTGCCTCCTTTATCAAAGATAAGGTGTCCATATGTGCGTGGGTTTATCTCTGGGCTTTCTATCCTGTTCCACTGATCTATCTTTCTGTTTTTGTGCCAGTACCATACTGTCTTGATTACTGTTGCTTTGTAATATAGTCTGAAGTCAGGGAGCCTTATTCCTCCAGCTCCTTTTTTCGTTCTCAAGATTGCTTTGGCTATTCGGGGTCTTTTGTGTTTCCGTACAAATTGTGAAATTTTTTGTTCTAGTTCTGTGAAAAATGCCAGTGGTAGTTTGATAGGGATTGCATTGAATCTGTAGATTGCTTTGGGTAGTAGAGTCATTTTCACAATGTTGATTCTTCCCATCCAAGAACATGGTATATCTCTCCATCTATTTGTATCATCTTTAATTTCTTTCATCAGTGTCTTATAATTTTCTGCATACAGGTCTTTCGTATCCTTAGGTAGGTTTATTCCTAGATATTTTATTCTTTTTGTTGCAATGGTAAATGGGAGTGTTTTCTTGATTTCACTTTCAGATTTTTCATCATTAGTATATAGGAATGCCAGAGATTTCTGTGCATTAATTTTGTATCCTGCTACTTTACCAAATTCATTGATTAGCTCTAGTAGTTTTCTGGTAGCATCTTTAGGATTCTCTATGTATAGTATCATGTCATCCGCAAACAGTGACAGCTTTACTTCTTCTTTTCCGATTTGGATTCCTTTTATTTCCTTTTCTTCTCTGATTGCTGTGGCTAAAACTTCCAAAACTATGTTGAATAAGAGTGGTGAGAGTGGGCAACCTTGTCTTGTTCCTGATCTTGGTGGAAATGCTTTCAGTTTTTCACCATTGAGGATGATGTTTGCTGTGGGCTTGTCATATATGGCTTTTATTATGTTTAGGAAAGTTCCCTCTATGCCTACTTTCTGGAGGGTTTTTATCATAAATGGGTGTTGAATTTTGTCGAAAGCTTTCTCTGCATCTATTGAGATGATCATATGGTTTTTCTCCTTCAATTTGTTAATATGGTTTATCACATTGATAGATTTGCGTATATTGAAGAATCCTTGCATTCCTGGAATAAACCCCACTTGATCATGGTGTATGATCCTTTTAATGTGCTGTTGGATTCTGTTTGCTAGTATTTTGTTGAGGATTTTTGCATCTATGTTCATCAGTGATATTGGCCTGTAGTTTTCTTTCTTTGTGACATCCTTGTCTGGTTTTGGTATCAAGGTGATGGTGGCTTCGTAGAAGGAATTTGGGAGTGTTCCTCCCTCTGCTATATTTTGGAAGAGTTTGAGAAGGATAGGTGTTAGCTCTTCTCTAAACGTTTGATAGAATTCACCTGTGAAGCCATCTGGTCCTGGGCTTTTGTTTGTTGGAAGGTTTTTAATCACAGTTTCAATTTCAGTGCTTGTGATTGGTCTGTTCATATTTTCTATTTCTTCCTGATTCAGTCTTGGCAGGTTGTGCATTTCTAAGAATTTGTCCATTTCTTCCAGATTGTCCATTTTATTGGCATAGAGTTGCTTGTAGTAATCTCTCATGATTTTTTTTATTTCTGCAGTGTCAGTTGTTACTTCTCCTTTTTCATTTCTAATTCTATTGATTTGAGTCTTCTCCCTTTTTTTCTTGATGAGTCTGGCTAGTGGTTTATCTATTTTGTTTATCTTCTCAAAGAACCAGCTTTTAGTTTTATTGATCTTTGCTATTGTTTCCTTCATTTCTTTTTCATTTATTTCTGATCTGATTTTTATGATTTCTTTCCTTCTGCTAGCTTTGGGGTTTTTTTGTTCTTCTTTCTCTAATTGCTTGAGGTGCAAGGTTAGGTTGTTTATTCGAGATGTTTCCTGCTTCTTAAGGTGGGCTTGTATTGCTATAAACTTCCCCCTTAGAACTGCTTTTGCTGCATCCCATAGGTTTTGGGTCGTTGTGTCTCCATTGTCATTTGTTTCTAGGTATTTTTTTATTTCCTCTTTGATTTCTTCAGTGATCACTTCATTATTAAGTAGTGTATTGTTTAGCCTCCATGTGTTTGTATTTTTTACAGATCTTTTCCTGTAATTGATATCTAGTCTCATGGCGTTGTGGTCGGAAAAGATACTTGATACAATTTCAGTTTTCTTAAATTTACCAAGGCTTGATTTGTGACCCAAGATATGATCTATCCTGGAGAATGTTCCATGAGCACTTGAGAAAAATGTGTATTCTGTTGTTTTTGGATGGAGTGTCCTATAAATATCAATTAAGTCCATCTTGTTTAATGTATCATTTAAAGCTTGTGTTTCCTTATTTATTTTCATTTTGGATGATCTGTCCATGGGTGAAAGTGGGGTGTTAAAGTCCCCTACTATGAATGTGTTACTGTTGATCTCCCCTTTTATGGTTGTTAGTATTTGCCTTATGTATTGAGGTGCTCCTATGTTGGGTGCATAAATATTTACAATTGTTATATCTTCTTCTTGGATCGATCCCTTGATCATTATGTAGTGTCCTTCTTTGTCCCTTTTAATAGTCCTTATTTTAAAGTCTATTTTGTCTGATATGAGAATTTCTACTCCAGCTTTCTTTTGGTTTCCATTTGCATGGAATATCTTTTTCCATCCCCTTACTTTCAGTCTGTATGTGTCTCTAGTTCTGAAGTGGGTCTCTTGTAGACAGCATATATAAGGGTCTTGTTTTTGTATCCATTCAGCCAATCTGTGTCTTTTGGTGGGAGCATTTAGTCCATTTACATTTAAGGTAATTATCGATATGTATGTTCCTATTTCCATTTTATATATTGTTTTGGGTTCGCTACTATAGGTCATTTCCTTCTCTTGTGTTTCGTGTCTAGAGAAGTTCCTTTAGCATTTGTTGTAAAGCTGGTTTGGTGGTGCTGAACTCTCTCAGCTTTTGCTTGTCTGTAAAGGTTTTAATTTCTCCATCAAATGTGAATGAGATCCTTGCTGGGTAGAGTAGTCTTGGTTGCAGGCTATTCTCCTTCATCACTTTCAGTATGTCCTGCCACTCCCTTCTGGCTTGTAGGGTTTCTGCTGAGAGATCAGCTGTTAACCTTATGGGGATTCCCTTGTGTATTATTTGTTGTTTTTCCCTTGCTGCTTTTAATATGCTTTCTTTGTATTTAATTTTTGACAGTTTGATTAATATGTGTCTTGGCGTGTTTCTCCTTGTATTTATCCTGTATGGGACCCTCTGTGCTTCCTGGACTTGATTAACTATTTCCTTTCCCATATTAGGGAAGTTTTCAACTATAATCTCTTCAAATATTTTCTCAGTCCCTTTCTTTCTTTCTTCTTCTTCTGGAACCCCTATAATTCGAATGTTGGTGCGTTTCATGTTGTCCCAGAGGTCTCTGAGACTGTCCTCAGTTCTTTTCATTCTTTTTTCTTTATTCTGCTCTGCAGTAGTTATTTCCACTACTTTATCTTCCAGGTCACTTATCCGTTCTTCTGCCTCAGTTATTCTGCTATTGATCCTATCTAGAGTGATTTTAATTTCATTTATTGCATTGTTCATCGTTGCTTGTTTCATCTTTAGTTCTTGTAGGTCCTTGTTAACTGTTTCTTGCATTTTGTCCATTCTACTTCCAAGATTTCGGATCATCCTTACTATCATTATTCTGAATTCTTTTTCAGGTAGATTGCCTATTTCCTCTTCATTTGTTAGGTCTGGTGGGTTTTTATCTTGCTCCTTCATCTGCTGTGTGTTTTTCTGTCTTCTCATTTTGCTTATCTTACTGTGTTTGGGGTCTCCTTTTTGCAGGCTGCAGGTTCGTAGTTCCCGTTGTTTTTGATGTCTGTCTCCAGTGGCTAAGGTTGTTTCAGTGGGTTGTGTAGGCTTCCTGGTGGAGGGGACTAGTGCCTGTGTTGTGCTGGATGAGGCTGGATCTTGTCTCTCTAGTGGGCAGGTTCACGTCTGGTGGTGTGTTTTGGGGTGTCTGTGGCCTTATTATGATTTTAGGCAGCCTCTCTGCTAATGGGTGGGGTTGTGTTCCTGTTTTGCTAGTTGTTTGGCATAGGTTGTCCAGCACTGTGGCTTGCTGGTCGTTGAGTGAAGCTGGGTGCTGGTGTTAAGATGGAGGTCTCTGGGATATTTCCACCGTTTAATATTATGTGGAGCTGGGAGGTCTCTTGTTGACCAGTGTCCTGAAGTTGGCTCTCCTACCTCAGAGGCAGAGCCCTGACTCCTGGCTGGAGCACCAAGAGCCTTTCATCCACACAGCTCAGAATAAAAGGGAGAAAAAGTAGGGAGAATTAGTAGAAGTATGAGTAAAGAAAGAAGGAAAGGAGGAAAGGAAGGAAGGAAGAAAGAAGCAAAGAAGGAAAGAAAGGAGGGAGGGAGGGAGGGAGGGAGGAAGGAAGGAAGGAGGGAAAGAAGGAAAAAAGACAGAAAGAAAGATGATACAGTAAAAATAAAATAAAGTATAATATAGTTATTGAATTAAAAAATATTTAGAAAAAAAAAAAAGGGACGGATAGAACCTTAGGACAAATGTTGGAAGCAAAGCTATACAGAGAAAATCTTACACAGAAGCATACACATACACCTTCACAAAAAGAGGTAAAGGGGGAAAAATCATAAATCCTGCTCCCTGAGACCACCTCAATTTGGGGTGATTCGTTGTCTAAAGGAGGGAAGGAAGGAAGGAAAGAAAGAAAGAACGAAGGTAAAGTATAATAAAGTTATTACAATTAAACTTAATTATTAAGAAAAAGAATTTTTTAAAAAAAAGTCATGGACGGATAGAGCCCTAGGACAAATGGTGGAAGCAAGAGTATACAGACAGGATCTCACACAGAAGCATACACGTACACATTCACAAAAAGAGGAAAAGGGAAAAAAATCATAGATCTCGCTCCTAAATTCCACCTCTTCAATTTGGGATCATTCCTTGTCTATTCAGGTATTCCACAGATGCAGGGTATATCAAGTTGATTGTGGAGCTTTAATCCGCTGCTTCTGTGGCTGCTGGGAGAGATTTCCCTTTCTCTTCTTTGTTCTCACAGCTCACAGGAGCTCAGCTTTGGATTTGGCCCTGCCTCTGCGTGTAGGTCGCTGGAGGGCGTCTGTTTTTTCGCTCAGACAGGACGGGGTTAAAGGAGCCGCTGATTTGGGGCCTGCGGCTCACTCAGGCCGGGGGTTGGGGGATGGGGGTAGGAGGGGCACTACGTGCGGGGCGGGCCTGCGGCTGCAGAGGCAGCGTGACGTTGCGGCAGAGGCCGGCGTGATGTTGCACCAGCCTGAGACCCGCCGTGCGTACTCCCGGGGAAGTTGTCCCTGGATCCCGGGAACCTGGCAGTGGCGGGCTGCACAGGCTCCGCGGAAGAGGGGTGTGGAGAGTGACCTGTGCTCGCACACAGGCCCCTTGGTGGCGGCAGCAGCAGCCTTAGCGTCTCCCGCCCGGCTCTTGGGTCCGCGGTTTTAGCCGCGGCTCGCGCCTGTCTCTGGGGTTTTGCGCTTTCAGCCGCGGCTCGCGCCCGTCTCGGGGGCTCGCGCCCTCAGCCGCGGCTCGCGCCCGTCTCTGGGGTTCGTGCTTTTAGCCGCGGCTCGCGCCCGTCTCTGGAGTTCCTTTAAGCAGCGCTCTTAAACCCCTCTCCTCGCGCACCAGGAAACAAAGAGGGAAGAAAAAGTCTCTTGCCTCTTCGGCAGGTGCAGGCTTTTCCCCGAACTCCCTCCCGGCTAGTGGTGGTGCACTAACCCCTTCAGGCTATGTTCAAGCCGCCAACCCCAGTCCTCTCCCTGAGCTCCGTCCAAAACCAAAACCCGAGCCTCAGCTCGCAGCCCCGCCCGCCCCGGTGGGTGAGCAGCAAGCCTCTCGGGTTGGTGAGTGCCGGTCGGCACCGATCGTCTGTGCAGGAATCTCCCCGCTTTGCCCTCCGCACCCGTCGCTGTGCACTACTCCGCGGTCCCGAAACTCCCCCCTCTGCCTCCCGCAGTCTCCGCCCGCGGAGGGGCTTCCTAGTGTGTGGAAACTTTTCCTCCTTCACAGCTCCCTCCCACTGGTGCAGGTGCCGTCCTTATTCTTTTGTCTCTGTTTTTTCTTTTGCCCTACCCAGTTACGTGGGGAGTTTCTTGCCTTTTGGGAGGTCTGAGGTCTTCTGCCAGCCTTCAGTAGGAGTTCTGTAGGAGTTGTTCCACGTGTGGATGTATTTCTGGTGTATCCGTGGGGAGGAAGGCGATCTCCGCGTCTTACTCTTCCGCCATCTTCAAGGTCCCCCCTGCAACACTTTTAAGAACTCTTTTCATCCGTCTATTTTAGTGATCCTTAGCCCACCATTCCTACCTAACCTAATTTTCTTACCTCATTTGAAGCAATTCAGTAGAGACATCCAAGCACAAAGTTCTCACCTCATTCAGAGCACTAATGGGTACTATCTTTTGTCCTTGAATAGAAATATTTAACAAAAGTTAAACATGATATCCAGTCAAAGAGGTTTTGATCAAGAGTTCCTATGGATGTTACATTTTCTTTTCCCTGGTGTAGTTTATCTTCTGGGAAAAGGACATACAGATCTTGTTGAATGATCCCAGTTTATTAATCCCAATTCTTATTTTAATATAAATTATTACTTTATGGTTTACTACTTTACTATGGTTTATTACCTTACTTTATGGCATCAGTGTTTACTACCTTTCTACACATTTGTCATAATTTATAGAAGAGGCCCCAAAATGTACAGTTACATATTTGATATAGAATTAGATCACTCAACATTTAAGGCATAGTAATTGTATGTTAAATAATATACCCAGTGCTCTAGAGAGTTGCCCACCAAAAGAGCCGTGAAACAAATCCTCTACTTCAATTCCTTTTTTTTCTAGATGGCTGAAAAGCTACACAAATGTCATTTCGAGAACAAAGATCTACAAGAGAAACTGCATACTGTTTCGAGACAATATAAGATTGTCCTAAATGAGGAGGATAAAGTTTGTATGCAGAAACAGATAATTTATTCTGAGTATGTTTCTATCCATAATCCATACATGACTCAACATGCTTTAGTTTAGTTTACTTCTCCACTTAAGCTTATCCTAGTTTAAAATCTATTGATAACAATGAAGTGTTCTTTACCCAATTGTAAATACACTCCTAATGTGCCTCTATATATACTGAATAATGCTTTCCTCATATGGGTCAGGTCAAATCCATAAATGCCAAATCTATTATTTTTACTTCTAAATCAGATTCTTGAAAGAATAATCATGCTTTTACCCCATGAGACTGCCTAGAGAAACTGTGAGATCTACCTTCATCAGCAACTGGCTTTGCACCTACATTTCCTTTCTCAGAAAAAGGTTTTGTCATTGACACAATCCCCTAACCCAGAGACTGGGAAATTATTCAAGGAAACCCCTATCTTTTACTAGGACTCCATTCAAGCACCAAGGCTTGTCAATTCCACCTCCCAAATATTTCTCAAAAATATCCTATCCACCTCTCCAACTCCACTCTTTTCACCCCTTTTAGCTTCTTTGGTTTGGCTTGCCTCTCATAAGTTCTTCCCACTTTCTGTTTTACCACTCCTAACTTATCCACCTCCCTCTCACCACAATGATCCTTCTGGAACGTCCCTCTGAGGTCATTCCTTTTTATCAGTCACTGCATTGTTGTCAGCTGGGTACAAATCCCTTTGTCCCACTGAACTATGAACAGATCAGAGCAGTTGCTCTGTCTCACTCAGCACTGTATCTTCAGGATCTTGTCCATTGCTTAGCAGGTAGTGAGCTTTCACCAGTGTTTTCCTAATGAGTATTACAGGATAACATCTTGCAAGTATGAGTTATGTAAGTAGTAATACATTACTACGCTCAAAGTTAAATCACATGGAAGTGTAATTATGGTGTCCAGGCCCACTTATGTGAAGCTGAATTTATGGTCACTGTTGCAGCATTTAGGATGCAGAGAGTTATTGCAATCATTTTGTATCATCCAGTTGAATAGCCTACTAATAGTATTCTTCAGGCAAAAACTTTCCTCAGATCCATACTAAGTTATCAGTTTGAATCACAAAATGTGCTGATGACAAATAATTGTAACAATAAAACATTTACTACTGTTGTTGGTTTTTGTCTTCTTCAGCTTGGGCTACCATAACAAATTACCATAGACCAGGAGGCTTAAACAAGAGAAATTGATTTCTCATAGGTCTGGAGGCTGGACATCTGAGATCAGGGTGCCAGCATGGTCAGGTTCTGGTGAGAGCTCTCTTCCTGACTTGCAGATGGCCAACCACCTTCTTGCTATGTCCTCACAGAAGGGAAAGAGAGAGAGAGAGAGAGAGAGAGCGAGAGAGAGAGAGCTGTCTGGTGTCTCTGCTTATGAGGGCACTAATCTCACCATGAGGACTCCATCCTCATGACCTCATATAAATCTAATCACCTCCCAAAGGCCCCATCTTCAAATACTATCTCACTGGGGCTTAGGGCTTCAGCATATGAATTTGTGGGGGGACACAATTCAGTCCGTAGCAGTTTTGAAGAAGATGAGACACTTAGATAAAGTACTTCCTGTTACAGGCACATTCCTATCAATGTCTAGAGATTTGAACAAAATCATAAACTTCCCATTATTCTCTCTGTAAGTTAGAGATGAAAAATAACCACTCTTTACCAAATGCCTCGTGAGTGCCACCCACTGGCGTTGTCACTTCACATCTCGTTTAATCCTTAAAACCAGTGAGATAGGTATTGTGATCCCCACTTTATGGATGGGGAAACTGAGGCTCATCCACAGGTGAAGTCTCTTTTCAAGGTCACACTACTAGGAAGAGGTAGACCACTATCCAAAGTCGGTCTGATTGATTCCTTCACCTTTTACAAAATAACATAACAGAACTGATAAATTCATTAAAAGAGACACACCCACTCAGCATGATAAAATACTATAGAATTGTTCTTGTACTTTTATGGTTACTATTGCAGTTAATGTTCCTTTCATGGCTTAGAGGTTTTCATAAATTTAGCCACCACTAGCAAAAAGACTTTGTTTCTATTTTTACTAATTTATTTGATAAACAGTTCATGAACTAAACTTTCCAAACTACTTTTTAAATTCTTGTTTGTGGTTGCATATTTTCTTATGCTGAGGAGTTAAAAATGATTATTTCAACCTTAAATATATGATTACTCTGTTTTTTCATGGTAGAAATCAGAAACAACTGGCATTTATATCTCAGAAAGAAAACGTCCTATCAAAAAGAAAAGTAGACATCAAAAATATGGAAGAAGGACTTATCAGACTCAATGAGCTTCATCAGTATGTTTGTTGCCTTTGAAAATTTTAATCTTCATTCCTCTACATTTATCTTTTTAATAAATGGTAGCAACAAATCTATGCCAATTTCTAATATACTATAGAAAAGGAGGTTCATAATTGACTCTCTCTCTTTTACAGTCCAGAAAAGTCATCACCATCGAATCTTTCACTGAAAGGAGAGACAGGCACTGAGTTGTACATAAGCTGTGTTTAATACCTCCGTTACAGCCTTCACATTCCCCTCCATCCCAGATTCACAAGCAAATCTTCCATCCTTAGTTACCACTTATCCCTAATTCAAGAATATTTATTGGCTTTCTAAATTATACATGGCAGCAAATCAGAACTCAGTCTAGAACCCAGAGTTCCTCACCAATTTGTTGACCTTAACCCTTCCTATGTCACAGTGTTATTTCCCTTCATGTCCTCTGTATGCAGCAAGTTTGCCTTAGTCACAAGAGTCCTGACTTGCTGCTCCTTTCCTCTGTTTCTTTGCATATGATGATGTCCTTTCCTTGGTGAGATTGCACCTCCATTCTGGCAATCCATGTTCCTCCCTCTATTAAACATTATCCTCTAATAACCTTTCCTCAACTGCCTCGCCAAAATCCGTTCTTCCCTATCCTTGGCTTCAATACTTGCAAAATCAGTTTACACTTGCAAAAATTGTAATTGTCTTTCCATTAGTCTGCCAATAAAATCTGTTGTTTCACAAGGTTTGTTTTGTCTCCCAATTAGATGGTAGCCTTATTGTGCATGTGAATTATACATACAGTCTACTATACATTTTAACAGCTCCCACAAATGCAAAATCCAATATATTTTTCTTGTTTTTAGAACAACAAAGGAAGTATATCGGAAACAAATAAAAGCCCTGAACGATAACCTGGAAAGAAAAAGTCAGAGATGGTAAAAAAAGAAAATTCATTTATATTATAAGTAGTATATGTTATCTTTTTAAAATTTAATTTTATTTATTTATATTTTTATACAGCAGGTCCTTATTAGTTATGTATTTTATACATATTACTGTATTTATTTCAATCCCAATCTCCTAATTCATCCCACCCCCTGCACGCCCCCTCAGCTTTCCCCCCTTGGTGTCCATACGTTTATTCTTTACGTTTGTGTCTCACTTCTGCCTTGCAAACCAGTTCATCTGTACCGTTTTTCTAGATTTCACATATATATGTTAATATTCAATATTTGTTTTTCTCTTTCTGACTTACTTCACTCTGTATGACAGTCTCTAGGTCCATCCACATCTCTACAAATGACCCAGTTTCTTTCCTTATTATGACTAAGTAATATTCCATTGTGTATATGTTCCATATCTTCTTTATCCATTTGTCTGTCCATTGTACATATGTACCACATCTTCTTTATCCATTCGTCTGTTGATGGGCATTTAGGTTGCTTCCATGACCTGGCTATTGTAAATAGTGCTTCAATGAACATTGGGGTGCATGTGTCTTTTTGAATTATGGTTTTCTGTCGGTATATGCCCAGTAGTGGGATTGCTGGGTCATATGGTAATTCTGTTTTCAGTTTTTTAAGGAACCTCCATACTGTTCTCCATAGTGGCTGTATCAATTTGCATTCCCACCAACAGACCAAGAGGGTTCCCTTTTCTCCACACCCTCTCCAGCATTTGTTGTTTGTAGATTTTCTGATGATGCCCATTCTAACTGGTGTGAGGTGATACCTCATTGTAGTTTTGATTTGCATTTCTCTAATAATTAGTTATGTTGAGCAGCTTTTCATGTGCTTCTTGGCCATCTGTATGTCTTCTTTGGAGAAATGTCTATTTAGGTCTTCTGCCCATTTTTGGATTGGGTTGTGTGTTTCTTTAATATTGAGCTGCATGAGCTGTTTATATAGTTTGGAGATTAATCTTTTGTCCATTGATTCATTTGCAAATATTTTCTCCCATTCTGAGAGTTGCCTTCTTGTCTTGTTTATAGTTTCCTTTGCTGTGCAAAAGCTTTGAAGTTTCATTAGGTCCCATTTGTTTATTTTTGGTTTTATTTCCATTACTCTAGGAGGTGGATCAAAAAAGATCTTGCTGTGATTTATGTCAAAGAGTGTTCTTCCTGGGGCTTCCCTGGTGGCGCAGTGGTTGAGAGTTTGCCTGCCGATGCAGGGGACACGGGTTCGTGCCCTGGTCCGGGAAGATCCCACATGCTGCGGAGCGGCTAGGCCCGTGAGCCATGGCCGCTGAGCCTGCGCGCCTGGAGCCCGTGCTCTACAATGGCGGCAACAGTGAGAGGCCCGTGTACTGTGAAAAAAAAAAGAGTGTTCTTCCTGTTTTCCTCTAAGAGTTTTATAGTGTCCGGTCTTCCATTTAGGTCTTTAAGCCATTTTGAGTTTATTATTGTGTATGGTGTTAGGGAGTGTTATAATTTCATTCTTTCACATGTAGCTGTCCAGTTTTCCCAGCACCACTTATTTAAGAGACTGTCTTTTCTCCATTGTATATCCTTGCCTCCTTTGTCATAGATTAGCTGACCAGGTATTTGGGTTTATCTCTGGGTTTTCTATCCTGTTCCATTGATCTGTATTTCTGTTTTTGTGCCAGTACAATATTGTCTTGATTACTGTAGCTTTGTAGTATAGTCTGAAGACAAGGAGTCTGGTTCCTCCAGCTCCGTTTTTTTTCCCTCAGGATCGCTTTGGCTATTCAGGGCCTTTTGTGTCGCCATACAAATTTTAAGATTTTTTGTTCTAGTTCTGTAAAAAAAATGCCATTGCTAGTTTGCTAGGGATTGCATTGAATCTGTAGATTGCTTTGGGTAGTATAGTCATTTTCACAATATTGATTCTTCCAATCCAAGAGCATGGTATATCTCTCCATCTGTTTGTGTCATCTTTGATTTCTTTCATCAGTATCTTATAGTTTTCTGAGTACAGGTATTTTACTTCCTTAGGTAGGTTCATTCCTAAGTATTTTATTCTTTTTGTTGCAATGGTGAATGGTATTGTTTCCTTACTTTCTCTTTCTGATACCTTGTTGTTAGCATATAGGAATGCAAGAGATTTCTGTGCATTAATTCTGTGTCCTGCAACTTTACCAAATCCATTGATTAGCTCTAGTAGTTTTCTTGTGACATCTTTAGGATTCTCTATGTATAGTACCATGGCATCTGCAAACAGTGACAATTTTACTTCTTCTTTTCCAATTTGTATTCCTTTTATTTCTTTTTCTTCTCTGATTGCTGTGGCTAGGACTTCCAAAACTATGTTGAATAATAGTGATGAGAGTGGACATCCTTGTCTTGTCCCTGATCATAGAGGAAATGCTTTCAGTTTTTCACCATTGAGAATGATGTTTGCTGTGGGTTTGTTGTATATGGCCTTTATTATGTTGAGGTAGGTTCCCTCTATGCCCACTTTCTGGGGAGTTCTTATCACAAATGGGTGATGCATTTTGTCAAAAGCTTTTTCTGCATCTTTTGAGATGGTCATATGGTTTTTCTTCAGTTTGCTAATATGGTGTATCACATTGATTGATTTGCCTATATTGAAGAATCCTTGCATCCCTGGGATAATTCCCACTTGATCATGGTGTATGATCCTTTTAATGTGTTGTTGGATTCTGTTTGCTAGTATTTTCTTGAGGATTTTTACATCTATATTCATCAGTGATATTGGTCTGTAATTTTCTTTTTTTGTAGTATCTTTGTCTGGTTTTGGTATCAGGGTGATAATGGCCTCGTAGAATTAATTTGGGAGTGTTCCTTCCTCTGCAGTTTTTTGGAAGAGTTTGAGACAGGTGGGTGTTAGCTCTTGTCTAAATGCTTTATAGAATTCACCTGTGAAGCCATCTGGTCCTGGGCTTTTGTTTGTTGTAAGATTTAAAATCACAGTTCCAATTTCATTACTTGGTCTGTTCATATTTTCTATCTCTTCCTGGTTCAGTCTTGGAAGGTTATATCTTTATAAGAATTTCTTCCAGGTCATCCATTTTATTGGCATAGAGTTGCTCGTAGTAGTCTCTTAGGATGCTTTGTATTTCTGCGATGTCCATTGTAACTTCTCCTTTTTCATTTCGAATTTTATTGATTTGAGTCCTCTCCTTCTTTTTCTTGATGAGTCTGGCTAAAGGTTTATCAATTTTGTTTATCTTCTCAAAGAACCAGCTTTTAGTTTTATTGATCTTTGCTATTGTTTTCTTTGTCTCTATTTCATTTATTTCTGCTCTGATCTTTATAATTTCTTTCCTTCTACTAACTTTGGGTTTTGTTTGTTCTGCGTTCTTTAGTTCCTTTAGGTGTAAGGTTAGTTTGTTTATTTGAGATGTTTCTTGTTTCTTGAGGTAGGATTGTGTTGCTATAAACTTCCCTCTTAGAACTGCTTTTTCTGCATCCCATAGGTTTTGGATCATTGTGTTTTTGTTGTCATTTATCTCTAGGTATTTTTTATTTCCTCTTTGATTTCTTCAGTGATCCCTTGGTTATTTAGTAACGTATTATTTAGCCTCCATGTGTTTGTGTTCTTTATGTTTTTTTCCCTGTAATTGATTTTACTCTCATAACATTGTGGTCAGAAAAGATGCTTGATATGATTTCAATTTTCTTATATTTACTGAGGCTTGATTTGTGATCCAAGATGTGATCTATCCTGGAGAATGTCCTTTGTGCACTTGAGAAGAAAGTGTAATCTGCTGTTTTTGGATGGAATGTCCTATAAATATCAATGAAATCTCTCTGGTCTATTGTGTCATTTAAAGCTTCTGTTTCCTTATTAGTTTTCTGTCTGGATGATGTGTCCATGTTGTGTCCATTGGTGTAAGTGAGGTGTTAAAGTCCCCCACTATTACTGTGTTATTGTCAATTTCCTCTTTTATAGCTCTTAGCATGGCCTTATGTATTGAGGTGCTTCTATGTTGGTGCATATATATTTATAATTATTATGTTTTCTTGGATGGATCACTTGATCATTATGTAGTGTCCTTCCTTGTCTCTTGTAACATTCTTTATTTTAAAGTCTGTTTTATCTGATATGAGTATTGTTTCTCCAGCTTTCTTTTGATTTCCATTTGCATGGAATATCTTTTTCTATCCCCTCACTTTCAGTCTGTATGTGTCCCTAGGTCTGCAGCGGGCCTCTTGTAGACAGCATATATATGGGTCTTGTTTTTGTGTCCATTCAGCGAGCCTGTGTCTTTTGGTTGGAGCATTTAGTCCATTCACATTTAAGTAATTATTGATATGTATGTTCCTATTACCATTTTCTTAATTGTTTTGGGTTTATTTTTGTAGGTCTTTTTCTTCTCCCACTTAGAGAAGTTCCTTTAGCATTTGTTGTAGAGCTGGTTTGGTGGTGCTGAATTCTCTTAGCTTTTGCTTGTCTGTAAAGCTTTTGATTTCTCTATTGAATCTGAATGTGATACTTGCCAGGTAGATTAATCTTGGTTGTACGTTCTTCCCTTTCATCACTTTAAGTATATCATGCCACTCCCTTCTGGCTTGTAGAGTTTCTTCTGAGAAATCAGCTGTTAACCTTATGGGACTTCTCTTATATGTTATTTGTCCTTTATCCCTTGTTGCTTTTAATAGTTTTTCTTTGTCTTTAATTTCTGTCAGTTTGATTACTATGTGTCTCAGTGTGTTTCACTTGGGTTTATCCTGCCTGGGACTCTGTGCTTCCTGTACTTGGGTGGCTATTTCCTTTCCCATGTTAGGGAAGTTTTCGACTATAATCTCTTCAAATATTTTCTCAGGTCGTTTCTCTCTCTCTTCTCGTTCTGGGACCCCTGTAATGTGAATGTTGCATTTAATGTTGTCCCAGAGGTCTCTTAGGCTGTCTTTATTTCTTTTCATTCTTTTTTGTCTATTCTGTTCCGTGGCAGTGAATTCCACCATTCTGTCGTCCAGGTCTGTTCTTCTGCCTCAGTTATTCTGCTATTGATTCCTTTTAGTGTATTTTTCATTTCAGTTATTGTATTGTTCATCTCTGTTTGTTTGTTCTTTAATTCTTCTAGGTGTTTTTTGTTTAATTCTTCTAAGTCTTTGTTAAACATTTCTTGCATCTTCTTGATCTTTGCCTCCATTCTTTTTCCAAGGTTCTGGATCATCTTCACTATCATTATTCTGAATTCTTTTTTTGGAAGGTTGCCTATCTCCACTTTGTTTAGTTGTTTTTCTGGGGTTTTATCTTGTTCCTTCATCTGGTGCATAGTCCTCTGCCTTTTCTTTTTTTTTTTTTTTTTTTTTGCGGTATGTGGGCCTCTCACTGTTGTGGCCTCTCCCATTGCAGAGCACAGGCTCTGGATGCGCAGGCTCAGTGGCCATGGCTCACGGGCCCAGCCGTTCCGCAGCATGTGGGATCCTCCCAGACCGGGGCACGAACCCATGTCCCCTGCATCGGCAGGTGGACTCTCAACCACTGCGCCACCAGGGAAGCCCTGCCTTTTCATTTTGTCTGTCTTTCTGTGAATGTGGTTTTCGTTCCACAGGCTTCAGGATTGTAGTTCTTCTTGTTTCTGCTGTCTGTCATCTGGTGGAGAGGCTATCTAAGAGGCTTGTGCAAACTTCCTGATGGGAGGGACTGGTGGTGGGGAGAGCTGGTTGTTACTCTGACGGGCAGAGCTCAGTAAAACTTTAATCCCCTTGTCTGCTGATGGGTGGGGCTGAGTTCCCTCCCTGTTGGTTGTTTGGCCTGAGGTGACCCAGCACCTGAGCCTGCAGGCTCTTTGGTTGGGCTAATGGTGGACTCTGGGAGGGCTCACACCAAGGAGTACTTCCTAGAACTTCTGCTGCCATTGTCCTTGTCCCTGCAGTGAGCCACATCCCCCCACCCACCTCTGGAGGAGACCCTCCAACACTAGCAGGTGGGTCTGGTTCAGTCTCCTATGGGGTCACTGCTCCTTTCCCCTGAGTCCTGATGTGCACACTTGTTTGTGTGTGCCCTTCAACAGTGTAGTCTCTGCTTCCTCCAGTCCTGTTGAAGTCCTGTAATCAAACCCCACTCGCCTTCAAAGTCGGATTCTCTAGGAATTCCTCCTCCCATTGCCATATCCCCAGGTTGGGAAGCCTGACGTGGGGCTCAGAACCTTCACTCCAGTGGGTGGACTTCTGTAGTATAATTGTTCTCCAGTTTGTGAGTCACCCACCCAATGGTTATGGGATTTGATTTTATTTGATTGCGCCCCTCCTACTGTCTCATTGTGGCTTCTCGTTTGTCTTTGATGTGGGGTATCTTTTTTGGTGAGTTCCAGTGTCTTCCTGTTGATGATTGTTCAGCAATTAATTGTGATTCCGGTGCTCTCACAAGAGGGAGTGAGTGCCTGTCCTTCTACTCTGCCATCTTGAACCAATCTCAGTATATGTTATCTTAATTAACAATGCCCCAAAGTTGGAAGGATATCAGAGTGCTTGCTAGAGTCCAAGGAAATTATTTTCCTAAATTAAATTGTGAGTTTTCTTGGATCTAGATGTGTTTGTTAGTTTGATTTTTTTGGCATTGAACAGAAACAGAGTTTTTCATTCTAATCATGGCAAGTCACCAAAGAGTAAAATTGCCAAGATGTGCAATGCCTCTTTGCACCAGTAAGGAAGGTGATGTGCAGGGACAGAGGAGAGTGGTTAATTACACAGGCTCTACAGATGGACTGCTTTGTTTGCTCTGCCTCTTATTGGCTCTGTGACCGGGGCTAAGTTATTTAATAACCTCTCTGCTCCCATCCCTATAAAGTGAGGAATGATAGTAGCACCCGCCTTGTAAGGTTGTTGTGAATGGTAAATGAGATGATTGATGTACAGTATGTAGCTCAGTGCCTGACACCTAGAAAGCACTTGCAGAAACATAGCTATATTTTATTATTGTTGTCATTATTATAATAGTATTTTTAAGACTCCAATTGTACATTTTTACTCTTCTCTAGTTATATAGCTTTTTTATGTTAAAGTGGAGAGAAAAATTTGAGAACCTAGAAGCTTGAAATTTCTTACTAGCACTTTGAGTAGTTTAGGTAATTCTTTTACTATTTCTGTCTGGGACTCTTCTTTTTCCAACACCCCTGAGCCTTCCGCATTTCTATCCTTTACCTAGAGGAGGCAAGCTCTAGGTAAATTGTGGTTTGTCCACTGTCCTGTTAGATGTACTGACACAACTTAATGTGAAGCAACTTGCAGAGATGGCATTGAGGCAGTTAATGTTTTGTCTTATTTTTTCAGCTAATATGTCTAGTCTACAACATCAATAGCATGAACAATTTTATATAATCATAGTAGGATTTGTTTTGTTTTGAATTCCTTCATCTTTTCAGTAAACTGTGATGTCAGTTTGATGATAATTCTTTTTGTTCTAATCTCTAGTATTATAACTCAGTGGAAAATAGCTTGTTTGCTAAAAAATCATGCACGTTGGACCAACATGATAAGGGCTGAAATACAAGAAATTATAGATAAAATTCAGGATGCTGAACTTAGACGCAGTGAATTATTACAAGAGGTAAAGGAACTCAAGGAACTTAGTATTTACTCCCTATATTGCATGTCAGTAATTCTTCAATATTTCATTAAACCTTACCTTATTAAAAGGTATTTTGCTTTCTGCTGATTTCATGTTTAGAGTGAATTATGTAACTTTCTTGAGAAATGTAGACAATTGCTCTGTATTAACTATAGGAATTTAGCAAAGTAGCAATTCTGTCCAGAATATGCTTTTGAAGCATGTAACTGAAACTTGAAGATAGTGTTTAGGGAAACTATCTAAAAATAAGGAGACTAAACATCATTTATTTAGCTCCTATATTCATCCTGTGCCTACCCTCCATCCCCTACTATTCCCATTCCCCATTTCCTCAAGTCATTTATAGCTATTGTTTGGTGAAGAAATTAATCTCTGGAGGGAAAAAAAGATCCTCCTCAGTGGTTACTGAGAAATAATATAACCTGAAATCAGAGCCAAGTCTCATGCACAGAAATACTAATTTACCTGGCTGTTTGAAAATTTAATGCTGACTGCTACAAAACAAATGATAAATCCTCATTTATTTCCCCTAATTAGACCAGTTTTAGAGAAAATGAGATCAATGAGTTTTTGGCACAGATCGAACAACTTACATTAGAATTAAAACAAGAGGAAGAGGAATTTGTTGCCAAAGAAAAAAAGTTAATTCGAGAGTTGAGCAAGTATGAGGTAAATTTTATTTTACTTCTAAGAATAATTTTAGATGGTGATATGCAGGGGAGGGTGTATTTCATGCTATTTTAATCAGTTAGAAGTAAAGTAAATCTTTTAGTATAAACAAGACTACAATTAAATTATGAATCTTTCTTCTTTTTCTAAAAAAGAAGTAGAACAACAAGAAATATGTTTTCAGTTAAAAAAAAAATCACACACTCCAAGTTTTGTGGGAGTGCTGGCAAAATCCATGGAGACAGGTAGAGTGTTGGATAAAACCATGAAGAGCTGGAACAGGAGAGGCTGGAGAGAGTAATGAAGGGTGAGGGAGACCAAGAAGGCCAATCTCAGAAGTCCTCCTTAAAGACAGGGCATGGCACTGACCTGGGAACTGCCAGGGGCTGACCTGAGGTAGAATAGAGCATGGATGATGGGGGAAGTGGAGAGAAAAGTCACTGCAAGGACCCAAGGGGCCCAGAGTGGCTAGGTCTCTGGAAACACAGCAGAAAACAAACCTTTTCAAGGTGATGGTGTTACCTTGATAGACAAGGCCATGTTTCTTGGAGACCGCCATTGGAAGAGTAGCTGAGGAGAAAAGAGAAGGTAGCAGAAGACTTCCTCAACTTGATTCAGTTTGAAGAGGGAAAAGAAGGCCTGACTACCCCAAAGAGAAGCTTTATTTGAAGGCAAGGGAGTAGGGAGTCCTTACATTTCAAAGTTTAGATCTTACCCTGGTCCAAGCCCACTCTTCCTCCCACCACACACACCCTGCCACATCCTGCAGAAACCCTCTGCAGATAACAAGTCCCAGAAAAAGCCAATTCTTTCTAATGTAAATAGCAAAAAAGAAGCAGATATGTCTTCCACACAAAAATACTATGAGAAAAACAAGTGAAGGGGCAATGAAACTTTCCATCAAATGAAGAGTGCTCAGAAAAATGGTGCTGGAACAGATGAAAACTGTGACTCAACATCCCTCCATGAATTCAGAAAAAAATAATTTCATAGAAGTGCCAAGGAAGATTAGCAATATGGAAATACAGGAACTTAGGGAAGAGACGTCAGAAGGGGATGGCCAGAAATAGGAAGAGGGGAAATGGGAACTGGCACAACTCAGGGAACAAACCAGGGAAAGAAAGCATCGCACAAACCTATACAAAATTAGAAGGAACAGAAGGAAGAAGCAAGGCGGAAAGCATTTCTCCATTGGTTGTAGCATGTGTGGGTACCCAGTATTTTTCTAGATGCTGAAAAACAGAAATTTTTTAAAAGGGGGGAAAGAAACAGAAGCCTTATGAAGCTTACATTCTAGTGGGGTGGGGGAGATTGAAAATAACAAGATAAACAGTAGAACATGTAATATATTCAGTGGTGATAAATGCTCTAGAGAAAATAAAACAGGGAAGTGGGATAGGGTGAGTGTGTGTAATGCGGTCTGTGTGCCATTTTAAACAGGGAATCAGAGAAGGGTACAGCGCCAAAGGCTATGAGGAAGTGTGATGTGCAGATATCTGGCGAAGGTGGCTGCAAGCAGAGGACATGCTAAGCACGCAGGTTCTGACGCAGGACTGTCCTATTTGCGGAATGACAAGGAGGCAGTGTGGCAGCAGCAGAGATGGGGGAGAGTGCTGGAGGTTCTAGGGACTCATCTTCCAGAAGCAGATGCTGACATGGAATTAGGAGTGCAAAGGTTTATTAGGGTGTAATGCCAATGAAAGGACTGGGCAGGGACCATTATGTAAACTGCAAACTCTCTGGGGAACTCCAGAGCAGGGATCGTCCATTAGAAGAGGCCTGCCTTGGGCAGAAATGGCTATACCCTTGTACCATCTCTTCGCTCACACAGTTAGTTGGAAGCCACCCCTCAAAGAGCATGGTCTTGGCTAGATAGCCAAGGCCACTCTGAAGGAGCCAACCACACTGGAGGCTGTCAGCTAACCACACTCCTTGCCACAGGACAGTGAATTCTTCCTTGAGGGTAGATCTAAAAGGGGCATCCCCAGGCTTGCCACACCTTGTGAGAACTTTGTCTTTCACTCTGCATGGGCTGGGAAGCCAGTAGTAGGTTCTGAGTGAAGATGATTTATTCTGAAATAATCTGATTTTCATTTAAATAGGATCACTCTAGCTGCTATGTTGGGCAGAATTTAGGAAAGCCCTGGTGGATGCAGGAAGACCAATCAGCAAGCTAGAGCAATACACCAAGTGGTTCAAGTAGCCTGAACCAGAATGATAACTGAGGAGGTGGCTGGAAGTAGTCAGCATCTCAGACGTTTTTTGAAATAGAGCTGATGGAGGTTACCAGTCCTACTTAATGGTAAACAAATGAAAGCAATCCTCTTAGAGTCAGGAATAAGACAAGGACACCATTTAACATTGCATTCAAGCTTATACAATGAAATTAGGCAAAATAAGTAAATTAGAAGTATAAGGCTGTAGATGAGAAAATTTCTGCAGACAGTCTGCTTGCCAGGCTGTGTGCTCCCTGCAGGACTCTGTCCACCTGTGCCTCATTTACACAAAGTCATAGACAGATGGCAGCCTGTGCGCCATTATTATAAATCCCTTTTCCCCTTGAAAATCATCATCAACAACCCTGGGCACACTGGAATCCCATTTCTGCCTTTAGTTCAGTGGCATGAGGAGCCCAAATTGGAGAGGAACCGCCCTCAGATTTTGGTTTATGGAACCATTATTGTACCCTTGATAGAATCATTCTTCTCACCAGTAGTAAGATCTCTGGACTGACAGAGCCAAATTCACAGGGAGGGGGAGCAAAATCATTAGGTTTAATAGTGAGAAGGCCCACTGCATTCCCAAGGAAAAGAGCCCTGTATATTAGTCACTGGTTCAGAATGTAAACTTCCAAATCTTGAGAGGTGTTTTCTTCTAGGCGGTGCTGTGACTAATTCTTGTGTAGACTTGGCTCCGATACCCAGGGGCCTCCACTACAATGTTCCTGTCAGAGCTTGCAAATCCTTCTGCGTCACTCTGATCTAGCACTGACACATTGATCACAGTTGGATCTGCTGGGTCCTTCAGCCCTGTGTCTGGCAAGGTTCAGTCAGAGAAACAGAGCTACCAGGAAAGGGGTTTATTAGAGGATTTGACCTTCTGCCATTGTGGGAGCTCGTTATGTAGTCTAGTGAGTCTTTTAGCTTTACATCTGGAGCCGGGGCCCAAAGGCAGCAGGGCAGGCAGTTCGGAAGGAAAGATGGACCGGAAGTGGAGAAAGCAAGGTCAAACTGGAAGTCGCAGGATGAGCGGAACTCATGAGCTTGGACTGGTACCTGCATTGGCCACTCTCCTTTCCAAGGCTTCAACGCCCAAAAATTGTAGCAGAAGCCGGAGCCTTTCATCACTGGGCTATGTATGCACGTGGCTCAGAACTCAGGGAAGCTGAGGGAAGATTTGAATGATCGGAAGAAGCTGTGGGCCTGACAGGTCACCCAGCTCCAAGAAGCTGAGCCAGCAAACACCACCTTGCCTGAGCTGTGGCAGCATCTGATACCCAAACCCTCACTCCTAGCATGAAAGAAGAGCGTGGTTTCTTGTCAGGGTGCTGCCGGCAGCTTCAGCCTTGTGCAGGCAATGGGGATGAATTAATGCATTCACATGCCTCCTTATCCCCCCAGGCCATTCTTTTTTACCAAATATAGTATAGATATGCGTTTCTTAATACTGCAGTCTGGAGAATTTACTCCTGATTCTGCATAGCAATATTTTTATATTACGGTGTTTTATGTATGTTTTTGTCTTTCTGTATCATTCATAAGGATTCTAATGGTAATTTGGAATGGGACAGCATATCACTGTATTAATTAGGGTGCGAGCAAGGTGCTCTATCAAAGAGATGCCAAAATGCAGTGAACATAAGCAAGATGTGTACTAAAGGGTTAACAATCCTCTATCCTTTACTAGGAAATTGACCTCGGCTTAACTTTCTGGCTCTTCCCCTCGTAGCCTGATAAAGGTGGATTATCAGTTGTATTATCAGGCAACATTGCTTATATAGAACAACCCTTTATTAGTATGCT
Organism: Phocoena sinus; assembly: GCF_008692025.1. Classification (NCBI taxonomy): domain Eukaryota; kingdom Metazoa; phylum Chordata; class Mammalia; order Artiodactyla; family Phocoenidae; genus Phocoena; species Phocoena sinus. Next base: position 136,338,811 of record NC_045764.1, on the reverse strand, counting down.
GCATCTTGACCAGGAGAATAACTAGCGGGAAACCAGAGCATTGGGCTTTCCTGGATTTGGTGCCTCTTTTAAATGGGCATGTCCCTTGTATAGACCTAGAAGGTATGCCTAAGAGATGTTGGTTCCAATTTAAACATGGGGCTTCTAGACCAGGGAGTCCTTCACATCTACCCCTGTGGATCTCCTTCTCTGGCACTAACTTACCACTTTGGTGGGGTCAATGGAAACTAGCCTCTGGTAGGCTATGTTGTGAGGGCATCTCCCGCTGGGGGAGCATGTCTGGCATTGCTCTGCTGGCCCTCAGGGTTTCCTTTAAATTACGTGTGTATGCAACTTAGGTAAAAATAAAAAATAAAAATAAAAGTTTTTAAGAGTAAACTGGGTCAGTTATGGCCAGTTTAAATCTTTGAGTCTGAGTATCTATTTAAGACAGATACTCAGATACTTCTGACATGGTCATTACAGAAGAGAGATGTTTATTTCTCTTTCCCGGTATAGGCTGAAGGGAAGGGGTGGAGGGCTGGAAGGGTAGCTCTGCCACCCTCGGCATGAGACTAACATCTGTGGGTCCAAGTGGCAGCTTCCATTCTCATCCTCTTCCAGCCAGGAGAAGGAGGAAGGACCTAAGGGGCACATACCCCTTCCAGTTGAGGGGCACACCCCACCTCTGCTCACAAACTCATTGGTCACACCCACCTGCAAGGGAAGCTGAGAACTCACTCTAGTTGGCAGCCATATGCTCAGCTAAAACTCAAAGAGTCCTGATATCGAAGGACAGGAGAGTGGATAGTAAATGTCAGTTGACTGTCTTTGCCTTAGTCACTATTTTAAATCCACCCTGACTTTCTAAGAGAGATTCAACTATATTCCACTTGAAACTAAATAAAACCTGAGTTTGAATAAATAAGCAGGCATTTTCATGTTTTACTTTCGGCACTCTTAACCCATTTATTGTAGTATCATATCCACTTACTTCTACCCCCTTCCCATTTCTTACTAACATCCACATTTCTTAGAGCTGGTATATATTTTGTTTTTCTGCCTGGGTTTTTTTTTTTTTTCCATAAAATATCAATCAAGAGAAAGTTTCTCAAATATGTTTTTGGGGTACACATTAGGTGGCAGTAATAGAACCATAGCAGTACAGCTATAGAACTGACAGGCTCTTTGGAGAGCCCAGTGAATTTAATCTCCTAACAGTATAGATTGCCAGAGAGTCAGTGAGTCAGCCAACAAATATTTATTAAATATCTAGTATGTGCCAGATACCTTTCTATGCACCTTAGGATAAGAGGAGTCCAGAACAGACAGAACTTTTCCCACCAAAGAACTTACCTTCTACTCTAGAATGCTGTGTGAATTCTCCAAAATCATACCTCACGATCAGCTTTACTGTCTTTAAAGCAAAGATTCGCTGAGGAAACACAAATTAACAAAGACAAGGAAGGTGAACTAGTCGAGTGTCTTCCACAGCTTCAGGTGGCAGAAGAAGAATACACGGACAAAAACAGACAGTTTGAAAATCTCATTGATATTCTTACAGGTACATATGAAGCACTTAGTAATTGAACTCAAGCCCAGGTAAGGATTTCACTGTTGTCTGCTAACACAAAGTGGATCACAAGCCAGTGGTGAAATTCTCCCAACTTCTCCCATCACCTTTAACTCTCTATTCTCTAGTTTTTGCCTCTTCTATTAATTTCCTCTTCTCTGCACCACAATCTTACTGTTAACTCTTGTCAAATTCCTCCTTTTCTCTTTTAAAACTGTTTAAAATTAAGAAGTAGTAGCAACTGTATTATATGGTTTCTCTCTGTACTTGCTAAAGGTAGAACCAACTCCTTTATCTCCTGCCATGTGGAAAATTTTTTGTTTCTTAACATGAATTTACAGCTTGACTTTAATCATTTTCTAGCTATGACTTTAATCATTTATAAGGTATGTACTCCTTAGACTTTTTTCACTAATCTGCCCCTAAGGCAGAGATAGATAAGAGCTTGTCTCAGATCTGGGGGCTTCATAGAGAAGATGAAATGTGTCTGAAAGTATGCATATTTTGCATTTTATTACATGGCACACCATGTGTGTGTTTAATATAGAAAATAATTATTTTCTCCACAAAAATTGGATGTGGTCAGCTAACCCTGAACCCCAAATTTCACAGATCCAGAACCATCCCTAGAGGTGTGAGTCTTGTTTTGAATTTGGGGAGTAAAGGATCATTATCCAAGGATTTAGGTTATTAAGAAGGACAACTTCTAGAACTTCTATCTTCTAGATGATGGAAGAAGTGCCACTGGAATCAGGCCAGGACCAAAATTACAGAAAATGTGCACATTTTTTACTGGAATGGGAGTAAAAAATGTGCATTGTGGTGGGACTGACCAGCTGGCAAAGATGAATATGGGGATACGAATTAAAGCAGTGTGTCAAAACAGGGTAGTCATATGGAAACCCAATATGGTCAAGTGTGAAATAAACAGATATTCAAAGTGAATAGTGGTAATTTTCAAGGAAGGTGGATTTTTAAGAATATTATAAGAAAAAGTACCTGGGTCTGGTTCCCATTCCTCAGTTGATTTTCCACTTTTGCCACATTTTCATTTAGTCAACTCAGTTAGGTTTTCTTGTTTTTTTTACCACTTTTACCAAGACTTGCAACATATATGTACTCCATTCCCAATTTTCTACTCCCCCACCCTTCCTTCATCCCTTCTTGCACTGGGTGGAGGATATAAGAAACACAATGAGTATAAAAATAGGCAATATATTGCGGTATATTGCAAGAACTGATTCTCTTAAGTCAAAGAAGAGGGATAAAATACTGAAGAAAGTAGAGAAAAGAGAGGAAGGCAGGAGAAAAGAAGGAAAGGGGACATAAGAGCAATGTGCTTCAGAGAGTAGGAAAGTATACTTCACCTGCCAGGAGTGAGACTTATAGAGGGTAGAATATAAAGGCTCAGTACACATAAAGAATAATGTTGTGACTTGTGATTAAATATGATGGATAAAACACATGCATCTATCTTTGCTCCCTAATAAAACTTCATAAAATATGTGCAAAAGATTTATTTAAAGATATAAACCCACAAGTACAAAGAGACTGGCAGAGAAGACATCAACAGATAATAAATAACAGCAAATTGTTGGAAGGTGTAATTGGATAGAGGTATTAGCAGAAAAAGAAGTTTAACTAGCAAGTGCTCACAGAGGAGCATAGCATGAGGACAAGAAGTTCTCTCCTCAGGACCAGGGAAGTCTTGGACATTGGAGGACAGGGATACTGTGAAGCCCGAGATGAGTCATGGGGCTGAAGATTTGCTGGAAGTCTTTATGGCGAGCAGTTAGACCCCCAGGTCAAATATCCTCTTCTGTGCCACTGACTGACTATTCCTCCACAATGCCAGCAGAGAAATTGGGCAAGAGGGTTCTAAACTGCAGGATATCAGATATGGCTGAGCGCAGAAAACAGGTGCTGTTCTGAGACCCCCTTCCACTGCTCAGCTTGATGAAGGCTGCCAGCCAGTTGTGTTATAACTCTTCTGTGATCCCTTCCCCACCCTGAAGATGGTTGGATTCTTCCCTAAGGACACTGAACAGTTTCAAAGAGCTCCACAGAATCTAACATTAGAGAGCCCCCCAACAAAATGGGTGATCACTTCTGATCACTGTACAGTGAAGTCCACCCAGGAACCAAACCTTTTAGTCCCTCCCCCTTATGTAGGATTAGATAGTCAAAGATCACCAGACATCTCAGGAAAAACTCCAGCATGAATGACATAAACTAAAGCAGATAGAAAAACAGAACTTGGTGGAAACATAAACACAAATAACATAAGAATACTTTTAAAGATAAATTCTCAGGGAGTATATATTCTCTGTATATTATTATATATAATACATATATATTCTCTGTATATTGCTTAGAATATATGTTCTCTCTAGTATAGAGAATATATCTTAAAGTATATTCTTAGAGAAATAAGATATTGCATTTATGAAAAAGAACAAGATGCTTAAAAGAAAGAACAAAGAACAAAAAAGAGCTCTTAAAAATAAAAAATATAGCAACTAAAATTTTAGAATTCAATAGGATTATAAGAAAAGTTAAGGAAATCTCTCCAAAAATAGAACAAAAAATAAGGAGATAACAGGATAAAATGGTAAGGAAATTATAAAACTGTTCTGAGGTGTCAAATATCTGACTAACAGGAAGGCCAGAAAAAGAGGTCAGAAAATGGGAAGTATAAAGTTATCAATGAAATATTACAAACATATTTCTCAGAACTGGAGAATATGAACTTCCTATTTTAAAGGGCCTTAAAGGGCCTGTCAATCCCCAGTACAATATATGAAAGAAAAGACATTAAGCTACATCACTGTTGGATTTCAGGAGAAAAATAAAAAAGAGAAGATCCTAAAAAGCTTCTAGAGAGAAAAAGCAGATCTCACACAAGTCTGAGAATGGTCTCAGACTTCTTTACATCAATATCATAATAGAATTTAGAAGACATCGCCCTCAAAATTTTGAGAGAAAATAATTTCCAACGCTAGATACCCATCCAAACTACCAGTCAAGTATAGATTTAGAATAGAGATATAATTAGATATACAAGATCTCATTTACTCTGTCTCAGGAAGCTACATAAAATTTGCTTCAACAAACAGAGGAAATAAATCAAGAGAAAAAAAAAGGTATGAGATTCAGAAAGCAGGAGGTCCAACATGAGAGAGATGCAGAGGGAAGTCCCAGGAGGTCAGCTTTGCGGCAGGACTAAAGAAAAATGTACAGAAGGTAGTGGGAGAGGGTAGAGAAAGGGAACTGATGGATTATGTAACGTGTTTGACCACGTGGGAAGTAATGTTCAGAAAGATTTTACAATTCTGTTATAGATTTTGATATGAATTAATGACATGTACATGGAAAACTAAGCAATTCTTTTAAAAAGTGAGGTAATTTTTACCTCCAGGAAAAATAAGAAACTATAGAAGAAAGGAAGTGTAATCATACTACACTGTTTGTCTCATCAGTGAATAATATTTACATTGTCATAATGATCCAAACAGTTAAAATTCATTTAAACAAAATCCACAACTTCACGAGGAGGTTGAGGGAGGGAACATGGAGCTGCGGGTGTGGGCGGGAGGTGTAGGGATGGGGGTAAGTGGGCTGTGTCCTCTACTATGTTAGGAAGCGAGCAGAAGAAGTTAAGAAATAAAAAAGTTTCTTAAAGAAAAAATTTTAAGAAAAAAATTTTTAAGAAAATATAAGAGGAAAAAGTTAAAATGGGTTAAAAATGGTTGATTCTGAAGAGTCAAACACAGGGGTGGATGCAGCATTGGGGAGTGCCTGACTTCCAGTGTTTGTTATAAGCCTTATCATAGTGTATGGCTTCTAAAACCAGGCATATGTCTTGTTTTGATTATTGTCTTTTAATTAAAGAACATTGTAGGTGGTTATTTTTTCCTCTCTCTCTTTTTTATAGCACAAAAGCAGGAGCAGAATTTACTGAATGATCACATTTCTCAATTGTCAAGAGACTTTTTAAGATACCTTGACAACACGGTAAAGAGTCAATGTATTCATTCTTTTTTCTTTTATTAGAATATTGGTATATACAGACAGTGATACTTACCTAGCACATTAGAGTTTTCAAGAAATTCACATTTTTTAAACTTACTCTGTTAATATCAATGTTTTGAAAGTTTTAGTCACAACATACACATATGTATATAGGTATATACATATACACACATATATATATGTGTGTGTGTGTTTGTATGTAGAGAGAGAGCAACTTCAGAAGCAATGAACATGTAACCTGGGACTTCCCCAGTAGTCCAGTGGTTAAGAATCCACCTTCCAATGCCAGGGGCACAGGTTCGATCCCTGGTCAGGGAATAAGATCCCAAATGCCGTGCCGCGTGGCCGAAATTTCAAAAAACAAAACAAAACAAAAAACTGGAAAATCACTGGGGAGGATTCAGTTTCCTTATTTAAAAGGTAGAGATTAGAGTATGCTTCCTAAGGTTCTTTTCAGATCTATTATTCTGGTAAACTCCTATGAAGACAAGGATAAGTGGGCCAAAGTTGTGGGTGTGGAGGGGGTGAATGAGATGGGAGCAGGTGAATAGATGCTTACTACCTTTTCAAATTTTATAATCAATACTTAATGATAAACATATGTATGTGGAGTTGGTTAATTAAAAATAAAATGTATTCTTTGAGAGTCACTGATCTCAAAAGTAACTTTCAGTGCATTATGGAAATAGAAACATATGAAGGGGAAAATTACAAGTAAGTATACTATATATATAATTCTATATTCTTTATAGGATGCTGCTAGGGATGATTATACAATGTACAAAGATTATGTGATTTATAGCAGTATAATAATAGAAAACTGCTTAGAGAATTCAGTAGAGAAAACTGTAGAGAACTCTGAAAAATCCATAAAGTAATATTCTTCTTCTTTTGAGAAATATTAAGTCCTCACTGAAAGAGTCTCAATAAATTCCACTCCCTGCTTCCCCATTTTTGCCAGGTAATTGTTCATATGTCAAAGTATATTCTGTTTTGTGAAATTGTCTCAACAACTTAACTTTGGCTCTTAACTTGGGATCCATAGACTCGTTTCCCAGAGTCCGTTCGCTTTGGAGTTTATATAAAGTTTTTCAAGGGAAGGTGTCCATAACCTCTGCTGATGGTCAAGGAGTTACAGTTGACCCTTTAACAACATAGGTTTGAATTCTGTGGGTCCATTTATATGCAGATTTTTTTCAGTGAATGAGTACTACAGTACTACGCGGTCTGTGGTTGGTTCAATCAGCGGATGTGAAACTGGGGATACAGAGGACCAATTGTAAAGTTACACGCAGATTTTTGAGTGGAGGGGGTTTGTGCCCCTCACCCCTGCGTTGTTCAAGGGTCAGTTGTAATTAGAACCCCTCTCTGAATGTGGTCCAGGCAAACTAATACACTGGGGCCCTGCTAGTTGAACTCTATACAATAACTGTGGGTTTTATGTTTGAGCAGAATAAAGTGAAGCAAGAATTAAAACAATTAAGAGATCACGAAAGCCATAAAATCAAAGCTCATTTTGAAGTTCTCAAGCACTTAGAAAATGAAATCTACGTACATGACCTAAAAACAGATGATTTGCTCTTGGAAAATAAAAGATTAAAAGAGGTAAGTTCAAGTGCACTTCACTTTGCACAATGGTCTTGGTTGATTGTCTACATCTGCACTAGTTAGAAGAGAAAAGGAGAGAATAACTCTTAAAACTTTTTAAGTGAAACTTAAAGTACACATAGAAAAGCGCCCAGATCATAAGTGCACAGCTTAATGAATACACTGGGTAACCAACACTTAGATCAAGAAACAAAGCATCAACAGAATCCAGATATCTTCCATTGTGCCTTCCTGTCACTAACCTCCTAACAAGGGTAATGCTATACTGACTTCTAATACCATAGGCGAGTTTTGCCTGTTTTTGAACATTCTATGTATGAAATGATACAATATGCACTCTTTTGCCCAACATTATGTTTTTGAGGTTCATTCTTATTACTGAGTGAAGGTATGATTCATTCATTCCTTAGTTCTGTATTGTATGTATGTACTGTATTCCATTGTATGACTAATACTACAGTTTATTTATACAGCCTACTGTTGATGGGGGTTTAGAGAGTTTCTAATTTGGACTATTACAAAGAGTGTTGCTATGAACATTCTACTACATGTTTTTTAGTGAATAAAATTACATATTTCTTTTGGGTAAACATCTCAAGTGTAATTCTCGAGCCATAGGGAGGCATATGGTCCACTTTAGTGCTCAGTGCCAGTCTCCCAAAGACGTTTCACAGCTGCCACTGCCAGCAGTAGTGTATGAGAGCGCAGTTGTTCCTCGTTCTCTATGAAACTCGGCCTTTGTCAATTTAATCATTCTGGAGGGTGTATAGAGGTGTCCCTTGGTGGTATTAATTTGCATTTTCCTGATGATTAATGAAGCATCTATTCATACGTTGTTGGCCACTTGGATACCCTCTTTGTGAAGTACCTGTCCAGGTCTTGTGCCCATTTAAAAAGTTAGGTCGTCTGTTTCATATTGATTGCAGCTTTTTGTAAAGCAACGGAATTTGTTCATCCAACAAATTGGGGTTCATCCAACCCCTAAAATTAAGGTCTCAATCTCAAATGATTAAATTTTACTTATTTATACTTGAGTTACTTATTTGAATAAGTTACTTATTTGAATCTGTCACTCACTGGTAACCCTGTGTGACTTTGGGCAGATCACTTAACTTGTGAGCTTCATTTTTCTCCCCTTAAAATGGGAATAACTCCTAAATTCATAGTGTGAAGGTGACTTCTTTGTAAACTGAAAGTGCAAAAGAAATGCAATTAAAAAAATATTTTTTTCTGGTAAACCTTATTGACCTCAAAGGTCAGGATCTGTATCAATGTATTTCAAGAGTTTTGCACAATGCATCACATGTAAAAGGAATCCAGTTCCATTTGATGCTCACAATAACCTGGATAATATATGTGGATATTACATTATATCCCTTTTATAGATTAGGAACTGAGTCTCTTCGGGTTTTTTTTGAATTTTTAATAACCGGAAAAATAAAAACAGTCCTACAGCGGTAAGACGCTAAGGGGATAATCTCTTTACCTCTTTGAGCAATTTTTTTTTCCATTGATTAAATGGCAACAATTTCCCCACTAATGTCATGTGTTTTTTTGGTAGAATTAAAATGGCGTAAGAGGTACTAATGTACTTTGAAAAGGTAGATGTGCTCTGCAGAGCCCAGGTACCATGAGCAAGAACCTGCACACATCTGACACATCTTCATTCTAGCCCTTGAAACAACCTTGTAAGAAATTTCATCCACCTGTGAAATATTCCACCAGGCTGTCTTCTATCAAGATGATGTAGATTATTTATTAATCTAACTGGAATTTGCATTGCTGTTTTGGCAATGGGTGAGCAAATGGATGGCTGACTATGTTAAAGACCGATTCTAAAAGTTCTGTTTGTGGATTCAAGGTCCACCTACTAGCCCCTGGATGACCCTATTCGTTTATCTTATTCACTTACCACTCTTTGTTTTAATGATCGCATCCCTTCATTCAACAAACATTTTAAGCATCAGTGAGTCCCAAACTCTAGGGAAGGCACAGTGAATACAAATATGAGTAAGACACGGTCCCAAGCCCTTAGAAAGCTCGCAGTCTAACTGGGGAGATGGGTATACAAATGGAATTACAATTTGGTTGTTAAGTGTGACAGTCTACACAGGGTGCATATACAGAGTCACCCAGAGCAAGAGCACCTAATCACACCGTGGGAGGAGCTCCAGGAAAAAGTCTGACAGGGTGTCATTAGCATACAGGTAGGCTTTACACCTGGGAGATGGTGAAATTCCTCAGGGATAGTGAATGAGAACAGTGAGGTGTGAACAGAGTTCTGGAGAAAGACAGCTTTTAAAGAGTCAACAGAAGAGGAGACCAAAAAGGGGGACTGAGAGAGGAAAGTTGGAGAGTTACGAGAGGCCTGCTGAACTAGGCAAGTCTACGAATAGTGATCTGTGTTCAAAGAGAGCGAGAATGATGACTTGGACTTGGCTTAAGGTGACTTGCACTTTGGTTTACTACAAAACCTTCCAGCAAGCCATGCAAAGACTGCCACAAGATCAAGGCTGCATGAGAGACCCTCTGAAACATGCTTATAAACACAGTCCTCTGGAACAGTTCCATGTCTACTTCTCCAACGGTACCAGACACTATTTCTAAGATTTTTATCAGTAGTTTCTAGTATTTGACTATTTCTCTCTTGAAACTGGGCCAGTGCCAACATTATATCCCAAAGCCCATACTTTCAGAGTTCCCAGAGACTATAGAGGTCCTGAGCATTGGGTGGTCAGAACAGAAAGCCATGACTTTAACACTCAAACCACTGCTACCACTGCCACCCAATGCAATGAAACATCCAACTGGAGTGAGCAATTCCATAGGCTCTCCTGACTTGATCTCTGTGAGGTCTTATGAACGCCTCCAGTGAGGCGTCAGTGCTGCCTGGTAACATGTACTGAACACACATTTTGCAAAAAAAAAAACTCATTTTTTTTTTCCTGTGAAGACAGTGTGTTTAGGCAGAATACCTTTTAATTCGTTTTTGTGGCAAATTCAGAATACCATGTTTACTTGGCTGTTGAAATGCTTACCAGGAAGTAATGTCCTTTACCTCCCTCACCAGAATGTAAGCTTAACAAGGGCTATGTTCGCCACTGTTACCCTTGTACCTAGAATGGTAGGTCGCACAGAGGAGGAATCAATAAATGTTTGCTAAGTGACTGCATGGATAATTAACTGAACGGCTTAAAGCAAACACATGCCTTTAATTTCCAGTATATTGCATACATAAAGAGCAGCACAGAGCAACACAGAAAGGGAGCAGAAGACCTCATGTGCACCTCAAGTGACCTGTCGTCTCAGCTGACAGCTCTTCAGAGTAAGTAATGTGTCATGAATGACCTTTACATATAAAAAATAAAGTTTTGTTTAAATCAGTTTTACTGGTTTGCATATAATAAAATGCACCCATCTTAAGTTCAATGTGTTTTGACAAATGTACATACCACTAGAATGACTAGTACCACAAGAAAGATATAGAACATTTTCATCATTGAAAAACGTCCCCCGTGTCCCTTTGTGGTTGATTTCCCACCCTACCTCCAATCCCTAGAAACCATTGAGGTGCCTTCTGTCCCTAAGGATTAGATATAAATGGAATGATAGAGCATGCACTCTTTTGTACCTGGCTCCTTTCGCTCAGCAAACTGTTTTTTAAGATCCATCCATGTTGTTGCATATATCATCATTGGCTCTTTTTTACAGCTGTATAGTAGTGTTCCATTAAATGGATATACCATGTTTTGTTTATCCATTCGCTAGATGAAGGACATTTGGATTGCTTCCAGTTTGGGGTTGCTATTTGTTTATAAGTGTTTTTGAGGGTATTTGTTTTCATTTCTCTTGGGTAAATACAAAGGAGGGAATCGCTGGGTTACACCGTTAGTGTAACAGGTTTAACTTTATAAGAAATGGCCAGTTTGCCAAAGTAGTTGTACAAATTTATCATCCCACTATCAATGGGATACTCCACATCCTCACCAACAATTAAAATTGTCAAAACACTTAAAATTGTTAACATTTTAGCCATTTACTAGGCATGTAATGATATTTCCTCTTTTTTTTTTTTTGGCGGTACGTGGGCCTCTCACTGCTGTGGCCTCTCCCGTTGCGGAGCACAGGCTCCGGACGCGCAGGCTCAGCGGCCATGGCTCACGGGCCCAGCCGCTCTGCGGCACGTGGGATCTTCCCGGACCGGGACACGAACCTGGTCCTCTGTATCGGCAGGCGGACCCTCAACCACTGTGCCACCAGGGAAGCCCCATGATATTTCCTCTTAATTAAGTTTTCCTGTTGACTAAGGTTGTTAAGTACCTTTTCATATGCTTTTTGGCCACTTAGACATCATTTTTTGTGAAGTGTCGTGAACAAATTATCTATTACAGCATGACGTTACAAATTACTTTGCTCACAGATTGTCAGTTTGGTTAGAACTTAGTGGAGGCAACTCCTGTCTGTTCTACATGACATCGGTTGGGGCAACTTGATGGCTGGGGGGGTAATTCAGCAGCTGGGGACTGGAATCATCTGAAGATCCACTCACTCACACTTCCGGTGTCGATGCTGGCTCTCAGATGAATTCAGGGGAGACTGTTAACCAGAACACCTCCATGTGGCCACTCCATGCATGTAGCTGCTTGGCCTGCTGTGTTCCAAAAGTTAGCATCCCAAGAAAACAAAGTGGAAGTTCATGGCGTTGCTGTGACTTGACCTTGGGAGTCAGAGTACCACTTCCACAATGTCCTAATGGTTGAGGCAGTCACCAGGCAAAAGGGGAGGGGACAGAGACATCACTACTAATGGGAAGAGTGTCAGCATAATGTTGGGGGAAGAGCATTTGAGATGAAATGTACTGTGGAGCCGTCCCTGGAAAATACAACCTGCCACGTGTCTGTCCACATCTTTTGCATATTGCTTTGTGTTCTTTATGTTTCTTATTGAGTTAAAATCGTTATATAGTCTGGAAATGAGTCCTTTTTCAGTCTGAGGCTTGACTTTTCATTTTCTTAATGGTGTCTCAGAAAAGAAGTTAAAAATTTTCTTTTGAACAAAGACTGCTTTATCTAGTTTGTCTTTTAGGGTTAGTATTTTCTGTGTCCTGTCGAATACATTTTTTTTTCAACTTTTTATTAAGAAAAATTTAAAACTTACTGAAAAGTAGCACATAGAATAATGAATCACATGTGCTCATGTCTAATACATTTTTGCCTAAGCCGAGTTCTCAAAGATTTTTCCCTACGTTATCTCTGAGTTTTTAGTTTAGCTTTTATGTCTAGATCCCTGATTCATTTCAAGTTAACTTTTTCATATGGTATGAGGTAAGGGTTGAAATGTCATGGTTTTCTCTTATGCGTATTCAATTGTGCCAGCACAATTTTTGAAAAAAACTCTCCTTTTAGCACTGTATTACTCAAACGATGTTTTTAAAAAAACAGTTTTATGAGTCTGTTCCTTTATTCTAAATATCTAACTGTACACCAGTGTCACACTGTCCTGGTTACTGTAGCTTCATATTCAGTCTGGGAATCATGTAATGCAAGTTCTCCACATTTGTGCTTCTCTGTTAGAATTATTTTGGCTATTTTAGATCTTTTGATTTCCATATAAGTTTTAGAATCAGCTTATTAATCTATACACACCACACACACATACCCCTGCTGGGATCTTAATTGGGTTTGTGTTGAACCTGTAAATCAATTTGGGGAGAATTGACATCTTAACAAAATGAAGATTTACAATCCAAGAACACAGTATATATCTCCATTTATTTAGAACTTCTTTAATTTTTCTCAGCAAGATTTTGCAGCTCTTCATATTGTTTTAGAGGTCCTCAAGACAGTCACCATTCTTGGTGATTAGCTGGAAGGATTCACAGGACTCAGAAGTTGTTATATTTTATAGTTATTTTCTATTACAGTGAAGGGTACTGAGTAAAATCAGCAAAGGGCAAAAGGGCTTGGAGGAAACCAGGTGCAAGCTTGCAGGCATCCTCTCCCAGTGGAGTTGCAAAGATGCACTTAATTCCCCCAGCAATGACGTGTGACACATGCAAAATGGTGCTAGGCAGGGGAGCTCACAGGGGCTTGGATGTCCAGGGTGTTTATTGGAGGGGGTCAGTCACATAGACATGCAGTGCCTGTGTGAATGACCTCAGTGACTCAAGCAGCTACCGAGATGCTCAGGTGGTATTTCTCCTTTACGCCGTTAGTATGGGAAATTGCATTGATTGATTTTGGAATGTCAAACCAATCTTCCACTCCAGGGATAAAACGTTACCACTTGTTCAAAACCTATTATTGTTTTCGTATATTGCTGGATTTGATTTGCTAATCTTTGAGCAGATTTCTGTATCTGTGTGAGACTGCCTTGCTCTGCTCACACCCCCAGCAGAGAGCCCAGTGGTCATAGCGCTCACATTTCTCCCCCTTCTTTCAGGTGTCACAGTTCTGTACTGCGCACTCTCCAGTATCTGAAAACTGGAGATTGAAACAAATATACTTGTGTTATACATTTAGTCCCATTTTCTCCTTGTTTTAAGTGGGAGGGCAAGTGTTGTTCTGACATTTTGGAAGTAGGAATTTTTGATAAAAATAATTTTGAAAAACAAATAGCGTTACTTGAATAAAAATGTTCAAATTATTTCACTAACTTTTGCATTTTAAAAATCTTTAATTTAGCACAATATTCGGATTTGTGGACTGGATTTTGGACTACACTTAAGGTGAGCTTTTTTGTGTTGCCTCCATAAGTATCATATTTCTAAGATATTCACCTACCTAATAAGTGTGTGTGTAAGGAAAGAGGTCAGGATTTGCAGGGAGTGACAGAGCTGGTGTGATCATCATATCCTGAAATGTATCCTTTGTGCTGTTAAAAAACAAATTTCAACTGAGTAAATTTTAAAGATCTTACTGGCTTTATTCAACACTTCATGAATCAGGCATCATTTAAGCTAGCAGACAGGAAGGAGCCCTGAGGAGCTGTACAAATGAAAGACTTTTATAGTCAGAAGGGATCAGGAACAAGGAAGTTATTCCAGGCAAAAAAGGCAGGTTGGCTGTTGCAAGGTCACTTTCCTGTCAGGGATGGCAGGGGTCTACTAGGCAAATTACCTGACTAGTACTGATCAGGTAGATTCCTGATTGACTGGTTTAAGATTCCGTTTCTGAGAGAGCTGAAACTGTAATTAAGTCTCGCAGTTTGGTGACATGGGGTTTAGTGTAAGTGACTCCATTTTGGGCCTGTTGTCTTGTTTTTAAGAGTACCAAACATCACTATGAAATCTTAATCCTTTGGGAAGCTGTCTTCCCACTCTACCACTTCAGTTAAAGTGGGAATGGGGGAATTACAATTTTTTTTTTCAAGTACAAACTGAACACAGATCATTTTAGGACAAAGTTGTCAATTCTGAACTCCATCTCTCCTCCATGTTTTACCAGCCATTCACCATCTCCAACCCTCCCCCCTTTAGAGGGAGGTAGGCTGTAGTTTAAATCCTGGTTCTGCTACTTTCTACGTATTGGAAGTTTACATGTGATCCTTGTTTAACCCTTAAAACAGTGGCTAAGGGAAGTGTTAGTAGTGCCTTTTTTAGATGAAGCTACAGAGGCTCAGAGAGTTTAAGTGACTTGCCGAAGACCAAACAGTTGATGAACTTATGGGGATTTAAAGCTCAGATCCAGCCTGATTCCAAAGTTCTTTCTCTTAAGCTTTAAGCCATGCTGAATCTCCTCTGCAATTCTGTGCTGCTCTTAAGATGGGCTGGCTTTTTTATACCACCACCACTACCCTACCCAGTTAAAATTTGGAGTTCAGTGAGTACTCTGTTAAATCTTCTCGTTTGCTAATCCACTTTTCTGAGATCCTTTACAGAACCTTGTGAATTTGCTGTCTACAGACACTTATTTTACATGACTAGTACCAATTTTACCTATGTATTTTTGTCTTGTGCATGACTCACTTATACAAAATATGTTTTTATTTATTTTGTTGCAATTTATATTCACATACCCCCAAATGCTACTTTTTAAAGGAATTGGTAGAGAGTGGTAATGAGACCTTGCAAGAAATAAAAAATCTGATAGAGAAGCTGTATGGAAGACAAGAAAAAATTGAGCAAATCAGTATTTGGCTTCAAGAGGACATTGAAGAGATGCGTTTTCTTATGGAACAGGAATCGCAGACGGACCTTCTCAGTAAGTAACACCTCAAGAGCTTTGGGTAACAAAGACCTTTCTGCTATTCTACTGTAGCTGGTGACATCTAAAATAGCAAAAAAAAAAAAAAAAAAAAAGAATACCTATCAATAATTTAGTTATCCCCAGTAATCCATTCTCAATAATGTCACATATGTTCAATGCATGTTGATTCTCATTTGTGGGGTTGAATATGGTAATGCAGCAGTGTTGGGCAAGTCTCCCTTCCATCTGAGTGAATCTCCTAAATAACTGAATCTCAACTTCTTTCTGATTTTTAAAAACATTTTCCTCCCCAAATCTTTTTAAACTCTTTTACATACTTCCTTGTCTTCTTTTTTTTTTTTTTTTTTTTTTTTTTTTTTTGTGGTACGCGGGCCTCTCACTTCTGTGGCCTCTCCTGCCGCGGAGCACAGGCTCCGGGCGCACAGGCTCAGCGGCCATGGCCCACGGGCCCAGCCGCTCCGCGGCATGTGGGATCCTCGCGGACCGGGGCACGAACCCGCGTCCCCTGCATCGGCAGGCGGACTCTCAACCACTGCGCCACCAGGGAAGCCCCCTTGTCTTCTTAAACAGAAGATATTGAACATCATTTTCCCTTTTCTTCCCGACCTGAGTTTAGCATTAAAAACAGCAACAGCATTAAAGACAGCAATAGTTGCTGTTTTCTAGTGATGCCTTCTGGGGCTTCTGAGATGATAACACATTCTATGCAACACGATTGACTCATGAGCAAGCAACCCGGGCTCTCCAGAGGAATATCATCCTCAATCCCTAGTCTAGTGTCATGTTAGACACAAGGGCTACAGAACTCCTTCCAGATCAGGGCTGCAGTTAGAAGTGAAGGTGAATCCTCACACAGTACAGCCCAGAGGTCCCAGGGCCGGAATCCCTTGGGAAGGTGGGATGGTGGAGGTAGAAGGGGCTGGTGAGAAGGAAGGAGAATAGAGCGTAGGGGAGAGATGGAGTGGTGAAATGAAAATAGTGTCATCTGGCAAGTGTACAGATCTGTTCGAGGTTATTAAGGTTTAAAAGCATCATCATTAGAAAAGCAATATTAAAGGTGGGTTGTAGAAAATTTACAAATAAGATGAAATAAAAGTAAAATGAGAGAAAGTGGTACAACTAAAACCATCTCAATATTTGGTAAAAACCAATATTCTGAGGGTATTGCTTGACAAAAGAAATAATGTTTTAGCAACCAATAAGGAATTTTGTGGGTGAACCTTCTTATCAACCTAAAAGCTGTCTTGGTGGTCCTGCTCCAGGTTGGTGATACCTATTATGTCTTAGTGCATAAGGGTCCCTGGTGAATCTTGCTTAACTCTGCATTTTCTTTGCTAGGTCAGGCCATCCCTAGCAACTGTAGAGCAAGCAGAATTTTAAGAGCCAAGTCATCTCTAGGTGTCAATTGCACTGTTTTCACACGAGCAAATCTTCCATTTTTGTCTGAAACCTGATGGAATCTTTGCATTGGAGCAAAAAAATAGACTATATTGAAAAGCTAAACCCATGGAATAACTAATACCATATTCCCTTTTTCATTTATTTTGAGTACTGTCTTATTGATAACCTATGGAATGTGGAGGATTGCAGCATGGAAAAAATTGCAGGGCACCCAAACGAGAACAAGCTGAGGCATAAAGCTTGGTAGAACAAGGGAGTCAGAGCCACCATCGCTTGTTTTTGCCAGAGATTCAGAGGCAGGTGCGGGAGTGAGAGAGGTTTAGTGTGGGGAAAAAAGGGAAGGTTTCAGGTGTGTCCCGATTGGAGGTTGTTTGCATGGGGAGGCTGGTAACAGGCTGACTAGAAGGAGGACAGCCTATGTGATTGATTAGTAAGCATACTTGGCTTTTCTCTGGTTGGTCCCAAGTTAGAAGAAGGGTCATAATAGAGGGAAGTTCGTGGTCATTGATCAAGTTATGACTGTTCTGGGCTCATTACATACATGGTCATTGCATGGGTCTATTGTCATGTATGGTGTGGCCATTGTTGGTTTGTATATTCAGTCTCAGCATGGATCTTAATTTTTACTTCCATTTTCAACTTAAAGTATCATGTTCAGAAAAGAGTAATAGTCGCTTTGAGTGAAAACCAACCCAAATAAAATATAAATAATAGGCCAATTCAGCATGTGCCATTCATTTTTATTTCACCCAAATGGTACAATCATTTAATTAAAATTTAAGTTCATTTGATAGGCAGTCCGTATATACGACTCTTAATTAAACCGTTCTTATTCTAGACAACTGGAACAAGTTCCAGTTAATATTTATTATGAAGTATCGCAAGTATGGAAAGTATTGGCTTGGCCAAAAATTTCGTTCGGGTTTTTCTGTAATGCTGCCCCCTCCTGTTTTTATAGGGCTCAGAGCTAAGAATGGTTTTTATATTTTCAAATAGTTGGGAAAAAATCAAAAGGATAATACTTCCTGGTGCCAGAAAATTATATGAAATTCAAATTCCTATATTTGTAGATAAAGTTTTATTGAACCCCAGCCATGCTCATACAGTCACACATTACATATGGCTGCTTTTGTGCTACAATGGCAGACACTGACAGGGACCATGTGGCTCGCCACACCTAAATTATCTATTACGGAAAAGATTTGCCAAACCCTGAGCTAGAGTATTGCATCTTCTCCTTTGATCACTCATGGAGTGGGTGAGATTTTTTTGGCAACATGGCAAACCCTAAGGATCCTAGGCCATGCAATGATGAACATGTTCTGTTACACAGTGACCAATTCCGGAAAAAATTAAAATATTCTTTTTGTTGTTGGAAATGAAAAGAATATCACTTAATTTTATAAGAAAAAACACATATTTCTACTGAAAATATTTTCAGTCAATAGATTACTGATTGGAGGAATTTCAATTTAAAATGTCAGTACTGTTTGCAGCCACTGAAATGTTCCTAACTGGGCATACTGATACTTGAAATTCCTCCTGTTTTTAAGGTTTCATCCATGTTTCACTATTAACACTAAACTGAATTCCACAAGTATTTACTGAATGCCTATTCTGTGCCAAGTACCATGTTAGGCTCTGGGGTTACAGTGGTGAATGAAAACAGGTATAATCCCTGCCCAAATGGAATTCACAGTCTAGTACAGAAGCCGGCAAATGTTAAAAGGCCATAATATTTTTTGGCTTTGTCACCCATAAGGTCTCTGTAGCAACTACTCAGGTCTGCCATTGTAGCAGAATTGTCCCTGTAGTTTGCCCACCCCTGACACAGTGGGAGAACCAAGTATTATGCAAATGTATGTAAAACCTCTTGTCATAGGAATTTTACAGGTGGGGTATGAGAGCTATGAGAGAACCTTAGAGGGAGAGAGACTTGACCTAGTTAAGGAATCGGGAGAGGTCTCTGGGGAACTGGAAATGGAGCTGAGACGTAAAGGAGGATTTCTGGATTCCCTTACTCCACTTGTTTCTGCTCCTGGAGCACTGGCACCACATGGGCTTTGGAGGAAGGTGGACCTGGGATCAAATCTCAGCTCTGCTTCTTACAGGTTATTTAACTTCCACTCTTCAGTTGCCCTGGTTAAATATGAATGCTAACTAACAGGAATAATAAATAATGCCTCAGACACAAATTAGGCACTGAGATCCCTGAAATCTTCTGCCCTCCTGAGGAGATAAAAGTCACCCTGGCTCCTTGAATTACTTGAACATCTCTGAGGCACCTCTCAGCTCTTGGATATTTCGCGTTGAAAGTATTCTGTCACCGATGGACTTCTAGAGAAGCCCTTGATCTCTTCCAGCTTAACAGCCCTCTCCTGCCCTCTTCTGGCCACAATGTGTCACTGTGGCCCTGCAGGTCCTGGTGCTCTCCTTCAGGGTCACTGCACTATCTGTATTAGCATACTGAATACCTTTGAGCCCTGTACTAGAGCACATGCCCAGTTACTGAGTCGAACAAAACCAGTCCCTGAAACTGGTCATACACTGTGAGAAGCAGACAAGTGAAGAGATGATTAGAATATGGTGGATTCCTTCTAGTGAGTGGCTATGGAGGGTAAAGAGGCACCTCTCAATCTTTGGGGGCGTTGGGAATATACAGGGATGTCTTCCTGAAGGAGCAGCTGACATAAGCTGGCCAGGAACAGTAATAGCGTGGCTGAGTGGAGATCTGCTGGGGGTACCAGTTGGCAAGAGTGGGGGATAGGCTTGGCCGAATGTGAAATGCCAGACTTCATCCTGAAAACTAAAATCGTTACTTTTTGCTTTAACGTTCTTTCTTGTAAATTAAAGGTAAATAAGTTAATTCTTGGTGTATACCTAAACCAAATAGTAACTGTGTACAGATTATTTGTAAAGAAGTATTAAAAATAATTGTTTTAAAATTCCAAAAATCCCTGAATATTATACCATGTACTATAACTTAGGTTACAGATAAACACTTTGTGTGCTAATCAAATATTTTAACTTGATATGTGCTCTACAGAAGACATTTTTAGGCCAAGAGATATTTTTTTTTTTTTTTTTTTTTTTGCGGTACGTGGGCCTCTCACTGTTGTGGCCTCTCCCGTTGTGAAGCACAGGCTCCGGACGCGCAGGCTCAGCGGCCATGGCTCACGGGCCCAGCCGCTCCGCGGCATGTGGGATCTTCCTGCACCGGGGCAAGAACCCGTGTCCCCTGCATCGGCAGGCGGACTCTCAACCACTGCGCCACCAGGGAAGCCCGCCAAGAGATATTTTTAAAGATCAAAAAATTCGTGTAACTCTCTGTTAAAGTTATCTTTTTGTTATTGTGATGAAAAGGACTTGATATAATCTGTTTTGATCATTTAATTCTGGAAAAGAACCTAATTATTGAAGCAGAATCAAAATTTCAGTATGAAATACTTAAAAAAATCATTCCCTCAGAAATTTTCAAAGGATCTCTTCGAAAAATTAAGATCTGAACTAGGAAGAGAGTTTAGGCCATGGTTTTCAAACATTAGAGTCACCTGGAGGAAGTTTTAAAAATCCCTCTGCTCAGCCAGACCAATTCACCCTGAATCTCTGGGGTGAGACCCCAGTGTGTTTTTAGACCTCTCTCCAGCTGGCTCCATTGGGCAGCCAAGTCTTGAAAACTATCGGTTTGAGACAAATATATAACAATGTAATTGTTATATATTTATCAGTTGACCCAAATTAAGAAAATATTTTAACTTTTATATTACCTATCCAGTGCTAGTTAGCAAAGTAATTACTATACACTGTAGCAGCCAGAGTAGTAATACAGTACAAGGATCTAAAACAAAACAAAGCTGAGCTAGAAAAAGGGTTGTTTTTGTGTATTTTTAATGACCATTTTAACAAATTATTTAGTAACATTAGGAACCACAGTTGCTATGAATTGTTCTAGTCTTGTTCTTAAGGAAGCAAATTAAAAATGCAAATATGTATTATTTCCGAAATTCTTTGCATTTGAGGACTTGTAATCATATTGCACAATTTCTCCTTTTGCATACACACTTTTCTGCTAGAAGAGGACATTGGAGAGGAAAATAATTATTAAAATGACTCCAAATGTACTGCGACAAAAAGATAGTCCTGGTAATCAGATGCATGATCCCTCAGCACCATCCCCTACCCCACCCCCGCCCATTATACAATCGTCCAATTGAGGATTCTTGGGGCAATTTAAAATTGTAACTACATAAACCTATATAAGATACATACAGACTTTTTACATTTTATTTATTCCTACAGAAAATAAGAAGAAACAGAGTCCTATCAAAAGAATACGTCTCCCAGTGGTTGAATGTACTATGAAAAAAAATCAACGAAGAAAAACTAACAAAATAACTTAAAGTATACAACTGCTGTGAATTTCAAAGGTACGAAACTACAGAAAAAGTGAGTGCATTTTCTTTTATATTTTTCAACTGTCAATGGAAGTCTTAAAAGTTTGAGATTTAACAAACTCACGCAACCCTCGCCAAGGAGCAGAAAAAGGAAATAACCTTCTAAAAATACAAATGGATAAACATGGTCAGATTATTAAGTGCAAAAATCTTATGTTGCTCCCAATCATGAGCCTCCTGAAGACTTCAGAGCATAAAAATCACAGCACACGTGTTACCAGCCAACCACAGGGAAACTTTGTGTACTGTATATATTCTGTATTTTGTTACGTCTAGGAAGCCAGCAATTGAGATACCACCATGTGACAAAAATTGTGTCTCAGGATTCATAAAATATGGCACGTGCATATATCCTTCCAAAATGAGATATGGGGGAAGGAAGTATATTTATTCATTTGGGAAAGAGACACTAATCTTACTACTTAACATTTTGAATTATTTCCACAGTTAGTGTGGCAAATACAATGAAATGCCAGATATTTGAGATTTTTTTTGTAGTTAAGCATTTTATTATCATTTTTCTTTACAGGAACAGGAATAACCTGAAGATGTCTTCAACCAAACTACCTAAAACAAAAGACCTCTTATATAAATTAGGCTCTAGTTTTGTAATAGATCAAAATACTGTATTGGTGAAAATAAATAGATAACAGAAAACAACACACTTGATTTCCATGTTTGCTATCAGACCCCACAAATACGTTTGACTTTATAATTCAGTATACTTGAAACACTGAAACACAACAGGCATGCACAAGTATGCCAATGCTAAGGATTCCAGATGATACTTGTTACAGTTTTTCTTAATAAAAGTGGGAACAACACATTGCTAGGTACACAGAAACATGATTTTGCACAAAAGAGCTAAACTGTTGCAAGAGGCAAGTGCTTCCTAATAGGTTTCTAGTGTAATATAACCGTGTGCTCTAAGTGTATGGTGTGTTCTACTACATAATGGAGAATTATGGGATTTTGTATTTTCCATCAAACCACAAAATCTGTTAAGTCAAAAAAAGAAAACAAGCAACGACCCCTCCCATAACATTAGGTGTACTGACAATCATATTCCCATGTATGACAGAAGAGTACTAATACATTTTTTTCTTTCTTTACTTCCTTTTATTAAGAACACTTCTTAGGGTTTTTTGGCATTTTACATTCAGTGTCCATTGGCTCCTTCTGAGAGTATCCGTGAAGGTTCGGTAAATTTTGCGGTGAACAAGTAAAAAAGGGCTGGTGTGGGTACCAGTGCCAAAAGGGGTAGATCTTGCTCGAGTTTATCCACTCTGGAAATGGAGATTATTCCATAGGCATGAAGTAACCAGTGGCTGAAGAGAACAATGAGTCTTTTCTTTCTGACCAGAAGATCATAGCAGTTCTACATAATTTTATAAAAGAAAGAAAAGAGAAATACAGATTATTGGGCTGAATTGGCTAGGTAAGTTATTACATTTTACTGTAAAACATATTATTGTCACACAAAATCATAACCTCAGAATCACAGGGACCTAAGAAATCACCCAGTCTTGCTACTACACTTCACAGATGAGGAAACTGAGGCTTCCTACATTCAGCACTCAGCGGCAGCACCAAGACGGGAGCCCACGTCTCTAAGTTCTGGTCTACACTACCATTCGACCCTGGAAACACTACTGCTTCTTCTGAAAGATCTGAACTGGAAGGGGAACGCCACTTTATGTGCCTTCTTCCTGCCCTGATCCACAGCAGCTGAGTCTACCAGTGCGAAGGAGGAGGTACATACACCCAACTTCCTTAACTCCAGCATTCCTAGAGTCTGCTGCCTGGATACTTAGAAGGGAGCAGAAATGACATGTGACTACTCTGATTTCCCTTGTATCTTTAATACTGCTCTACAATATACAGAAATTGGAAGGACCAAATTATTATAAAAGTAATATCTAAATGTGCTAATGAACACACACTAAAATGTAATTTGCAACTGGTTACTTAGCAGCCTTCCCTCATTAAATGCTCATCGGCTCACCTAGAGCTTGACTGTCTTTTCCTGACTTGAATCCCTATTTCAGATTCATGTACAGAGTGCTAACTGAAGTACATGAATGTTTTATATATGGGGGATTCCCAGCAGCAGAGAAACAAATATGATTCAAGCTAATCGAACTTTCCATAGTAACTATGGATAATAAACAAAAATTCAAAACCTTCATTTTATTCAAATAGCCAATCATTCCCCCCCCCACATTTCCCTAGAGTTGATAAAAGTGCCAAAACTAATTTGCTTATCTTTAATTATACTGCAAAGTTGATTAAAGATTACCAAGGAGAAATGGGAGTAGAACACAAACGGAAGCATCTGAAAAATCACCGTAAAAATACTGTCTAGTTCCTCTACTGCTAGTCTGCCTAAGTCACTATGATTTCTTTCTCATTCTTTCACTCATGTAACAGAAACAGGAGCTTCAAGAGCAACCACTCCAAAATAGTTAACAACTTTCTCTGGGGTGAACTTTTTTATGTTAAGAATTATAAGAGAGCACATATCAACTGTAGTGGGCGGTTGAAAACAGTGCATAGGCACTAGATTAGCAAGCATAGGATGGAAGAGTACTAAGACATGTTACACTTTTATTCCTTTAGAGTTTACTCTCTAAGGGTTCTAACAGTGGCCTTCCACTGAAATATTAAAAAGTAAGAGGCACAAAAAGGATATCTCAAGATAGGAACAGCATCGGAACTAATGTGAGCGTTAATAACATTTCCAAATCACCAAAGTATTACAGATATTAGAGGGCAAAAGTAGACATCCGTAATCAAGAAAATAAAATTAGGGACAAAACATAGAAGGGTATGGAATGTACACTGTAATTATTGACGACTGTTAGTGTTTACTGCAAAAAAAAAAAAAAAGGCTAGAATTAGTTCTATATAAAATAAAGCATTTTTATGTTTCCTTCAAAATAGTGTTAATAAGGTTCAACATTTCAATAATTATACATTTTCTATGTGGATAAACGATGTGAAATGAGTTTTTTCTCTAACAGTTTTTCTCTAACAAGCAAATATTGTCTAGTATACAACTTTTCATGAACTCATGAGCCAAAAGCCACTGACTGGCATCGTTTAGCCAAGGTCAGCTGTAACATATCATATGCACTATTCTCCTATTCAGTTGTCAAATCTATAAAAAAAAAAAGTCTTTAACAAAGGAAAAAAGATGTCCTACCTCTATTTCGGAAGCCGACATGTACACAGCCAGAGTAACCAAAGATAATACTAATATAATGTATGGGAAGGCATAGTCTGAAAGACAAACATTGGTATTATGCTGAAAATTAAATTTTCTGAATAAACCATCAAAAAATTCAAACAGTATAATTCTTTCCATAGACAAAAACCTTCTCAACCAGTCTTGGGAGAGAGTGAAGCCCTAATGCTCTAAGGCAGGGGTCAGCAAACTTTTTCTGTAAAGGGCCAGATAGTGAGTACTTTTGGCTTCGTGGGCCACGCAGTTTATGTCTTGGTCACCTAAGTCCGCAGTTGTAGTGGGAAAGCAGCCAGATCATACAGAAAATGGATGTGTCTGTGTTCCAGTAAAACTTACTTTATAAGTTTGTAAGCTATAACTTATTTATAAGTTATTCAGACAATAAAATTCAAATTTCATATAATTGTCACATGTCAAGAAATACTACTCTTCTTTTGATTTTTTTCCCCAACAGTTAAAAAATGTAAAACTATCATTGGCCCAGCTTTGAAGACCCCTGCCTGAAGGCTTCCACTGCTGTAGAGAATTAACTTCTCTCCTATGCGTCTCGCATGATACTAGTTATGTATCAAACTTGGGAGAACTGGCAAAATAATTACTCAATTTTCTGTGTTTTGTGGTCCAGATGGGGAACTTCAGTTGAGAAAGGCTATATATAAGAGTAATTCAGCTTTAATTAAAAGGTCATATACCAATAAACCTCAAAGGCTAAATGGATCATTCAGTGCTCTTAATGTCAAATTTCTAGACAGTTCTACTTCAAATACAGTACAGTAAAATAATACTTTAAGTGAAATTTTTTTCTTAAAAATACCACCTCTTAAAATGTTCTAAATTTATAGCTCACTAAAACAAATGGACAAATTGAGAAAGATACCTTGAATTATTTTTATACAATTATTTTAAAACGATTAACTTCAGTTACTAAAACTATTAATCATTCTACGATACAATGCAGTGGAACCTATCTGGAACATTTTCAAATGTTAATTAAGGATATGGCAGCCCGAATCTCTGAATTATCTATGCAGGTCTGATTCCAATTACTAAATAACTGACAATGATTAGGTCCTAACCAGCCATTCAAAAGAATCAAAATTAACTTATAAATAGCTAAACAATGTTGCCAATGATAGTAAGAACTGGTAGAGAAAGAACTGGTAGTAAAAAGGAGAAAGAGGAAATTTCCAACAAGCCCCAAACTTGTGGGGAGTAGAGGGAGGTTCTGGGCTCAAAGCAGGATTTAGAGTGATTCTTACTCTAGGGTCTAAAACAATGTAATATTTTGAGCAACTAGGTCTGGCTGGGGGTAGTGCCTGGAAATCTTCATTTTAGTTCTGCTGGTGGTTCAGAGGAAGATCACACTTAAAAACTGGCTTCAATAATACTTCCAAGCAGGTAAAAGCTTGTCACTGACATCTTCCTAATTACTCCAGTGTCTCTCTCCCTAGACCCTGGTATCTTGAGCTACCAGAAGCCTCTTGGTGCTCTACTTTGCTCAGACTTGCTATATTCCCTTGTCATGGACTAAATGTTTGTGACCCCACCCCCCAAATTCTTATGTTGAAATCCTAACACTCAAAGTGATGCTGTTAGTAGGTGGAGGGGCCTTTGGGGTGGATTAGGTCATGAGGGTGGAGCCCTCATGAATGGGATTCGTGCCCTTATAAAAGAAACCTCAAAGACCTCTTCCCTCTTCTGCTATGTGAGGACACCGAAAGAAGACAGCCATCAATGAACCAAGAAATGAGTCCTCACCAGACTCCAAATCTGCTGGTGCCTTTTTTCAACACCATAAAATTATGAGTTGGTATGATACCCTCTGTGACTAATCTCAGCTGATTGCACAAGTTTATACTTAGTGCAAATAAACAATAACTCCTTGATCCTCCTATGAATGTGCTTTGAGTGGAGGCTTGTTAACAAAATGATCCAAAGACTTTCAGTGTGGGAAAAGGCATTTTCCATATAGGCAGCTACAACATAGAAAGTAACACTGTCTGGCAGTCTCCTTAGGTTAACTTTCCAAACCTTTCCCTGCTTTCCACAGCTTTTCCCTTTTCCCCATTTCATAACCAAGAGGTTCTATACAATAGTACCAGTGGCAGTCTAGGACACAGGGATTTGAGGGCTGGCAATGCTTAAATCTTTAAGCCTAGTCAGCTCTCCCAAGCTTGTCTAGGATAAATGACTACCTGTGCTCTTTTGAATATTCCATGAATACCTAAAACTGAATTCACTTCTCACCAACCTATTTGCTTATTCTAACATTCATTATTCATACATTCACTAGTTACTAAGTCAGAAAGCTCCTTTATCGTATTCTCCTCCCATTTCCTCAACCCCTATATTTAATTAGTTACCTAGCTTAGTTAATTCTGTCTTTGAAATAGTTCTTCTTTCACAATGTTTCTCTGCTTTAGGTCAGACAGTCAGGCCCGGCTTATGGCTGTCATCTCTTAACTGATCCCCCAGGTTCTCTTCCCTGCCAATCCATCTTCCACACTGCTACCAAGTTATCTTTCTAAAATGCAAATCTAGTCATGTCACTCTTCCTCCTGAAATCCTTTTAAGAGCAGGTCTCTAGTCCCTAGAGCAAGAATAGCAACCTCAAATGCCTACAGAGGTCGTCCAGGAGAATGACTGAAGTGGGCCAAGTCTAAGAAAATAGGAAACGGTAGGAGCTAGGAAAAACTAGATTTTCAAACACTCTGCAGGCCAAAAGAAACAATACATCTGTAAAACCAGAATATGAGGGATAACAGACTCCTGACTAGTCTCCAATTTCTTCTTCCCGTGGCCTTATCCTCAGCTCTACCCTCCTAACTTTGAATCAAATTCATTACTAAGCTACATTACTTGCACAGTGATGCCATCTTGCCCAGTTCCTTCAGGCCAGAAGCTTGCCCCCTGCACCCAGGCAGGCTCCATATAAAGATGGTATCCAACATCCTTGCAATGTTCAACATCACACGTTCAAAAAGTCCCTATGTTCTCTCAGCTACTTATAGCTTTCCTAGTAGTATATGAGCTCTTTAACACCAACTTTCTCTCATTCTTCTTTCGAGTCACAGATCAGTCTAAATGGTTGCTGAATAAATGAATGGATATATTAAAAATATATATTGAGGATTTTTTACTATATCTAAAAGTCTTTCATAAAGGAATTTAGAAAACTAAGACTTAATGGTAAACAGTATATATTATCATGAGTAATTTCCATCTATTACATGTAAAAACCATCTATTATATCAAGAGTAATTTCCATCTATTATATGTTTTTTAATTTATACTCAGGTTTTAAAAATCTTCCTATTGACGTTGTGAGCTTCAAATACAAAGTATTCTCTAAACAGAAATCAGTTTTGATAAAGAATGATGATATGTTTTAGCAAAAATATATACTATGGTTTATTTTCAAGAATAAAAAACAGAAACCAAACTACAGAAAAAGGTCCACAATTATACTCTGAGAAAATATTGTTTATCACATATAGTAAATATATTTCATGGACTTTACCCAACAAACTTACATAAAAGGCCTCCACCAACTGCCTGAAGCACGGTTAAAATTGGGAAGAAGTAAAGTGCAGCATAAATACTTTTAAATCGATCAGATTTCCCTAACCCACAGGCAATCTTCTTTACCAGAAGAGGTCGGAGCAGCATCATTAATACCAAGCAGAATGCATAATAGATAAATACAATGGTGTATCTGGAAAATAAAATAAAAAATTATAACATCAAAAATATGTTTTAAAATGTATTTTTATCATTGATCATTTTAAAATCAAAGATCCTGAAAAAGGTTTAAAAAGTCTATCCATCGAATATTCAGATTGGTGGAGGGTTCACCAAAAAGACTCTCATAATACCACTGCAAAGTGTATGCTGAGTCCTTTCCGGTAGACAGTTTGGAAATGTGTATCAAAAATCCTAAAATGTTTATATCCTTTAATTCAAAAATTGTACTTGTAGAAATTTATCAAAGGGAAACAATCGGGTATACACAAAAACCTGATGAACAAGCATTTTTATTGAATCACACAATAAAGAAAACTCAGGAAGAAAATAAATATTCAACAATAGGAAGTTGGTTAAATTTTAGAGTACATTTATGCTGGAATACTATGCAGACATTAAAAATCCAGTGATGAAAGAAATGTTAACAACAAAAGCAACTGTGCCTCATACATTAAGTGACAAGAACAGGCTACAAAACGGCATGTGCATAGAATAACCTTAATATTCTTTAAAAAAGAATAAAAAAATAAAAATAAAAAGTGCAGCTGGAAAGACATTTTTAGCAGTGATCATCTTAAGAAATGGAATTACGGATTATTTTATTTGGGGTATGCCTTTTCTGTTTTCCAAATATCCTATAATGTAATTTTTACAACCAGAAAAAAAGTTGCAAAAAGATCTCTATCAGCAGACTATAGTTTCTAACTCCTTATTGTGAATATTTATATTTCTATGCACATAGTTCTAACTTCCTTTCCATGAGGATTTTCAAATTTTTTTTTTTTTTTTTTTTTGTGGTATGCGGGCCTCTCACTGTTGTGGCCTCTCCGGTTGCGGAGCACAGGCTCCGGACGCGCAGGCTCAGCGGCCATGGCTCACAGACCTAGCCGCTCCGCGCATGTGGGATCCTCCTGAACCGGGGCACAAACCCGTGTCACCTGCATTGGCAGGCGGACTCTCAACCACTGCGCCACCAGGGAAGCCCTCAAATTATTTTTTTTTACTATCTTATACACAAACCCTCTCCCTTGCAGGGGGGAGTCAAGGGAAGCACGGGAGTTGTTTCAAATAACTGACCACATGCCTCTTCTCCACACAGCTTAATGATACCGGGTCGCTGTGCTCTCATGATGCTTTTAGGTCCAGCACTGTACCGTACTGCATTATTTCAAGCCTCTCTTCTTGGATGATGAGTTTTGTCTTCTTAGGCTACCTCTTACCAATATCAAAACAAAATAAAATCTGTCTATTCCTTCAGCTTGTAGTTCCTTAAGAGCTCCAAAAAGACTATTATTTTAATCAGAAGGAAACCATCATGTGCTACCTGTCCTAAAGAACGAGGAAACTAGCTTTTGGAAGGAGATACCTGTTTCCTGCCCCTGCTCTCCACCAGAAGACCTCACCCTCTACCTCCCCGCCCCCATCCATGCCCCTCATATGCACATAGGATAAATCTGACAAGCTAAAGCTAAGTTTTGTTACAACAGTAATTACTGCTCATTGTCAATAACTCAGAGTTTTAGTAAACATTACCTTTTGCAGTAAGTTTCTAATGATAGAAGCTTGCATGTTTTTCCATATCTTATCTAATTAATTTCCCCTCGAAACTATAATTATCAGTAAAAGTATTCTGATATTTTTCAATTTGTAAGGAATTTATATATACCAATGGAGAAGATATCCTCCACTAGTCAATGTAATAGTGTTCCAAAGGTTTCTGTTAATATTGCGCCATTACTTTTTGTTGACTTACAAAAGAAAAAAATCATTGACTTTGGTAGTCCTACAGCTTTCAGAAATGTTTAGCCCCAGTCTAGCCACATATGTAAGTTTAAATGGTTATGTAAAGTAACATGTATGAATTCAAATGCTAGTATTATAAAATCTTCTCATACTTTTAATAAAACACTATTTTGTATAATTAGTAAAACAAGGCAGACAGTCCATTCCACAGTGACTATTGGTAAAGCTGCTAAGAAAAAAAAAATACCTACTTAATTCAAAGATGGTGAACAGATGGAAAATGTCCTAATCAATGAAGTTGTGTGATGAGTCTGACTGAGTGCTGTGACAAGGCTCTGAGGCTACACCCAACTCAGCAGGACAAGTGCTGTAATAAATTAGAAGTGGCTGTTATGACTGCAGAATGAGGGCTGCGAGTACCTATTTGCCATCTCTGTTCTCATATTTTTTGACTCTCCTACTACAGGATTTACAGATATTATAAAAAACACTATAGATGTGAAGAGCAGTAAATCAGTCTGATTTTGTTTTAAATAAGATGGTTATACATCTTATTTAAATATAATATCTGATTCAGTAATTAACTTCTCTATATAGGACCAGGTTAAGTTCTGCAAGTCCCCAGGACAATATGTGACAAGAGAATAATCAAAGCTGAGGGTTATAGCTCTATGAAATCAACAAAGAAGATAGTATCAGTCTTTTAGATACAATTTATATATATAACTATGTCTGGTTGTCTCTGTATATAAATAATTTGCAGGACTTAAAAGGTAGGCAAGTGGAAAAGATTTTTATAGCTCTATATTTGGATCTCGTTTTTTGTTTTGTTGTTGCTTTTTTTTCTACTTTTTTTTGGATCTCATTTTTTGCAAAGTATCTTTTTACATACGTGCATGTTTGTTTTTGATACTTAGTACTATTAAGAATTGCACAAAAAGTATGATTTTGTTGAGCATATTACATAATGGTAACTTGCTACAACTATGAGAATACAAATACTAGACTCTTCTATTATACATTTACTGAGAAAAACACATCAGAATGAACACTAATTCACAGAAATTCTAAAAACGTAGGCCAGGGTAATATTATACAGAATCTTATGAATTTGATATTTAAAAAAAAAAAAAAAAGAACATGAAGCCCAGCACTCTAATAATAATGACAGCTACTTATACGTGCTTCCTGTATGTAAGGCATTTATTTAAGTCAACTTACAAGGTATCATTATTCCCATTTTTACCAACAGGAAAGCCGAGGTTAAGAGGCTTTTAACATGTTCAAGTTAACAGCTGACAGACCTGGGATTCAAACTCAAGCCTGTTTTTAGCTCCAAAGCCTATACTACTTCCTGTATGTCAGATATTGCTTCTCTGTTGTATAAGAAAAAGGTTTTCCTTATAATTCCCTTTTTAAGAAACAGATATAGCTTATTTTAGAAGTGCTCAGACATACTTCAACATCAACACAAAAATAGTTTCACTTCTATTATACTAAGATGTATTTCTATTTCCTCTTCTCAGACTATGTATCACGTAAAAGAAGAAAATCATTTCTGTATATCTCCCCCAGTGCCTAGGAGCCATTTCGCAAGGCTCAATCTGCTTACATGAATGAAATCTATAATCATCATTTTTAAAAAAATGATCCTACGTCTAAATAAATACTTACAGTGGGTAGACAGCTTCATGAGTACAGTGCACTGTGGTAACATAATCTGGACTTGGGTTGTAAAGCATGGTGTACCAATCAGAAAGCATCAATACTCGACATGAATGGATATAAAGCACACCGACTGGATCGCTCACAAGTAAGGTGATGATAGCTGCCATAGTGCATTCAAATAATGCAGTGATGTGTTGGAAAAGGGCACTGGAACTAGTAAAACAAAAGAAGCACAATCACCAGAAAATTCTCAGCATGTTAAGTGGCTTTTAATAAAACCTGTGTATGCTTCAAAATATGTATTCTAAAAAGAAGTTTTAACTGATAAATCCTGAAACAAAAAAATCTTCTAAATAGGTAAGTAAAGCCAAGCACATATGAAAACTACTTGAGAAGGATTTAACCTTGTTTACTAAAAAGGGATAAATACTCATCCCAGATAACACTGTGCCAATATTGTCTAAATGTGTAGAAGAGCAGAAATTAGATCTACCTTTATCTTCAGTAACTCGCCAAATTATTAAAAATGTCTTGAAGTTATCTATGCATCATTTTCAATTATCTTAAACATTAAAAGTACATAAAAGATTATATGTAATACATATTAGTTATAAAATATAATAAACAATGTAAGCTCACCACCTAACCCAATAACTAAAACATTAACAACTCGTATCTACCTGTTCCTCCCCATTCCACATTCCTGTCTCTCCCCTAGAAATAACCATTATACTAAATGTTCTTTATCAGTTATTCTAAACAGTTTTTATTCCAACTGTATTTATACTTCAAAACCACTATTTAGTTTTGCTTATTTTTCAACATGATAAAGTGAGGTAAGCTTTCTGAGATTTTTCTTTCCACTCAAAATTACATTTCCAAGATTCATTCATGGTTTTGCTTATAGCTGAAGTTCAGTCGTTTTCATTGCTGTATAATATTCCATTGTGTGATCTTTCCATTATTTATCCGTTCTGCTTCATTAGTAAAATGTATTGCAAATGTCTTCCTCTCAGTTTGTGGGTTGAATTTTCATTTTCTTTGTGATGTCTTTTTATGAATAGATGTTTTAAATTTTAATATAGTTGCCTTTATCAATTTTTAAATTTCTGGTTAGCAGATTCTCACACTAAGAAAAATATTATCCTATACTTTCTTCTAAAAGTTTTAAGGTTTTGCTTTTCATGTTTCAATCTTTAACTCAGAAGAGATTTCTGTGTCTAAGTTAGTATATAACTTTAGCTTTTCCCATTTGGATATCCAACTGTCCCAGCAACAGCATTTTCTTGAATAGTTACTCTGTTCTCCCCACTAAGTTGCCATGCCACTTCTGCCATATAAAGTCTCCTATATAACCGGCCTGTTTCTAGGTTCTCTATTTTGTTCCTGGGGTCCATTTATCTATCCCTGAGACAACAGAATATGACAATAATTCTTGATATTACATACATTCTTTTACTTTTTCAGTGGTCTTGGTCATTCTTGGGCCTTTGAACTTCCATATAAATTAGAGAATTAGCTTGTCAAGTTCCACAGTATAAATCCAATGTAGCTTAGCTACCTTGGTCTTGGCTACCTCACAGTACTGTGATTCTGTAAATGAAATATAGGGAGGTAATTGATTTTATATACTTAGCTTACAGCCAGCCTCTTCACTAAACTCTCATTATTTATGATTGCTTCTCTATAGATGCTTTTGAGTTTTCGATTTGAACAATGTTTCAGTTACCTATCACTGCACAGCAAACTACCCTAAAACTCAATGGCTTGAAACAACCACCAGTGATTATTTCTCACTGTTCTGTGGTTTGACTGGGCTCATCTGAAAGAATGAAAAACAAATTCACAGAATTGCTTCCTAGGAAGCAAAACACATCCCAAGCAGAATAAATAAAAAGAAATTCACATTATAATTAAGCTGAAGAATACCAAAGATAAAAGAGCAGCTGGTCAGCAGCCCCCATGTGCTCACAGCTGACAGCCAGCACCTACTCCAGCATATGAGTTACTCATTTTGAACACCACAGCCCAGTCCAGCCTCTAGGTGGGTGCATCCCAACCCAACATCACGTGGAACAGGAAGGACTACCCAGTTGCTATTGGCAGTTAACCTCTGGCCACCCTCCCAACCCTACTGCCTGGTTTGTCACTCTGGCCCCAGCTCAGGGTGGGTTTGCTTGTTTTCTGTAAAAGAGTTCTCGGAGATCCCCCCTTATTCCTGTGAGGCCAGCAATGTCTTAAACAGTATGTCTCTTCCAGACTTTAGTTATTTCATGCAGGAGGGTGACCTGGAGCTCCTAATTAGCCCATGGTGTTGGAAGCAGAACTCCTGTGCCATTTTACACAGATGAAGACACAAAATATGTAAGTAAACGTGTACACTTTCATATTATGTAATCCAATCTTTTGCTTCCCTACAGAATTCATATTTTTAGAGGCAAAATCCCAACCTCATTATTTCTTGCCATGACTTTAGCAACCTTTTTACTGGCTTCCTCTTCTCATCATGCTCCCTTTCAATCCATCTGCAGTCAACTACGTAATCTTTACAAAATGGAATCTGCTTTTAAAACTCCTCTTATTAAACTACCTCAGTGGATCCCATCTGCCTTTCAGGAAAAATACTTCCTACCAGCCTTACCTCCCACACCTCCTGCCCTTACGAAATTACTTTGTTTCCTCACTGCTCCATTCATCTCAGCATGCTTCATGCTCCACCTGAAAACACGTCACCTACCTGGCAAATGGTGTATCCTTCAAGATCAGCTCTGGGGTTGTCCCCCAGGTCTTAGGAGTATTTCCTAAGACTCCCCCAGCCCCAAACCTCTTTATATCTTGGTCTCATTTAGTCCCTATTTCTCATAGCACCCTCAGCTCTCATTTCTTGGTTATGCTGTGCTCTTTCTTGGCTCTAGACTTTTGCACATCTTTTTCCTACTGTCTGACTCTTTCCTCAATTCCTCTCTCAAAAACTACTCATTTTTCAAAGTTCAACTTAAAGTCAGTTTTTTCTGTGACACCACCCTATTTTGAGAGGACAGAACTGACTTCTTCCCTCTTTAAGCTAGCCTTAAACCTCTGTACACACCTCTCCTATAGACCCTCACATACACTGTGATGGTTTGTCTGCCTCATCCACTGGACTGTGAGCACCCACATCTTCATCATCTCTGAATCCCACAACCTAGCACAGCACCTGGCACATTGCAAACATCCCTAAAGACTGTTGCATGAATACATCTGGAAAGCTATAAATTACATAAAAACAAATTACAGAAGAAGCGCAGCTTCTGGCTTCATTACAAAAAAACATGTAAGTTCTGCCTATCTCTGCCCTGGCCTCAAAGAAAAACAAATTTAATACTAAACTTTGGGGAAAGCAAGCAGGCCAGAAAGGGAAGTTCTGACTAGTGTCTAGCCCATGCATTCTCAATGGGCACTTTTTATATATAAAGCACATGTATACATACACTATATAAACCAATAAACAATATATCTGCAATATTAAAATTTTATGGGTAGGTGGAATTGGGGGGAAAAGGTATCTAAAACGCTTCTTTAAGGAGGAAAGAATGAAAAAAATGTCGAGAAACATGAATCTAGCCTCAGCTAGGCCTCTGCTTCCTTGATTTTAAGTGCAATGTCTCAGGAAAATGCAAGAGATAGTCCTTGTCTTCCTTGCTACCAATTTCCTAGGCAAAGCATAGATATGCAACCTCCTTTTTAAACCCACCTCCTTTCCTGCCTAAGCACTGATCACACCTCTGCTTTACCCCCAAACCAAGGCTCTACCCTCTGCTCTAAAATTCTCTCTCAAAACATATCTGATGTTTTAGTTCAAATGCATTTGGTGAGGTACATCCATTAAACCCACCTCTTCTCCACTCTGGGCTGAGAAGTTCCAAATGGGCAGTTATTCTGTTTTAGCTCTGTTAATCACATCTCTTTTCTAGCCCTCATCTCTCATCATTCTATAACAGAAATTAAAAGCAGGATGAAAGCTGCTTTAAAAAATTTTTTTAATAGAGTCTTCTGAAAAAGTAATGAATGCTCTTCCAACGTAAATAATCACTGCGGACTTATTAGGTAGATCCAGAAAAGTACTGATTCTACTTCCACCTGACCTTCTCTTCACTTCCGTTCCTACCACTGGCCATCACTATTTCTTGGACAACAGCTTTCTAATATGTCTCACCACTAATCTGCCCTCCACAGAAGTTATCTTCCTAAAACATACATCCAAGATGCTGTTTCTCTAAACCCAAACCTTCACCAATAAATCATTCACTCGGCAAATACTAAGCGAGTATCTACCATGTGCCAGCGGCTGTGCTGGTCTCTGGAGATTTCATAGAGAACAACAGCGATGGCCACTGCCCTCATGGAGCCTATGGTCAGGGGTGGGAAATAACATTAAATGAGGAGACAAACATAACTACAGATTGTGTTGACTGCTAAATACAAAGCAAAAACAACAACAAAATGAGAGTGCTATTAAAAAAGAAAAATAACAGGTACAGACCTACATTAGATTGGGTCAGGGGAGGCCTCTCCGAGTAGGTGTAATTTAACCTGAGATCTGAAGGAAGAAAAGGCAGCTAGGTAAAAAGTTGCAGGGAGAAGAGAGTATTTCAGGTAGAGAAGAGTTTGGGGAAAGGGACAAGACTT
Source organism: Phocoena sinus (assembly GCF_008692025.1). Taxonomy (NCBI): domain Eukaryota; kingdom Metazoa; phylum Chordata; class Mammalia; order Artiodactyla; family Phocoenidae; genus Phocoena; species Phocoena sinus. The sequence continues at coordinate 136,302,487 of NC_045764.1, read as the reverse complement.
AAAGCAGGAAAGATGCTGAGATGTCAGAGGAACCAACAGCCAGGATGGCTGAAATGTACTACAGTAGAATATGGTTCCTCATTCCCAGAGGGATGAGGTTCACAACATCACCAAAAACTTTCACATTCTGGCCTCAACCCCCTTTCCCACCTTCCTTTTTATCACCTTTCTCTCATATGCAATCCACACTTTGAACACCCAACTACTTCCATTCCCACTCACAAGAGATGACGTTTCATACCTCCCCGCCAGTGTTCATGCTGTTGCCTCTGCCTAAAATGTTCCTTTTTTGAAGTGTTTCGGATGCCACCAGGCACAATTTATCTCTTCCATTCTTTGTGATTCCAGAGCATTTTGTTTATAAAGCTTTTATATACTTTTTGTTATATACTTTTAAGACTGATTTGTATTATAATTAGTTATGTATACATTTGTCTTCTCTACAAGAGTATGACTATAAACCACATCAGTTATTTTTGTATCTCCTTCCCTGATCTTTTCAACATAAAACACAATGCTCAGTAAATTTTTTGGATTTGTTTTAGTATGAGTTTTCATAATTAGCTTGCAGCTATAGCATTTTAACTACATTATACTAGATTACTAGTATTAAGTTGCAAAGTATTTGTTTTAGAACAATAAACAGTTTGTAATCATAGCCAAGTCTTTGTAGAAAACCAATGAAGATAATTAAGAAATAAAAATATAACTAAAATACTCCCTCAGCATCACTCAGAGTGAAACAGACAAAGGATATTTCCCTTAATATTTACTGAGGCATGCCCTAGCATTAAGTTTCCTTGCCACAGTCAAAAGTAATCAGAAGATAAAGGAAAAACAAGTTTGTCACTTTTACAAAAACAGAAGTATAATTACTTGATAAGGTCTTCTAAATGATAGCTATTCCAACATCAGTCCACCCAGATACATTCATAGAAAGTGCTAACCTCTTTTTCCCTGAGTACCATTCAATGAAGAACCAATGTAAAACAAGAGGAAGCATAGCCATAAATCCAAGATAGAGCCAATCATAAAGTTCTGGAGACTCTGTGCAAGGCTGACAATACTTCTGTGCATTTGTTCTCTGTCCTCTTGGACACACCTATGATATATAAGAACAGTATTTTATATACAGTTATTATCCTAGAACATTAACACCTCCAAAAAATCATTCACTAAGACGTCACATTTCAGTTTAAACATCTGTTTACATGTGCATCTTTTAAAAATAAAAGATAAAGCGTAAGTAAAATAAAAAGCAATCTACATTGCATTTGCTATACCTGTATAAGGTTATTAAAGGACTCTATTAAGTTACTAAAATAGTTGACTAATATTACACGAAAAACCTAGTTATTAACACCATATAAAAATTGCAGAGAAATGCTCTGGAGTTGTAATGCTAAATTATTGTCCAAATCACTTTTCTATATTAATAAAAAGTAATTAGAAATTATTATAAAACTATCAAATTAGAAAACTTAGTAACTGTGACCGTCAAGATGTATTATAGATATATAATCAATATGACAACACAAATAAGGATTTTATTAATGCCTCCATATTCTTTTACAAGTTGAATACATTGAAGAAGTTATTCTACATGTGACAAGATTTCAGAAGCAAAAAGATTTTACAAATGAAATAACATACAAATGTTAAGACTTACCCCACATTCTCCATATATTTCAGTTGAGCCATTTTTAAATAACAGGGTCTTCCCACAATACAGTCCAAGGCATGCTGGTTGAATATCGACAGCTTTTTAAAAACAAATGCCAGTATAGTAACATCTTTTGTGATTATAAAAAATAAGGTAATAAGAGCTGAAACATTTGGCAGAAATATCTCAACACACTTTCAATTAAAAAATATGTATTAGACAAAAGTCTTGATACATTTATTTAAAGGTTTCCTTTTACACTGTGACATTACTGAAGGTTACATGGAACCTTATTGCTAATACTGTTCCTTAAGATTAAGGTCCTCAACCAGCAGAGCGGACTTTAAGCCCACAACTCAAAGCCTAACCTGGTACGTCTCCAGTGGCTCTAACCAGCCATTCCCCTTGATTAGATGGTCTAGCCTTTTGAATTTCCTTTTTTTTTTTTTTTTAACTAGAGGACTAAGAGAGGATTTGCCCAGTCAGGACATTAAGTGCGAACATACACACAAAATCTATTATCACCTTCTTTCATGACAGAACACCCTTTAATACCAGAAAAGCAGAGAGGACATAAGTTCAGAATAAAGGGAAGGTCTTTAAAGTAAATACATTCACCTTACAAGAAGCTTGTAAATTATCCTAACTTTGGTCATTTTTGTAGAGGACAAGTGAAGATTTCATCAAGGCTGTCACTGGGCCTCTGACCAATACTTAGGAACCACTGCATTAGAATCAACCCTCTGATCTCAAGGCTTGGACGACATAAAAAGCAGCTCTTTTTAACCAAAAAACTCAGGGCCTACAGATTGTCTTTGACCTCATCTACAGGGAGAAACTATCGAACTAGTTTTTTTCATCAGTGACATCTGATTCCCTTCAATCATTGACTCATTCCTTCAGTAAACATGCATTAAGTGTCTGATTCCACTGGTGAAGGGCCCCTGAAGATTCACGGAGGAACATGACAGAGTCCCTACCCTCAAAGAACCTACAGCCTTGTGTGGAATAAATCCAAAACAACTGTGGCCAAATGTGAATTAACTTGGGAAATTATGCATTCTATGGCTATTCTTGAACAATCATTTCCCAAATTCTTCATGAATTCACAATCTAGAGACTGCCTGATCCACAATACTCTTTCTTCTTTCAAATTCAAGTAGACTTTTTTCTTTCTCCTTGTGCTTAAGAGAAAAATAGAAATGGCGCTGACTAAAATGCCTCAAGTTTAATAGTTTCACTTTTATCAAATTTCTGACTTTTTAAAAAACCCATGGGCTTCTTTACCTTACTTGGCACTTATTTTTAAACCAGTTGTAATCACAATGTTCTAAACTAATAGACGGAAACGAGTTGTTTCAGATTTTTTGAGAAGGCAGAAGGTAAAGAATTGGAAACCTTCTATACCGGTTTTGCATCTAGCAGATGCATAGTAAATACATTTGAGTGTAAATATTCTAAAATTTCTCAAAATCCAAGGCCTGAAAACCGGTATGATAAACTGAACGCAACAGCTTACCGTCGACCAAAAACACCCTAGCTCCCACTGCACGCTCACTTTCCCCTTTGATTTCCTTTAGTAAAGGAGGTCTAGATTTTTTGCTTTTTTGCAACCGTCATGCCCCTTTGTGAAAGGCCCCCCAAACTTAACGTTTGATGCTGAAGCAGGACACAACCGTTAAGCAGCAATTAGCTTCTGCTTCCTTTCCTGTTTTCCTGCACTTACGCCCGCGCTTTAAATTGTCAAGTCAACTCTCAGGAATGTTAAACAAAGGGACCGAAACAAAGGGACTGAGGTGACATTCTGAACAAACAACAAAGGCCTGTCCTTTTCCCCCAGTACGCAGCCGGCGTCCCCTCTGCAGTCGGTCTCCTCGCTGCAGCTTGTCTGGAGCAGAGACTACCCCTATCCCACCTCGGCCCGGCCAAGAGCTGCTGGGAGCAAGGGACAAGGATTCGCCGCTATCCAGAGGCCACCCGGTGTGGCCAAGCCCAGAGCTGGGAGCGTAGGGAAGAAGCAGAGACTAGGATAAATGCTTCCCGGGACCTCGGCAATCACTCACCCATCGGCAGCTTGTAGGTTTCCTTGGAGAGGTTCCTGGATCAGCCGAACCGGCCGCAGCGCCCGGACATCCGGGCCAAAGCCGCCTCGACGGCTCCGCCTCCTGGTAACCCGGGCGACCGCCCCGAAGCCCCGCCCCGCCTCGGGCTTCCGGGTCTCGGCTCGAAGGCCCCGCCTTTCAGGTGGCGCTGCGGCCTGGCCCTCTGGCGGGGAGGAGGCGGTTGGACAGGCGGCTGGAAGCGCGAGCGGCCGTGCGGTGGTTGATTCCCCATCTGGACTCAGACGATGGCGAGCCCGCGTGCTGTGCCCCGGCTGCCTCCTCATGACCCGAGGACGCCGGCTCTGTCGGTGGTGGACATGCACACGGGCGGCGAGCCTCTGCGCATCGTGTTGGCTGGGTGTCCGGAGGTGGTCGGCCCCACGCTGCTGGCCAAGCAGCGCTACATGCGCCAGCACCTCGACCACGTGCGGCGACGGCTCATGTTCGAGCCCCGGGGGCACCGGGACATGTACGGGGCTGTGCTGGTGCCGAGCGAGCTGCCTGACGCGCACCTGGGCGTCCTGTTCCTGCACAACGAGGGCTACAGTTCCATGTGCGGCCACGCGGTGCTGGCTCTGGGCCGGTTCGCGCTCGACTTCGGGCTGGTGCCAGCGCCCCCCGCCGGCGCCCGCGAGGCCCTGGTCAACATCCACTGCCCGTGCGGGCTGGTAGCCGCCTTCGTGGAGTGCGAGGGCGGCCGCAGTGGCGGCCCGGTGCGCTTCCACAGCGTCCCGGCCTTCGCGCTGGCCACAGGTAACCGGTGGGACCCTTCTGACCCTGCCGCCCAGGACCCAACTAATTACACTGTCTCTCTAGGCTGGAACCCACGCACCGCAACTAACTCACCCCACAAAGCCTTTACAATCAGTAAAAACGTAATTCTAAATAACTGCAAGTGTGTGTCAGCACCTTGCCCTTGCGAATTTGTGTGGTGCATGCAATTTGATTACCCCGCAGATCTATCCGTCTTTGGTTTGGGGAGAGTCTTGAGGGGTACAGAATTCCGTGCTTCCCATACTCAGCGACTCATTCTCCACTCGTCAGGCATTCCTAGAGATTTCACAGTTGGGTAAGACAAGGTCCACTAGGGTCAAGGAAAGTGCAAAGAACCGGAGCTCCAGGCTGGCTAGAATATGATTGCTAGACACATTATTACACCCTGACAAGTTAGTAAACACGTTACTAAAAGTCATCTGTAAAAATTGCCTTACCCACTTATTGGGGGAAGAATTAAATATTTTCGAGAAGATACAGATGTTGCTGGTCTAATTCTTTAAGAACAGGTACAGACATTGCCTGGGTCCAAATCCTGACACACCCTTAAAGCTATGCAAACTTAGTCAAATTACTAACGCCCTCCGTGTCCATTGTATCTTCATTTGTTATCTCATTGAGGTTTTTTTGAGGATTTAATGAGTATGCAAGGTACTTAGAATTTAAAAAAAAACATCTTCCTAGACAGAAAGACTGCAGAATATATAGGGTTGCTAGTTATAGTTCTCTAGGTGTGCAGTCTTTAAAAGGCTTTGGTGGGTTCTCTAGTACAGAGCCTGTATGTCATGTAAAACAGAGTGTCTGTAACTATTCATCCTTACAAAGAGGGAGATTGCTACAAATTCCATCAACAAAGGCTGAATTCTATCAAGATGCTTTAGTAGAAAAAAAAAAAAAGATGCTTTAGTAGTCTGACTGGAAGTGAGCTGGGAGCTAATTTAGTCAACCCAGCAATAGGGTTATCATTCCTTTTCTTCAAAGTCTTCCAGCTGTGCAAATCATTCTGTTAATTTGATCTTGATCCTCTTCGTGGATTTGGGTTCAAGTTTAGCCTGATTATAAATGTTATGAATGATGCAGTAATAGCCCAGGTGTTTGAGAGTCTTAGAATACCTCAGGCAGCCAAAACACACAAGTTGATAAAGAATGCCACTGGGCAAACTGATGCCAGTTTCCCAGAAAGAATGGTGTCATGTCCGGATTGGGAGGGAACTTGAGGGAGACAGGAATGTATGTTAGGATTGCATCTTTAAAAAGCTCAGCAGTTAACTAGCTTGGCTACCTGATTTCCCCTTAGGCCACCCCAGCAGCAGATTAGAAGCACTCTAGATTTTGTGGAAAATGACAGCTGGCAGCAGGATCACCAACTACGTACATCATAGCTTGGGGTTGGTTAGGGCAGGGGCAGCCAACCCCACAAGCACAGTAGTTCCTGAAAGCATCACTGTGTGACCATACTGTAATCAGTGGGCATTAATGGTCACTTTGAGCCATTAAGAAAATGAAATCCTTAAATTCTCTACTTTGAAAATTGCATAAAAGGCAGATGGATAGTGTCCAAGATCACGGCTCAGCCCCTCCCCATCTCTGTGACCTTGTGGAAGGGATTCCATGCCTCAACGTCATCTATAAAATGAGGATGATAACAGTCCCTACCTCAGGATTGCTGAGTTCATCTCCACTCCACCCAGCTAAAATGAAGACTCTTTAGTTTTATTCACTGTATTTAAGTGCTAGAACAGTACACAGTCAATGAATATTTGTTGTGTAAATAAATGAAATTCAGAGAAGAATATGCTGATTGGCAAATGTAAATATCTGTCCTCTTAAGAGCCCTGTTCCAGTTGGAAGTTAAACTTTTGGCTTTAATATTAACATTTATTGTATTCCTAAACTGTGCCCACTATTCCCCACACATTATCACATGGAATTCTCAAAACAATCCCTTTAGGAAGGAAACAGCAATTCCATTTTACGCATGAGGACTTCAAAGCCACACTTAGCTTTCCCCATTCTGGCAGTCTCACATTTCCGTCTATTTCCTGAGTCTCCTTTCATTAAACCTGCTTTTCATGTTGCATCAGCATCAAGATAAAGACATTTTTGATTCACTTTTGCTCTTAAGTTCCACAGGTGTGTTTTACTCCTTTGATTATAAACTTGCTCTGTTTTGACACATCATGTGTTAAAAGGGTCCTGTGGTTCTACTCTAACTGGTAGCCCCCTGGTATCTTTGTATGACTCACTGTGCAAACTCAGGAATACAAGAACTATTTTATTTTTCACAACTTAATTTCTGAATTTGAGACCCCTCTCTGCCCTGTTGGTTGACTTAGCTTCATCCTTCCACAGGCTGGCCCCTTTTTTGATAATCTGCATGAGAGGCACCTACATTTTCCTTCATAGTTTCCACACATTCATGTCCCAGAATTTCCTCTCTCTCTGCCTCTATGATGTTTTCTAGAAAAGATCTTCAGAATAGTTAACAAAATATGTATGTATGATATAGGAAAAACATGGCATTCATGTTCTAAAACTTATACAAACCTCATTAACTTAAAAATAGAAAGATGTACTGAGCTAAAGGTCTATTATTAATTACGTGATGCATACTCATTTTGAAAATGGATTTTTGCTCCATTCCTTTTTACTATAGGAAGAAGTACCCCCACCCCAACCCCCAGAAATACACATATATTTAAAATGCTGTTAATTTTATTTTATGTTATTGCTGAAATACTAAAACAAACTTATTTTCAAACACATCTTTTTTAGATCTCCTAGTGGATGTTCCCGGTCATGGAAAGGTGGTGGTGGACATTGCATATGGTGGCGCGTTTTATGCGTTTGTTAGTGCTGAAAAGTTAGGACTTGATGTTTGTTCCACAAAGACAAGAGACCTCATGGATGCAGCAAGTGCAGTGACAGAAGCAGTGAAAGCTCAGGTCAGTACAGATGCTGCTATCGTAGCAGATACCCTCCTCTGTGACATGGAGGGAATATAAATGACATGTCTATACAGAAAATTAAATATCTCTGAGTTCAAATTATCAGTAGTACTAAGAATAGGGTACTGGTTATAATCTTAGACTCTAGAGCACGACTACCTGGGAGTTGTAGTTTTGCTACTTGTAGCTTTTATAACCTTGAACAAGTTACATAACTTCCATGTGCCTCAGTTTTCCTAGCTGTAAATGGAAATTATGAAATACCTGCTTCATAGGGAGTTGTAAGAATAAGTCAATGTGTATAAAGGACTTAGAATAGTGCCTAGTCATAGTAAATGTTCAATAAATGGTAACTATTATGAACTTTAATAATACATAATAATAATATAATTTGTGGTTACTTAAGCATAGAAAATGTATTATATAATATTCCACTAATTTGAAATGCTTTGATATATGTGGTCATTCTGCAAACCTTGAAAATAATGAATGTAAAATATAGCTTATAAAATAGATTTCATTAAATCTGATCAGAGTTTCTCTTATTTCACAGAGAACATTAATTCCTAGTTAGTGAATTTTTCCTATATTGCTAAGAAGTTACTTAAATAACCACTCAAGTAACTCTAGTTTGGCTTGGGAAAACTATTGTTATAAAATCAGTTTAGATAATAAATAATTCTAGAATATTCTTTCCTTTCTAGCACAAGTGTGCCTTTTTACCTAATTGGGACCTATATATAAAACTCAATTTTACCTAATTGGGATCTATATATAAAACTCATATACATATTTAAATGTTTTAGCATATGAGAATTTATCATTCTAAGTAAAAAATAACTTAGGAACGATAGAATCTAATATACTTCTACTAATTATTTATGGGCCTATTTAACATATCTGAGGCTTTATTTTAACATAATAACTTAAATAACAAAATGAATATATACCATATCCCTGTTCTAAATTATCATTTTTCCAGGACTGTCAATACCAACAGGTAGAATTATTTTATCACAGTAACTTCTGAAACTCTGAATTTACATCCATTTTCTGTTCTAGTAAGCAGACAGCTAATAGTTTAACAGTTTGACACAAAATAATTTGACCTTATTTTTAATAAAATCAAGAGAAAAAGGCATTGTTTTCTTAATAAAAGGAGTACTTTTGAAGTTCTCAAAGCTAGAACTTCTCACCAAGGTGGCAAGGGGTGGACTTTGAGGGAGGAAGGATTCTGAAAAAAATATGAGTAGTTCTGTCGGTGGTGAAGCAGGCAGTAGGACTACTTTGTGAGTTGCTGATTATTCATACTGCTAATGCAGATTTAGGCAAAGGCCATTTGCCGGGGGGAGGGAGCTAAAGTAAATATAAAATAAATTCATCTTTGTCCTTTTAGCAAACATTTACCAAGGACTTATTGTATGTCGGACACCATGCTAGATGCTGGAGACCCAGAGGAAGAACAAACCCCACAACTTTCAAGGAGCTCAGTCTAGTGGGGGAAGCATCCCTATGGGCAGTGTGATGTACTGGTGCTATTGTGGAGGTGGTGCATAGGGGCTTTAAGAGGTCAGAGAACAAAGATCCAATATACAGGCCTCTTTAACTGGGTTATAGATGGACTCTTTGGATTTTAAGAATCCAAATCTCTTCAACTGCTTTAAATGACAGGTAAGTGGTAGTGGAATATACTAACTGTAAGGATACAATGGAACTGAGGTTATAGTAATCTCAGCCAAGCTACCAGGCATTACAGGAATCCAGAAGTTAAACAACCAGACCTCCCAAGTTCAGGAAGCATCGCACATTTGGACCTGACCAAGCTTTACCACTGACGTGACCTAGCTCCCCTGCCAGTGCCTGCTTCTCTCTGTGTGTACCTGCTGCTTTTTTTTTTTTTTTTTTTTTTTTTTTTATGCGTTACGCGGGCCTCTCACTGTTGTGGCCTCTCCCGTTGCGGAGGACAGGCTCCGGACGCGCAGGCTCAGCGGCCATGGCTCACGGGCCCAGCCGCTCCGCGGCATGTGGGATCCTCCCAGACCGGGGCACGAACCCGTGTCCCCTGCATCGGCAGGCGGACTCTCAACCACTGCGCCACCAGGGAAGCCCTCTGCTGCTTTTTATGATACTGACTTCATCCTTTCTAAGTCTTTTTTGACCCATCCAATTGTTTCTCTTACCTAACAGCTTCTGCATCCTTATACTTTTTGCTTGCTTATGGCCTCTGACAGTTCTTGTATCTATCAGTGGTATTAATTTCAGCTCTAGATACTCACTGCTTGATTTTTCTACATTATCCCCTTCAAGTTCCTGAGGGTGAGAGTAGGATTGCCTTAACTCCTCCTGCTTGAGCAGCCATGGCTGGCCTGTGAATTGACCATCCTGGGGTCAATGCTGGGGTCAGCGGTTCAAAGAGTATGTGTTTCGGGAGGTATGTGTATAAAATAGGACTGTTCCTTTAGTAGAGGCTATGTGCAGGCCGACTTCCTTAGAAAGGGCTCAAAGTATAAAAATCATAACTTCCAACGAAACTATCTTTATTCATCTAGAGAAAGACATAATTTCTAGTATTTAGTGCTGTGACCCAAAAAATATTTTTTAAATGATAAAGATGAAAAAATTATGTCTGAGTACCCCATATATGTTATTTAAAAGATAAGTTTGAATGAAAATATTTATTTTATGTGTGGTTGATAATTATTTTATTTACAGTTTAAAATTAATCATCCTGACAGCGAAGACCTTGCCTTTCTATATGGAACTATATTAACAGATGGAAAAGACGCTTATAGTGAGGAACCAACCACCAACATCTGTGTGTTTGCAGATGAACAGGTATTAAAACTGGAATTTTTAGGCACACAGCCAGGTAATATGGAACTAGAACACTGTGAACACTCTCATCTTCATTTATTCTGCAACAGGTTGACAGAAGTCCTACCGGCTCAGGAGTGACAGCCCGAATTGCCCTACAGTATCACAAAGGGCTTCTAGAACTGAACCAGACCAGAGCCTTTAAAAGCAGTGCAACCCGCTCAGTATTCACAGGGAAGGCTGTGAGGGTGAGTAGTACCTTTAGCTTCTCATTTGTAAGTATGTTACTTTTGAGACTGTGGAGACCTAAGGTGGGTGTTAGATAAGTTTCTTCACTTAGCTCTTAGAAGAGAATTTTAAGACAGGCCTGAAAAAACTTCCGTTCAGCTAGGATATTGGTTTTCAAAGTGTGGAAAGGACCTTGGGGTCCTATCCAGGGGTCCACAAAATCAAAGATATATTCATAATAATACTGAGACGTTGCTTCCTTTTCACTTTCATTCTCTCACAAATGTACAGTGGAGTTCTCCAGGAGCTACATGATGGGTGATATCCCAACTGATTGAATGCAGAAACAAATATGAGAATCTAGCTGCCTTTTGTTATGCCAGACATTAAAGAGATTTGCAAAAATGTAAAAAATGCCATTTTTTTTTTGTTTTGGCAGATATAGTTATTTTCACAAAAATTTGTTTATGACAAAATGTAATTGGTTTATTATTTTTAAGTGCATTAATGAACAAATATCTTTTTTTTGAATTTTAGAATTTTATTTACTGTTTTTATATAGCAGGTTCTTAACAAATATCTTTAATTCCCAATATAGCAAATATTAATTGATATAACTGAAATAAACAAAAACTCTTTGAGGTCCTAAAATCTTTTAAAATTGAAATATAGTTGATTTACAATATTGTGTTAGTTTCAGGTATACAACATAGTGATTCAGTATTTTTGCAGATTATATTCCATGGTAGGTTATTATGAGATGTTGGGTATAATTCCCTGTGCTATACAGTATATCCTTGTTGCTTATCTGTTTTATGGATAGTAGTTTGTATCTGTTAATCCCATACCCCTAATTTGTCCTTACACTCTTTCCTTTCCCCTTTGGTAAGCACAAGTTTGTTTTCTATATCTGTGAGTACATTTCTGTTTCGCATATACATTTATTTGTATTATTTTTTAGATTCTACAAATAAGTGATATCATATAGTATTTGTGTTTCTCTGTCTGACTTTCACTAAGCACAATATTCTCTCCATCCATGTTAATAAGAATAATGAAAAAAAAAAAAATAATGGCATCCATAATAATGGCATTATTTCACTGTTTTTTATGGCAAATATTCCATTGTGTGTGTGTGTGTGTGTACCACATCTTTTTAATCCAATCATCTGTTGATGGACACTTGGGTTGCTTTCCCGTCTTGGCTCTTGTAAATAGTGCTGCTATGAACATTGGGGTGCGTGCATGTTTTTGCATTAGTGTTTTCATTTTTTCAGATATATGCCCAGGAGTAGAATTGCTGGATCATATGGTAGTTCTATTTTTAATTTTTTGAGGAACCTCCATATTGTCTTCCATAGTGGCTGCACCAACTTACATCCCTACCAACAGTATAGGAGGGTCCCCTTTTCTCCACACCCTCACCAACATTTGTTAATTCGTAGACTTTTTGATGACAGCCATGTTGATTGGTGTGAGGTGGTACCTCATTGTGGTTTTGATTTGCATTTCTCTAACAATTTCATGTGCCTGTTAGCCATTTGTATGTCTTCTTTGGAAAAATGTCTATTCAAGTCTTCTGCCTATTTTTTTAAAAATATTTTTTGATGTGGATTATTTTTTAAGTCTTTATTGAGTTTGTTACAATATTGCTTCTGTTTTATGTTTTGGTTTATTGGCTCTGAGGCATGTGGGATCTTAGCTCCCCAACCAGGGATCAAACCCACACCCCCTGCATTGGAAGGCAAAGTCTTAACCACTGGATGACCAGGGAAGTCGCTTCTGCCCATTTTTTGATTGGATTGTTTGGGTTTTTTGATATTGAATTGTATGAGCTATTTGTACATTTTGGAAATTAAGCCCTTGTTGGTCACATCATTTGCAAGTATTTTCTCCCATTCCATAGGTTGTCTATTTGTTTTATTGATGGTTTCCTTTGCTGTGCAAAAGCCTTTAAGTTTAATTAGGCCCCATTTGTTTATTTTTGCTTTTATTTCTTTTGCCTTAGGAGACAGATCCAAGAAAATATTGATACTACTTATGTCAAAGAGTGCCTATGTTCTCTTCTTCCAGATTTCCCAGCGCTACTTATTGAAGAGACTGTCTTTTCTCCATTGTATATTCTTGCCTCCTTTGTCGTGTGTTGACTATAGGTGTGTGGCTTTGTTTCTGGGCTCTTTATTATGTTCCATTGATTTGTCTGTTTTTGTGCCAATACCATGCTGTTTTGATTACTATAGCTTTGTAGTATAGTCCAAAGTCTGGGAGGGTTATACCTCCAGCTTCATTCTTTTTTCTCAGGATTGGGGGCTTTTATGGTTCCATATATATTTTAGGATTCTTTGTTCTGGTTCCGTGAAAAATGGCCTGGCTATTTTGATAGAGGTTGCATTAAATCTGTAGATTGCTTTGGGTAGTATGGCCATTTTAATAATATTATTTCTTCCAATCCAAGAGCATGGAATATCTTTTCATTTGTTTAAATCATCTTCAGTTTCCTTCATCAGTGTTTTATAGTTTTCAGCATATAGGTCTTTCACCTCCTTGGTTAAGTTTATTCCTAGGTATTATTTTTTTGACCTGATTTTAAATGGGATTGTTTTTTACTTTCTGATATTTCATTATTGGTGTATAGAAATGTGACTGATTTTTGTATATTAATCTTGTATCCTGCAACCTTGGTGAATTTATTAGTTCTAATAGTTTTAGAGTGGAGACTTTAGGGTTCACTATATAGAGTATCATGCCATCTGCAAATAGTGACAGTTTTACCTCTTCTTTTCCAATATGGATAACTTTTATTTCTTTTTCTTGTCTGATTGCTATGGCTAGGATTTCCAATACTAGGTTAAATAGAAGTGGTGAAAGTGGGCATCCTTGTCTAGTTCCTAAATTTAGTGGGAAGGCTTTCAGCTTTTCACCATTGAGTATTATACTAGCTGTGGGTTTGTCATAAATGGCCCTTATTATGTTAAGATATGTTCTTGCTATACCCACTTTGATGAGAGTTTTTAATCATGAATGGATGTTGAATTTTGTTGAATGCTTTTTCTGCATCTGTTGAGATGATTATGTGGTTTTTGTCTTTCCTTTTGTTAATGTAGTATATATCACATTGATCGATTTGTATATGTTGAACCATCCTTGTGACCCTGGTATAAATCCAGTTTGATCATGGTGTATGATCCTTTTTATGCATTCTTGGATTTGGTTTGCTAATATTTTGTTGAGGATTTTTGCATCTATATTCATCAAAGATATTGGCCTGTAATTTTCTTTTTTAAGTGTCTTTGTCTGGTTTTGGTATCAGGGTAATGGTGGGTGAGGTCCTCAAATCTTAGGGTATAAAGGGATCCTGAGACCAAAATGTTTGAGAACCATTAAATTAGGGTTTGGTTTTTTTTTTGTTTTTATTCTATAGGAATGTTCCATTTTATATAATAAGATGTGAAAGTCCTGAAAGGTTGTGGAAAGTATTTTTGTAATGGAATCAAATTATAAATGAGCTAACAGCTAATTAATGAATTTACTCATAGTAGTAAGTAAAATCTACTGTAGTATGATTAAATTGCATCTAATAAATGAATCTACTCACAAAGAGTCCTTTAATATAGCAGATAACTTATCCTAATAAAGAGTTTTATATCCTAATGTAACTGTTTTTAAAGTTTGTTCTTTTCTGTGTATGGAATTTGCTTTAAGTTAGGGATTCATATATAATACGCTGATCTTATGGGATATGAAACCATTTATGTTATATGCAAAAACTTGGAATACGTTATCTTCAAGTCTGAGACTCAAGACAAAATAATAATCGACATTTATTGGGTGCTTGACTATGTGTCAATTTCCAAGCTAAGCACTTCACATATACCGTCTCTTTTAATTGTCCCAAGAGTCCTCTGAGGTCAGTAATGTTATCATCCTTTTTTCACAAGTGATAAAATGGAGAATTAGAGTTTAGATAATTTGCCAGAGGTCAAACAGACAGGTAACAGAGCCAGGCTATGCATGTGGGTCCCTCTGAGCAGAGCCTGTACTGTTAACCACCATATTTTCTTGCTCTTAGGCAAACATTTGATGCAGATGGGCAGTTTCACCCACATGAGAGTGAACTCAACTCTCAACCACGCACTAATGATGTCTCCCAAAGCTTCATCCCTACCATGCTTACCTGTGCCTCTCTCCTGAGTCTGACACTGTCCACTAAACTCATCTCAAGATGATTGTCCCAGAGATATCTCAAACTCAACTTGTTTACAAGTTCTTCCTTCCTAAATGTGTTCTTCCTGTCTCATTCCCCATCTCAGCTAATGGTGGCGCCAGCTTCACTTCCAAGCTAGAAACTATGGTCATATTTAACTCATCTCTATTCCTCACCTCCTACGTACATCAGTCCCCAGGTCTATCAATTCTGCCTCCAAAGTATCTCTATATTTTGTTCTCCATTCTCTAAAAACTGCCCTCCTGTCTCTAGATTTAATTGATGAATTAAGGTTCCTCTTAACAGATTGCTGGGTTTCTAGTCTCTCTCCTCTCCAATTTGTTCCCTACTTTACAGCTAAACTAAATCAAAAACACAAATCCAGTCACTTACCTTAAAAACCTCCCATTGCCTATATGATTAACTCTTGGGTTCTCTTTAAAATGATAAAAATTGAGAATACAACTTTTAGGCTAGATAAACTATGAGGGCAGTATCTTGATATTCTCCTTTCACCTTCTTTTTTCAGGAAGTAAAATATGGTGATTTTAAAGCTGTTATAGTGGAAGTATCTGGACAAGCCCATTACACAGGTACAGCAAGCTTTATAGTAGAAGATGATGACCCACTGAGGGATGGATTTCTTCTCAAATGACTTATATGACTTTTAAGGGCTTTCTTTAAATTGTTATCATAAGTAAATTTTCTCTGAATTACGAGGAAAACTGTATCCAAATGGTACATGTAAGCCAACTAACATTCTTCTTAAAATAATACACTGTGGTTAAATATAAGGTCATTATTCCTCATATTTATACATGTGTATTGGTATATTGCTTATAGAATACAAAATGCAGAATACTTTTCTAATTAACATATCAGGTAAAATTAAAACCTTAGTTCTTGCTACTTTTAAATATTCCTCTGTGGTAATTACTATAATGTTCTGTTTTAAATGCTCTTTGAATAATAGCTTCAATTGTAGCCCTCACAGCAATGAGTCTTACAAGTTCATTATTTTAGTCTTCCAGTTTTTGAGTAAAATAATGCCCTCTCTCTAAGCAGCACGCAAGGGAGACAGCTTATTATAAAGTCCTCAACACTTAGCAGTCATAAACTGGGAAGGAATGGGGTGGTCAGCTTCTTTAGGTGAGAGTTGTAGCTGCTGCAGGGATGTCCTCTGTGCTGCAGAGCCCAGCTCCTATACCTGTAAACTCGTGAGAGAAGATCAAGAATCAGGCTTTTGATATATCATCTTTAAGGCTCTTTTGATATATCTTTAAGGCTCTTATACTGCATTACTGAAGTATAGGTACACAGTAGGAGTCAATCAATAAATCTCTACAGTGGGGCAAGTCACATACTCTGCCAGCTACATGCCAGGTAATTTAAAACATGAAGGACATGTTAACTATTGGCATTCTTGCTAGTTAATTGTGAACCTGTTAAAAAATAAAATTTGATCATTATCAGTCATTATAAAATGAAGTATTAAAAATTATTCACCATGTGATTTTCTCAATATTCAGTAGACTTTTTTCCTGGTGGGTGGGGGGTATTTTCTCAGTTTATTTTAGATTCATTGTTTTGACCTTAATTTGTGTTCTGAACTCTGTCAGCCTTGAATCAGTAGACTCTTTTTTGAGGTAAGTAATAGTATTTCTTTTTTAGAGCATACAGTGAAGTAATTCATTCATTTCAACTGTCTGTATCATCCAGCAAGTCTGTGTAGACCCAGTTATTAGGTCTCTGATTGAATTACCTGACCAAAAGGAAGGCTATAAAGTTAATGTTCTTGATTTCCTTATTGAATACACAAAAACTAATGTTTTCCATTCATTATCTCTTAAAATCTGTGGTAAAAAATTCACTTACCTCCAAAAAATAACACTAAATATGACCAAGAAATTTTCTACAGATCAGGGAGATTTGCTGTACTTTATTTTAATAGAAATAGAACCACTATTTGCTCTCTAAATTTCACAAGTCACATTAATTTGAAGACACATAGATTGTTTAGAAGTTCATAGAATTTTGTAATGTGCACACACATCTCCCCTGATCTAACGAGGTACACTGTGAAATTTGATTATTATTCTATGGCTACCAAGGGTGGGGAGTATTTTATCACTGACATTCTTTAGAATTGTTAGCACGTGGTGATAACAAAAATGTGGACTGACATTTAGTCAGTTTTATTATTGTTTCAAAATTCTCTACAGACAGTGCACCCCCTGATCAACTGCACCCAGGCCGGCACTCCCTCCGCCCACCCATGGTATGCCACTGCTTTTGTCTCATTCATGAATATGAGAGGAATGCAAGCCAAAAGTGTCAACTAACTCCCTCAGGTCGCATTTAAGGCTGTCAGTCTAGGGCTTCTGACCCCAAGTCCGGTATTTTCCTGCTACACTTCCTCTGCCTCTAAGACAGGACAGCCAGAACTTGTTCTATGATAATACTTTAACAAAAATATTATGTTTGTTGAACATTGAAAAATAGATACTGCCTAAATCTTCCCAAATTCTAATCCAAACCAGAGCCAAACCCTTGCAATAATATTCATTCCTTCTGTATTTCACCGTGTCTCCCGTGGAGTCAAAACCACTAGGGAAATCAACTGCTGTTCCTCTCACCTCCAAGTGTCTAATCAGTCACTAAGTCCTATTGATTCTACCTTCTGAATACTGCTCACATCTATCCCTTCCCATCCTTGCTAAGGATCTTGTCTCATCACTAACCTCTTTCAAGCAACCTCCTTCCCCTCATTGGTTCCTTCCTCTAAGGTCTTACCGAGTATCATCATAAGCAAAATGAAACAAACACCCCTTGTCCACCTTCCCTCTTCAGCCTGCTGTCTGTCACCCCTGTTTCCTTCCCTTTGCAGTCAAGCTCCTAGATTCCTTACTCTCTTCTCATTGGGTACATTTTCTCATCTTCCATTTGCTACTCAACTATTGCAATCTGGTTTCGACCTCATTACTCATTGGAAACTATGCTTGATCTAACGGCCAGATTTAATGGTCACCCAAGGGTTTATGCAATCCATGGTGGATGCTGCTCCTTGCTTCTTGCAGGCAAGTGTGGTACATTTTAGAGCACCAACCTCTACTCCCTTGGTGCAGAGCTCAGACACAGAGCCATCTGCTGAGGTTCTCAAGACCATAGGTTAGTACTCAGGCCCCATTAGTACCCATCGGGTGCTGCAGTTGTGTGGGCCCAGGTCCATCTCCTCTTCACCATGCACTTGCAAATCTTTGCTCCAGGTCCTCTAGACTCTGTAAGAGTTGGGGCACCCTCCTCTTCGTCCCTCAAATTCCACAATTTCCATACCATCCCTCCTTAGGACAGTGCCTCTCGTACTTCAGTGTAGGTGTGAATTACCCAGGGATCTTAGAATGCAGACTCTCATTTCCTAGGCATGGGGTGGGGCATTTCTAACAAGTTCCCAGCTGATGCTGGTACTGCTGGTAGGAGGACTGCAGTTTTAACCAATCGATTTTAATTCCCTGTTTGGGCCCAGGCTTTACAGGTGAGTCTCCCCTACCTGGAAACTTCTCCTCTTAGCTCTGAGCTACATAAGAAGCCTGCTACCTCCCTACCTGGAGGTAAAGAATAGAGCTGACCTCATCATCACAGCAACTTTTCTGAGAAGAGGCTGGAAACTTACATTCTCCTCTTTTCTGAAAAGCAAAAGTAAGACAAAGCACCCCGAAACACAGGACAGCTGATTTCTCAGTTGGCCAAATATGCCTCATCAAATACATCACTCACCTGCTTAGCTTCTCTCCCTTTACCTGCTTCTTAATTTTTGCTACTCCCTAGCATTCCACCTATGGTCCCTTTCTCTCTTCACTCAATACTCTGTTCCTAAGTCATATTCATGCCCACGTTTTTCTCTCTTGCAGAGAGGCTGACATCTCCCAAGTCTCTAAATCCTAAGCTCCAGAGCCATACTGCAGATTCACTACTTGGTGGACAAAGCAGACTCATCTGCCCCTAGAATGTGCCCCTCCTCCCATATTCCCTAATTTGACCAATGGTACCACCATCCATCGAGCCAGGAACTTGGGATCTATCCTTGGCTCCTTTTTCATGCTCTTTTGTCCTGTCTGTTGATGCTCTGAGGTGGATGTCTGTGGATTTGGCCGGCATCATTCCTTTCCCCTTCTTTTATCAACAACACTCTCCTTTTCCTTTGGGAAACCATCCATCCCCTGCACATAGCCTTGATGGGGCTGCCAGACAAGGGGTACTCCAATCAGACTGTCTCCTCTAAGACCTGGGATCTTGAGAGAAATGACATAAGGTCTGAAAAATGGTTGAAGCAGACTTATTCCTATAGAGCCCTAAAGAGATCACCCTCAGTTCCTTTCTGCTATCTCTACCTGTAGAGCTGCCCTGACTTCTCTTGTTCTTGGGGTTGGCTGTTAGACTATCCTTTTGAACTCCCCCTATCCTTCCAGTAAATTTTGCTTTTGCTTAAATGAGACAGTGCCCTCAATGTATTGTTTAGATCCAAAGACTCTAATCCATATACTGCCTCCTTCTTCACTGTAAATGCCTTAGTTCAGACTCTTTCATTTCTCCCCTGGGCTATTATAATGCCTTTTCTTTTTTCTTTTCCAAATCTATTTATTCATTTATTTTTATTCATCTATTTTTGGCTGTGTTGGGTCTTCACCACTGCACGCGGGCTTTCTCTAGCTGCGAGGAGTGGGGGCCACTCTTCGTTGTGGTGCGCAGGCTTCTCATTGCGCTGGCTTCTCGTTGCAGAGCACAGGCGCTAGGTGTGCAGGCCTCAGCAGTTGTGGCACGCGGGCTCCAGAGCACAGGCTCAGTAGTTGTGGTGCACGGGCTTAGTTGCTCCACAGCATGTGGGATCCTCCCGGACCAGGGCTCGAACCCGTGTCCCCTGCAATGGCAGGCGGACTCCCAACCACTGTGCCGCCAGGGAAGTCCCACAATGCCTTTTCTTAACTGGTCTCCCAGTTGCCAGATTCTCTTCCTACAGTCCTTATATTTTTAAACAACATTTATGACATTGTAATATATTTGTGTTTGCCTAAAACTGTAAGGTCTTTGGGCTAGGATCCTTATTTGTTGTTTCTGAAAACCTAAATAAACTAATCTGTTATATATTTTTGGCTTAGTTCAGTGGTTTTCAGCTGAGGTTGCCCCCCCGCCCCGTCCCCCTGAACATTTGGCAATGTCTGAAGACATTTTTAGTTGTCACTACTGCCATCTCGTGGGTAGAGGCTAGGGTTACTGTTAAACCTCCTACAGTGCCTAGGATAGCCTCCACAACAGAGAATTACCTGGCTCAAAATGTCAATAATGCTGAGACCGAGAAACCCAGTCTTATTTACCACCTTAAATGAACTTTACTTATACTGTAAGTTTCCAGTAGGATATTTTTCCTCACTAAAATAAGTGCCCAAAACACTAATGTTGATTCTAAGACCTGAAAATATACTAGTCATTCTTGAGATCAGTGTTTCTCAAACGAGCATCAGAATCACTTGCAGGGCTCGTGGCTGGGCTCCATCCCCAGAGTTTCAGATTCAGTAGATTTGGGGTGTGGCCTGAGAATCTGCATTTCTAACAAGTTCCCAGGTCATGCTGATGCTGCTGGTCCAGGGTCCACACTTTGCAGACCACTGCTTTAGAGAACCCAAGGGTTTATCACACTTTCCCTCATTAGAGGCCATGCCCAGAAACTTGAGATGCAGCTTCCCTGGGCAGGCAGGCCCTTCCTGTTCCTGTATCTTCCCACCAGATACCTGGAGCTGCATCTGTGGCGACTGCTTGGCTGGCAGCACCTTAAACTCAAAACATACCACATTCCAGAGAACTGATCAAGGCTGCCAGCAGGGCAAGGAACCAGTGACTCTCCCCTCTTCCCTGACACGTGTGAGAGAGTAATGGTCCTGGGGTCCAGATCCTTGAAAACAAGGTGACATCCTGCCTCCAGGATCCATATCCTAGCTCCTCAAAGCACCTGTATCAGAATCACCTTTGGGGTTTAGATTCATGGGCCCATCAGTACTCCTGGGAGTCAGCCAGCCATTGTGCATTTTAATAAGCTTACTACATCAGTGGTTCTCAAAGTGTGGTCCTTGGACCAGCAATATCATCACCACCCAGCAACTTGTTAGAAATGCAAATTCTCGGACAAAACCCCAGATCTACTGAATCTGGACATCTGGGGTTGGGCCCAGTGAACTGTGTTTTAACAAGCCCTAGATGATTCTGTTGCATGCTCAAGTTTGAGAACACCTGGTTTAAGTTTTTCTGCTCCCTCAAGTTTAAGATCTCCGAATTTAGATTGTTTTCCACTTCAGGTTCTAGATTCCTTTCCTACCTGTAGATGCCAGAAACACTCACAGGAAGCAAAGCAATCCCCCTCGCCCCCCGCCTCTCTGTAGGACATGTGTATCCAAGAGAGCTTGAGAGTGAACCCTTGTTGAATTTGGCCATCTGTGTGAGGACCAGTCCCGCTTTATCTGATCTGGCTGGGCAGTGGTCCCTGAGGGGGTCGACCTGGCACTCTCTGAAGCCCACCTCCCTGGCCGCATAACCTCGGGTAGAGGTGACATCCTGGACCGGCTTTTCTGAGGGTACTCGGCCGGCGTCCCGCCCCGCGCTCTCGCCTAAACACGCGGTTCCCTTGGCAACGCCTGGAACGCACGTAAAAAGCTCCGCGGGTCGCGGGCTACGGTCAACCCTCCGGCCGAGCGCAACTCCAGGCAGAGGCCCCTAACCCCCGGCCCCGAGCCACCTCGGGCTTACGGGCGCCTCCCCCGGTGCGGGATGAGCAGACCTGCGGCCGCCGCGGGCCCCATGGAGAAGCAGCCGCTGCCGCCGGTGCGCCCAACAGTGAGCACAAACTTGTAGGGCAGCCCACACCCCGGCGCCCCATGCACGGCCGGCACGCCTGGCCGGACTTCCTCTGCGGCGACGGCGGCGGCCGTGCTCTCCATCAGCACCGCGTCGGCCGCGGCGCTAGGGAACCAGAGCGGCGGGAACGTGGGCGACAGCACTGGCGCCTCGGCTGGCGGCGGCTTCGGCGGGCACGGCGCGGCGGGGAGGCCACCGCTGGGCCCTGCGGCGGCGCCGCTGCTATCTCAGGGGGCGGCGGGGACGGCCCAGGCGCTCGTCCTCCTCCTCATCTTCCTGCTGTCTAGCCTGGGCAACTGCGCGGTGAGAGGGGTGATCGTGAAGCACCGGTAGCTCCTCACCCTCACGGACGCGTTCATCCTGTCCCTGTCTCTGTCGGATCTGCTCACGGCGCTGCTCTGCCTGCCAGCCGCCTTCCTGGACCTCTTCACGCCGCCCGAGGGCCCGGCGCCCGCCGCCGCCGCCGCGGGGCCCTGGCGCCGCCAGCCATTTCTTAGCTCGTGCTTCGGCATCGTGTCCACGCTCAGCGTAGCCCTCATCTCGCTGGACCGCTACTGCGCCATCGTGCGGCCGACGCGGGAGAAGATCGGGCGCCGCCGCGCGCTGCAGCTGCTGGCCGGCCCCTGGCTGGCGGCGCTGTGCTTCTCCTTGCCCTGGAAGCTGCTCCGTGCTACCTGGGAGTCCCCGGCGGCGCAGAGCTTCCACGGCTGTATGTACCGGACGTCCCCGGACCCCGCGCAACTGGGCGAGGCCTACAGTGTTGGGTTGGTGGTGGCTTGCCACCTGCTGCCCTTCCTGCTCATGTGCTTCTACCACTACCACGTCTGCAGGACCGTGCGCCTGTCGGACTTGCGCGTGCGGCCCCTGACCACCTACGCGCGCGTGCTGCGCTTCTTCAGCGACGTGCGCACGGCCACCACAGTGCTCTTCATGATTGTCTTCGTCATTTGCTGCTGGGGGCCCTACTGCTTCCTGGTGCTGCTGACCGCAGCCCGGCAGGCCCAAGCCACGCAGGCTCCCTCCCTCCTTAACGTGGTGGCCGTATGGCTGACCTGGGCCAATGGGGCCATCAACCCTGTCATCTATGCCATTCGCAACCCAAACATTTCGATGCTCCTAGGGCGCAACCGGGAAGAGGGCTACCGGACTAGGAACATGGACGTTTTCCTGCCCAACCAGGGCCTGGCTCTGCCGGCTAGAAGCCGCAGTCCCCTTCGAAACCGCTATAGCAACCACCTGGGGGCCTGTAGCAGGATGTCCTCTTCCAGCCCGACCAGCGTGGTGGGAGGGGACGTGGCCATGTGGGCTCGCAAAAATCCAGTTGTGCTTTTCTGCCCGGAGGGGCCACCAGATCCTGCGACAGCAGCAGCTAAACAGCCTAAATCCGAAGCCAGGGATAGCAGCCTCCAAGAAGGGTTTGGAATGCACAGCTTGTGAAGGCAAATTTTCACCCGCTTCGATGAACAATACAGGATCCCGGAGAGAATCGTGTGTTTCATAAAGCCAAACATTTACAAAAGAGACAGAGGGGGAGGCTTACCACTTCCCCCAAACAACATACAAAACAGTGTCCTTTCCTTCAGAAGCGCTGAAAGGAATGTAAAGTGCAAAACTTAAAACGATGTTTAACCACACAACCAAGCATTGTGAACTGTAAGTGCCAAAAATGACAAAAATAAAATTCACAATTACTGAAAAGCTCATATTACAGGAATCACACTGGGAAACAAACAAAAAAATTCATTGAACGCAACTGGTTCATATACATAGACTTTCAGGAAAGAATGAAGACCTTAAGAATTGTTCGAAGGCCCCTCTAAATCACCAGCATTCAGCAGAACTTCAGATTTCTAGAACTTGCACCTCTGACACATGTCTTGGGTGCTTAGGTTAGGAGTCGAAAATTTTTATCCTTACACACATTGGTGCATTCCCTCCCCACCCCCACCCCCATAATCTTTGTGAGAAATTTTAAATTCATATCCCGTTTAAAACTATTTTAGGATTTTGAAAAAATGGTTTATTACTAAAAGTGGTTTATTACTATAAAATCCAACCATTTGAGGGGCAAAGAGAAGTATGAACATAAAGAAATGTGGCTATTTTTTAAAGTATTTCAAGATTATACTTAGAAATTAATGTCCCCCATCTAATCCCCAAAATTATCTGCCTTGGAAGCTTTGAGACTTAAACCTTACTCTAACCTGCTACTTTTGTTTCTAATGATTTAGGGGTGCCACTCTCAGAAAGCTTTCACATTCTTAAAAAATAATTTTCATAGTAGAAAATCTTTGCATTTGAGGTAAATTGATTTTTGGATGAAGCCAAAAATGTAATTTGAAGTCAAGTTGATTGAATTTTGTGAGTAATGCATATATACATATATGAGAGCTCTATAAAAGTAATAAGCTTGGCTATCCTAGGTAGCTTGCATCTAACCGAAGATGATTCCAAAGAGAAATTCAAAAAATATTTTGAGAAGTGGATGCATTCTTGGAATAAGCATAAAGCTCTCCATAAAGTTCCTCTACATTTGGAAGTTTGGGTACATTTGTTTAAAAAAAATAGTTGCTTGGGCTTCCCTGGTGGCGCAGTGGTTGAGAGTCCACCTGCCGATGCAGGGGACACGGGTTCGTGCCCCGGTCCGGGAAGATCCCACATGTCGCCGAGCGGCTGGGCCCGTGAGCCATGGCCGCTGAGCCTGCGCGTCCGGAGCCTGTGCTCCGCAACGGGAGAAGCCACAACAGTGAGAGGCCCACATACCGAAATAAATAAATAAATAAGTAAAAAATAAAAAAATAGTTGCTTAATAGACATGACATATAAAATAATGTGGTCTTTATTTGAAAGGAGAATGGCTATGTGATTATTATATGTAATAGAGTGCTCATAACTTAGGGGTAAAGTCAGAGAGGTACTTTAATCAAGCCAGAAATATCTTCAGAAAGGTGCAAAACAAAGATGCTGTTTAAAAATATTTGAAAGCACAATTCGGGATTTGTGTGGGTGAAATTTCTCACATTAAATGCCACTGTACATAGAATCATTTACTCAGAATTTTACAAGATGTTTTTGTGTTTTCTTCCTCTTTCCTTTCTTCCATCTTGCCCCTCTTTTCTTCAGTATTTCACAGCCTTAATTGAATAAGTACTTTAAACTAGATATGAAACCTCTGCTCTCATATAAAGATTTTAATGTGAAATGGCCACCTTTTTTTCTTGTAAAGTATTTAAAGATCTTCATTAGTATTTAATTTTTTGTGTGTGACAGAAGGGTGTATGTCATTATTTTGTAATCAAAGATGGAAATATATGATT
This sequence comes from Phocoena sinus, assembly GCF_008692025.1. NCBI lineage: Eukaryota > Metazoa > Chordata > Mammalia > Artiodactyla > Phocoenidae > Phocoena > Phocoena sinus. Next base: position 136,277,537 of record NC_045764.1, on the reverse strand, counting down.
TTTTTTTATACAGCAAGTTCTTATTAGTCATCCATTTTACCCACAGCCGTGTATACATGTCAATCCCAATCTCCCAATTCGTCCCACTCCCACCCCCACCCCCTGCCACTTTCCCCCCTTGGTGTCCATACATTTGTTCTCTACATCTGTGTCTCAATTTCTGCCCTGCAAACTGGTTCATCTCTACCATTTTTCTAGGTTCCATATATATGCGTTAATATACGATATTTGTTTTTCTCTTTCTGACTTATTTCACTCTGTATGACAGTCTCTAGATCCATCCACGTCTCTACAAATGACCAAATTTCGTCCCTTTTATGGCTGAGTAATATTGCATTGTATATATGTACCACATCTTCTTTATCCATTCATCTGTCGATGGGCATATAGGTTGCTACCATGTCCTGGCTATTGTAAATAGAGCTGCAATGAACATGTTGGTACATGACTCTTCTTGAATTATGGTTTTCTCAGTCTATATGCCCAGTAGTGGGATTGCTGGATCACGTGGTAGTTCTATTTGTAGTTTTTTAAGGAACCTCCATACTGTTCTCCATAGTGGCTGTATCAATTTACATTCCCACCAACAGTGCAAGAGGGTTCCCTTTTCTCCACACCCTCTCCAGCATTTGTTGTTTGTAGATTTTCTGATGATGCCCATTCTAACTGGTGTGAGGTGATACCTCATTGTAGTTTTGATTTGCATTTCTCTAATAATTAGTGATGTTGAGCAGCTTTTCATGTGCTTCTTGGCCATCTGTATATATATGATTCTTGTCAGAGCTAAAGATGTTTTAATTTTTTCCCTTTCTCAAGACATCACACAATCAGAAGTTTATGAATTATCTTTATATATCTTCCTACACTGAGTGTAGTACAGAGTAGATGAGATCATGTCTCCTCTTTAGCACTTATTATAAAACATTTACAGACAGTGCAGCTGAACTCACGTTGAACAGATATCCTGTTAAAGGCAAAAAAGTTGTGTATTTTTCACATTTTGAGAAAATGGAAGTCATGTCTGATATTTAGGGGAAAATGATAAAGTCTTCCAATTCCAAAAGGTATCATAGCACAGAAATTCAGCAACTGTGAATAGAGGCAGAAAAAGAGTTAGAGATCTTAGAGGAAGGAGGCAAGCATGTTGCAAGATAGGGTATTGTCTGAGAAGAAGAATTGAAGGAAGACATCTAAAAAAACCGTAACATGAAATAAACCTGCTTCGTGAGTGAGGGGGAAATCCATGAGATTGGGAGTGACAAGGTGGTGGCATGAAGGACTGTAGGCAGAAAAATGAATCCCCACCCTAACTCTTGGTAGGCAGGCATAGGAAGTTTTAGGAAGGGGGTGGCTTGGGAAGGAGATTGTTCTGTTAGTGGTTCTAAGAATAATGGTGGGTAAGAATGTGAGGGGAGAGAGAGAAAGTAGCTAGTAAGTTACTGAACAATTTACAGTGTTGTGTTTGTCTTTAAATTTGAGGCTATACAACTGGTCAGTGATAGAACTAGGACTTGAACCTCAGAACCCCATATTCCCTTCTCTACCCTCTGTTGCCCCCATAAAGATCAATAGATAGAGAAACTAAGGATGAGAAGTTGTGGTACTATCATCATCATCATCACCACCACCATCAACATCATCACCATCTACTGGTTTTATTTCGTACTTTATGTAGAACAACTTCCTGGGCACTAAGGCTACTAATGGGTAGAAATCACATTACCTGCCTTAAGAGGGCATACAGACTAATTGAAGACTTTGTGTTTTATAAAAATGGGCCATAATCAGGACTCTTTAGTTTACCTGTAAGGAAGAAAAGGTGCAGCATTTTCAGAAGCGGTTAGCAAAGAAGAGATGGATTTGGAAGCAAAAGACATGCAGATAAAGGCCGGGAACCAATCTGGGCCAGTTGTAAATACTTAAAGACAAAAATTAGCGCCTTGAATAAAAGATGTGAAAGAATGACTCAAATAAATATGACTTAGACCTTTCCTCATGGCTTTGTGGGAAAAGGAAAAGAGAGGCTGTGCAATATTGGGATGTATCAAATATTGTTTAGACATAAAGGCCAGAATGTAATCCTTCATATCTCATTCTGCTCCCAGCTTGAGTATTTCATTTAAATTACAATAACAAGTCATACTCAGCATAGTACATACATTAGCTCATTTAATCCTCAAAGCAACCCTCTAAGTAGTGGGTGGGTGAGGGGATGCTATTACTATCACACCACCCATTTTACAGATGAAAAAACTGAAGCAGGGCTTCCCTGGTGGCGCAGTGGTTGAGAGTCCGCCTGCCGATGCAGGGGACACGGGTTCGTGCCCTGGTCCGGGAAGATCCCACATGCCGCAGAGTGGCTGGGCCCGTGAGCCATGGCCACTAAGCCTGCGCGTCCGGAGCCTGCGCTCCGCAACGGGAGAGGCCACAACAGTGAGAGGCCCGCGTACCGCAAAAAAAAAAACCTGAAGCACATAGGGACTACGTGATTTGTCTAAGATCACACAGGAAGTAAGTTCTAGATGTAAGATTTGTCCCTAGCAGACTGGTGCCAGAAGTCTCATCTTAACCACTGCACGGTACTGCTTCTCTAATTTGTGAAAGCTAATGGGAAACCTGAAAAAGAGCCTGGGAAGATAAAAACAACTATCAAAGGGATGGGAAATAGATATCATAAAACTTAAAAGAAAGGATTTGTTTAATTTGGAGAACAGCTATATAAGATGTGTGTTTTAAAAATATATGAAGAGATTTTGAGCAGTTATTTTCTCATATAAATCCCAGCCCTGGAAGACTCCAATCATTGGCCTTCTCCATTCCTGCTCCAGGGTGGCTGAGCACAGCTGGAGAAAATTAGAGTCAGATCAATTAGTACCATCTACACCTAGAATCCATAGCCTCGCCCTACCCTTCCACCCTGCCCGGCAGTCTGAACCTCTTCTCTTGTCAGCTCACTCTTTCTGCCCATTTTAGTGACCCCTCAAACTTTCAACCAATTCTCCCCTTTTGGAAGATCACTTTTGCTCCTACTTCACAAAGAAAATAGAAGCCATCAGATACATATACCCTCATATTTTAGCCATCAAATGTAACAAACTAAACTGAATTTATACCAGTTCTCAGCTCTGTCTTTCTAATAGTAAAGAAGCTGGTCCCCTCACCAGCCTCAGGACCCTCATGCTATCAATTATCTCCTTTCTGTGGTATCCTTAGCCTTTCCTGCTGAACCAAGTCCTTCCCATGAGCTCTTAAGCATTCTTACTTAAAAGGAGAAAACAAAGCCTCTCCGATTTATTCATCCCTTTTCTCTCCCTGAGCTCCCGCCCTTCCACTAAACTTGTCAAAAGAATTGCCTACACTTTATCAGATCTAGATCCTGGTCCATAATGTTCATGGTGCAAGAAAGTCACTTATGCAACTCAATTTTCCCCCAATCCCCTATTCTGCCAGATGGCAGAAACTTAAGATGGGCTTATTTAGCTCCAAGGCCCAGGTGAGCGTCAGTCTTCAGTGGTCATCTGTCTGTACTGAGGTACCCATCGATCTGTCTCTGGTCACATCCACAGCGGGCTGTATGAGTTATCCCCACTCAGTCTGAGAGGACCCAGGCCTAACTTAGACAGCTTTAGAGCCCTTCTTTGGACACAGAAAGATTATTACTCCATCTCAGCACCAATGGAGGGCTGTGGCAACCCCTATAATGCTGTCTCATTATTTTCTCATATAAATCCCAGCCCTGGATGACCCCAGTCATTGGCCTTCTCCATTCCTGCTCCAGGGTGGCTGAGCACAGCTGGAGAAAATTAGGCACCTCAGGCTGTTTTTTAAATTAGTTTTTAATTTTTTTTTTGCGGTTCGCAGGCCTCTCACTGCTGTGGCCTCTCCCGTTGCAGAGCGCAGGCTCCGGACACGCAGGCTCAGCGGCCATTGCTCACGGGCCCAGCCGCTCCACGGCATGTGGGATCTTCCCGGACCGGGGCACGAACCCATGTCCCCTGCATCAGCAGGCGGACTCTCAACCACTGCGCCACCAGGGAAGCCCCAGTTTTTAATATTTTGGATTACTTGAAAATTTTTAGTATTGTTGGGTCAGTAAATCAAAATAATACATAAAAGTATATGTTGGGGGTTCTACTTATGGAATGGCAATGAGGAGCTCTATGACCTGCTCCCCAGTGAGACAAGTGTAGCTGGTGAAAATTACTTAAAAAGCAACCATTTGAAGCGTCTGGAAATTGTAAGAGTAAAACCATGCATAATGGTTGGTCAAATTCATTTCATCTGTCTTCACTAATCAAGGTCATTTTAAGACTCCAAGCAGCACATGGCCTAAACAATAAGATGTCTGCCTGAGTTATTTTCCAAGAACTTGGAGTCAGCTGCATCTAGTTTGAGCTGGGCTGGTTAAGACTGGATAGGATTGCCAGCCCTCCAACTGGGCAGGCATGAATGTCCTCTCTGTGACCTTCTGACGTCAGAGGGCTGAAAACTCCACCCTCCGATGGTGCTAAGCGCCTCCACGTTTGAACTGCAGAGGCCTGTAGTTAGTTACACCTGCGCAGAAGGACAGATACGGCACCTTTTTCCAATCACCTTTCCCTACACTCCCCACGCCTCAGACCGCCCTGGTATCCCATAAATACCCGTGTCCTTGCCTTTGGGGAGGTGGGTTTGAGATTTGTTCTTCCACGTCCTTGCTTGACGGCCATGAGAATAAACCCTCTGCTACACAGCTCAGTGTCTCAGCGTTCCGCTTGCTGTGCGTTGGGCAAGATGAACCTGGTTCAGTAACAAGAGCATACAGCAAATGAAGAAATAGTTATGCAAGAAAGTCTGCGATAACTCAGTAAGAACAGCAAGAGTGGGTAGAATTTGAATTATAACCAGCTTCTTCTCTCAGCTCTTTGTGACAGAAACTCCACTTCAGGTGAGTACAGCCAAGAACCCAGGGATCCCTCCTTCCCCAGTTCCCAGTCCAGCACTGTGGTGCTTCCTGGGAGGAGCAGGTACCGAGAACTTCTCATCTTTCCAGCTACATGTTGCAGAGACTAAATCCCAGGTGATTGCGGCCATAGAGATTGGGAGTTCTCTTCTTCCGCCTGGTCCCCATTCACAGGGTGGGTGCTTAACCTCAGTGCAGCATGCTGGGAATACTGGGACTGTGATTGCCCCCACCCAGCTTGTTGTAGGGCACAGCCTCCAAGCTAGGAAAGACTAAGAAGCTGAGAAGATTAGAGGCTACTGTCCCCACCACTGCCTTGCTCCTAAAGTGGGGTATTACTCCAAAAGAGGCAGGCACCCCAAAGAAGAAGACCACTCTCTTCCCCCAGCCTCAGAGCAGTGATCAGTGGTGTGGACAGGCCTTTAAACGGAGAGTCCTGAAGGTTCTCCCTAAGGAACTATATTTGAAACAGAGTGTGGGGAATTTCAAATCTAAGGGCATTTTTAGAAACAGTACATTTTTGTGTAAACAAAATTTGGGGGCCTGATATCTTTTTTTTTTTTTTTTTTTTTTTTGGGTACTCGGGCCTCTCACTGTCGTGGCCTCTCCCGTTGCGGAGCACAGGCTCCGGACGCGCAGGCTCAGCGGCCATGACTCACGGGCCCAGCCGCTCCGCGGCATGTAGGATCTTCCCAGACCGGGGCACAAACCCGTGTCCCCTGCATCGGCAGGCGGACTCCCAACCACTGCACCACCAGGGAAGCCCTTGATATCTTCTTGAGAGATACAAACTAAACCGTAGGTCAGCTAGTTTACCAGAGAGAATCAGGGAAAAACATGTAAAAAATATATCATTTGTTGATTTCACTTCTCCCAAAGTAGTTTATAGAAATATTCACAAATATGGGCAGAGATTTAGGGATGATTATCACTGTGTTATCATTGAGAATAATCAACACCCAATGATAAATGGTTAAATAAATGAAACGTTTATACAAAGAAATTTTATGTTGTCATTGTGAACTGCTTTGTACACATTTTAATAAGTTGGGAAAATCCTCATAATTTTAACTTAAGTAAAATTGTGAACTGAATGTTCAGTGTAACACCTCCTTTTTTAATGAATGCACACACGTAGAAAAAGACTAGACGTAAATATATCAGTGTTAACAGTGGTGATATCATTGTTCCATAGTTGTGGTCATACTTGTACTAGTTTCATAGGGATGCCATTAAACAAAGTACCACAAGCTAGGTGGCTTAAAACAACAGAGACTTATTGTCTCCTAGTTCCTGGAAGCTAGAAGCCTGAAACCAAGGTGTTGGCAGGGCTGTGTGCCCTCTGATGCCTGTAGAGGGAACAATCCCTTGCCTCTTCCCAGCTTCTGGTGGTTTGCTGGCACTCTGGCATTCGCTGGCTTGCAGCTGCATCCGTCTAATCCTGTTTTCAAATGGCATTCTACTTGTATGTCTGATATAACATCATCTTCCCACTGTGTTAATCTATGTGCTCAAGCTACCCTCTTAAAAGAACACCAATTGTATTGCATTAGCGCCCATCCAAATGACCTAATCTTAACATGATTACATCTGAAAAGACTCTATAAGGTGATGTTTACAGGTACCAAGGGTTAGGCCTTCAACACATCTTTTTAGGGGGACACAGTTCAACCCACAACAGTACTGTACTACATTTTCCAAATCTCCTGCAATACTTACATACTCATTATCAGGAGTGGCTAAGGGATCCAGCTTAGGGGTCATACTAACCTGATGTAAAGCGAACCTCCACCACTTAACAGGTGTTTGACAGTGAGCAAGTTAACCTCACAATATTTCCATTTCCCCATGTGTAAAAGAAGGAGAATAATAATACCTACTTTAGAGGATAGGATATATGATGCATTTAACATTGTGCCTGATCCTTAGCCAGGCACTTACTGTGAATATTTACTATTGTGGCTGAAAGAAAAATAATAGACTAATGCTACATAGAAATAGAATGAGGATTGAAAAGAAGCAATTAGAAGGTAATTAGTGGCTGTAATGAGCTGTTTTAGGAGCCATGCTGTAACAGACACCAGGTACCTTAGTGATTAGGAACTGAGAAATTGAAGGTAGCAAATAGAGGCCAGTCTCTTATGGACTTGGGCTATAGAAAGCAGAGGAAGACAACTAGAGGAAACAATGGAATTAAGTATGTTTTATATTACTAGGGATAAGTAGCACGTATTTAAAAATAAAGGGAAGTATTGGGGTTGGCCAAAAAGTTCGTTTGTCTTTTTTCCGTAGATGGCTCTAGTAGCACTTAGTTGTCTTTAACTTCATTCGAAACAGTTTTGTTAGATTGTGTTGTGACAGCTGTCATATCAGTGTGCATTTAAAAAAAGCTTACCAGCACTGGTGAATTTTTGTGTAGCTGTTTTAATATTGAAGATGGAAGAAAAGCAACATTTTTGGCACATTATGCTTTATTATTTCAAGAGAGGTTAAAAATGCAACTGAAATGCAAAAAAAGATTTGTGCAGTGTATGGAGAAGGTGCTGACTGATAGAATGTGTCAAAAGTGGTTTGCCACATTTCGTGGTGGAGGCTTCTCACTGGACGATGCTCCACGGTCGGGTAGAGCAGTTGAAGTTGATAGTGATCAAATCGAGACATTAATTGAGGACAATCAACGTTATACCACGCAGGAGATAGCTGACATACTCAAAATATCCAAATCAAGCGTTGAAAATCATTTGCACCAGCTTGGTTATGTTCATCGCTTTGATGTTTGGGTTCCACATAAGTTAAGTGAAAAAAAAAACCTTGACTGTATTTCCGCATGCGATTCTCTACTGAATCGTAATGAAAATGTTCCGTTTTTAAAACAAACTGCGATGGGCGATGAAAAGTGGATACTGTACAATAATGTGGAACAGAAGAGATCGTGGAGCAAGCGAAATGAACCACCACCAACCACACCAAAGGTCAGTCTTTATCCAAAGAAAGTGTTTTTGTGTATATGGTGGGATTGGAAGGGAATCCTCTATTATGAGCTCCTTCCAGAAAACCAAACGATTAATTCCAACAAATACTGCTCCCAGTTAGACCAGCTGAAAGCAGCACTTGATGAAAAGCGTCTGGAATTAGCCAACAGAAAACGCATAATCTTCCATCAGGATAACGCAAGACCGCATGTTTCTTTGATGACCAGGCAAAAGTTGTTACAGCTTGGCTGGGAAGTTCCGATTCATCCACTGTATTCACCAGACATTGCACCTTTAGATTTCCATTTATTTCAGTCTTTACAAAATTCTCTTAATGGAAAAAATTTAATTTCCTGGAAGACTGTAAAAGGTACCTGGAACAGTTCCTTTCTCAAAAAGGTAAAAAGTTTTGGGAAGATGGAATTATGATGAAGTTGCCTAAAAAATGGCAGAAGGTAGTAGGACAAAATGATGAATTCTTTATTGAACAAAGTTCAAGATGTCTTTTATTTTTACTTAAAAACCGAAGGTACTTTGCGGCCAACCCAATATATGGATTAAAAAATGAAGATAAAATAGCAGTGAAAGTTGAAGTCAGGCATTGAGAGGGGTAGGTAGTCAATCTTCTGGATAATACAAGTGTTTAATATACTATCTAAAAATTTGAGTATCAAGTATTTTAAGGCATATTTTTGTCTTATCATTTTTTTTTTTTTTGTCTTATCATTTTTTAAACTGAAAGCTTACCACCCTTAAAAAAAAAGATTTAACTATTTTAGGCAGTTTTATGTTCACAGTAAAATTGAGAGACAGGTAGAGAGATTTCCTGTATACCCCTTATCGCCACATGTTTGGAGCCTCCTCCATTATCTATCAGTATCCTCCACCAGATTTGTTACAATCAATGAACCTACATTCATAACTCATAGTCATTCAAAGTCCACAGTTTATATTAGGGTTCACTCTTGGTGTTGTACATTCTGTGGGTTTGGACAAGTATATCTTGACATGTATTCATCATTATAGTATCCTACAGAGTAGTTTCACTGCCCTAAAAATCCTGTGCTCCACCTATTCATCCCCCAACCACCAACCTCTGGCAAGCAGTGCCTTTTTACTGTCCCTGTGCTTTTGTCTTTTCAAGAATGTCATATAGTTGGAATCATACAGTATGTAGCTTTTTCAGATTAACTTCTTTCACTTAGCAATATGCATTTAGGGTTCCTCCACGTCTTTTCATGGCCTTATATGCTCATTTATTTTTTGCACTGAATAATATTCCATTGTCTGGATGTACCATGGTTTATTTTTCCATTCACCTACTAGAAGACATCTTGGTTGCTTCTATATTTTGTAAATAATGAATAAAGCTGCTATAAGCATCCATGAGCAGTTTTTTAATGTGCACATAAGTTTCCAACTCATTTGGGTAAATACCAAGGAGCAAGACTGCTGAATTGTACGTTTAGAGTACATTTAGTTTAGTGAGAAACTGCCAAACTCTCTTCCAAAAACCATGTTTCATTTTGTATTCCCACCAGCAATGAATGAGAGTTCCAGTTGCTCCACATCTTCATCACCGTCGGCATTTGGTGTCGTCAGTGTTTGCGGTTTTGGCCATTCTAATAGGTATGTACTTGTGTCTCATTGTTTTAATTTGCTTTTCCCTGATGACCAATGATGTATAGCATCTTTTCATATACGTATTTGCCATCTGGTTATCTCCTTTGTGTCCAGGTCTTTGGCCCATTTTCTGAAGTGGGTTGTTCATTTTCTTATTGACTTTTAAAAGTTCTTTGTATATTTTGGATAACAGCCTTTAATCAGATGTGTCTTTGCAAATATTTTCTCCTAGGTTGTGGTTCGTCTCTTGATCTTTTCAACATTTTAAAAACGCATTAATCTAACAGTTTTAAGGCTATGATGAAAAGATAGAGTTGCTATTATCATTAGGAATATTACCCTCTCCTAAGGGACATTTTAGAAATTGTGGGGGGGGGGATTTTTGGTGTCATAATGTCACTGGCATTTATTGAGTGCTAAATGTCCTACAAAACATATGAGAATACTGCCTGAGGCAGAGTTGTCCCACATCCCATACAATTATCAAATATCCCACCAAACATTGAAATAGCTGACATCTATGAATCATTATGTAATTTTAGAACGTTAATCCATTCTTCATAGAAATAGTTTTTAAACATGGTTTTATATACCCTGAAAAGTTTATTTAAATACAACTCTTTTATACATAAAAAAATGTGTATTCGTTTTAGATTTTTATCAAGCAGTATTCACCATTTTAAAAAGTTTCATCACAATTTGCTACATTTCTTGAGATAATGGGTCATGAAGAAAGCACTCTTGTATCTGTCTACACTTGTAGCTCTTGTAATCACTGATTCTACATTTAGGTTTAAGCATCTAACTACTTCACTGTTTACTTTGCAATAAACTACTTGCCACACAATAATAGATGAATGCTTGACAATTTGCCAAGAGAAAAATCTGGTACAAAAGGGTACATACTATACGACCCCATATGAAGTTCTAAAATAGGAAAAATATATAGTAGAAAGAAATAGAATTTCTAGTTCTGAGAGTTCCCACATGTTCATTCACTATGTCCACCTTTTCCTTTAAGCCCTGAATCATATTTATAACAGGTGTTTTTAAAGTTCTTATCTGGTATTTCAAACATCTGGGCTATACAAATTACTGCTTCTCCTGGATTATGGTTGGTATTTCCTTTTTTTTCCTTGTCTAGTTATCTTAGATTACATATTTTACATTGACACAGTGCATTGTAGACAATGGATTTTGTGTTTTCCTTTAAAGGACATTTTACTTAAATTACCAGTGGGTCCTTTAGATCCTTTCAGACTTGGTTTTAAATCTTTGAGCCACTCTAGTTTTGGCCTTAGTCCCAGGATATGACTCTTGTTTGGGGGGCATGATTTTCATTGCCAAGTTATAGTCTCTCTATTGTCTTAAATGAATGTCCAATGTTCTCCATGAAGTCTCTCCACTCTGGTTGGACTATAACTCCATCACCCAGTCCAGTATGATTTCAGGTATCTGTATTCATTCATCTCCTAGTTTTACCATAGTCACCCTCTCCTAGGGCTCATGGCAATTTTTTTTCTATATATTTACACCCCAGTTCTGTAACAAAGATCTATGGGAGAACCCCCAGGCAGACTTCTGTCTCCCTCCATCACATAAACTCCTTTTTCTCTAGTACTCTGGCCTGCAAATTCCAGTTTGTTCAGCTGCCTTGAACTCTGATCTCTACATTCTCAGCTTGGGAAGACCACCGTTCTCTACCTGGGCTCCATGTCCCAGTGCTAAAGTCTGAAAAATAGCCCTAGGCAGAAAGATTGAATACTTTATATAATACCTATGCATATAGGGCACTAAGCATGATGCCTGCCCAGAGAAAATGGTCAATAAATGCTATTTTTATTATGAAATCTATATTTAGTAAAATATAGCTACAAATTTCATTTTAGAAAAAATCTGTTATTAAAATATTTCGAGGGCTTCCTTGGTGGCTCAGTGGTTGAGAATCCGCCTGCCAGTGCAGGGGCCACAGGTTCAATCCCTGATCTGGGAAGATCCCTCATGCTGCAGAGCAGCTAAGCCCATACGCTACAACTACTGATCCCGTGCTCTAGAGCCCATGAGCCACAACTACTGAGCCTACGAGCCACAACTATGCATCCCACGTGCCACAACTACTGAAGCCCATGCGCCTAGAGCCTGTGCTCTGCAACAAGAGAAGCCACCACAATGAGAAGCCCGTGAACCGCAATGAAGAGTAGCCCCCACTAGCCACAACCAGAGAAAAACCCACGTGCAGCAACAAAGACCCAATGCAGCCAGAAACAATAACTAAATAAATTTTAAAAAATACTTCAAGTGATCTCATTTTTGGAAAACGAACTTGCATTGATAGCTGAAAAGATATTTATTAAAAATACGACTAAAATTTTTTACCAAACTGTGATTATAGTGGTCTTCAGGTAAAGACATAATGGGATAAATTATTATCATGTATTTTTTAAATAAATGATAAAAAAACACAAAAGAGCACTGTTAGTGGTCTGTGAAGAGAGGGGGCAGGTCCCTCCACTTGGCCTTGGACGGAGTAAAATCATTTACCTATTTTTCATTGCAGTGGACCCTCGGGTTTTTGGGACTATTGGCTGGAAGTACTGTCTTCTCTGCCCAGTAGCCTCTGAGTGAGGCCTGGGTTACTGGCCTGGGCTCCTGAAAATATACCACCATAGGAGTACTTCTAAATTGTGTGTTTGAGTAGTTTAACTGAATTTTTCCCAGTTTTTTTTTTAAACTGTAAGCCAGTCTTATCTTTTTTTTTCCTTTTTCTTTTTTTTTTTTGTGGTACGCGGGCCTCTCACTGTTGTGGCCTCTCCCGTTGCGGAGCGCAGGCTCCGGACGCGCATGGCTCACGGGCCCAGCCGCTCCGCGGCATGTGGGATCTTCCCGGACCGGGGCACGAACCCGTGTCCCCTGCATCGGCAGGCGGACTCTCAACCACTGTGCCACCAGGGAAGCCCCAGTCTTATCTTTTAATCATACTGTTAGTACTCACTTGGATTCAGATAATTTTTTTATATCAATACCCTGTTTTATCCTCTCCACATGAGTAAAGGAATAGAGGATAATCATATATCTTTACACCCTTGTCCCTGGGTGTTCCTCCTTCAGCTGGATCTCCCTGTATCATTGGTCAAGAAAGCACAAGCCACCAGAATCTAACAATTGTTATCATGTTTATTCAGGAAGTTTAGCTGGCTGATCTAGATGGCTAGCATCTCTCTCCCAAAGCATTGGGCTTTGTTAAATAAGGCTGCCTTTCCTCTCAGAGGAATATGCTGTCTAGTCAAAAGCAGAGAAATATCTCTACTAGATTAAGGCAAAACACACACCTGACTAATATGTTCTCAAGGATCCCACTGTGTGGGCTACTTTAAAAGTCAACAATTGTCAGTCACCTTGTTGTTTTCTCTACAGAGAACCTAACAATCAATTTAACTAAAAAAATACTGTTAACCCTGCTTGACCTTTAGCTACAAGGACTATAGACAAACCAAAGGCGAGATGGCAGAGTTCACCATTCCCTAGTAGTCATTCAATGCCTGCAGATCTCTGCATGTCAGGGGTTCACAGGCAAATACATATTTTCTTGGGAGCACTACTGTATATGCTTCCACTGCAAGTGAGGAAAAAATTAAAATAACATTTTACCTGTGATTTGAAAGACTGAAGTACTATTAACTCACCACAAGGGGGCTCCATTATGAAGTACAACAACTTTCAAAGAGGAAAATACCAACCATTTTAAAAGCGGCACATCACACTGCATTTAAATGCTTTAACATTCTTGTTGATCATGGTTTGGTTCTCATAAAAATAATGTATCATCTTGGTGCTATGCAGATTTAAGGCAAATGTATCATGTGTTAGATCCATAATTTAAATTGAGGTGAGTGCATAGAATAAGACAGTCTTTTTGTGGGACAGAGAAAGTTAAAGGGTGGTAATAATAAAAAATTTAAAAACAATTTCCTCATGCTTCAGTTATTACATTTCATCCAGCAGTTGTCACAAAGGTTCAGCTTTCGCTTTCTAAGTCAAATAAGAAAGATTATTAACCTTTGGCTAAAATTCTTTCCCTTTATATTACCTGTTTGGTAGCACCTGGGGCCATGATGTTAATTTTTATTTGTTTCTAAAAGGTTTTGTTTTTTTAACATCTTTATTGGAGTATAATTGCTTTACATGGTTGTGTTAGTTCCTGCTGTATAACAAAGTGAATCAGCTATATGTATACATATATATCCCCATATCTCCTCCCTCTTGCGTCTCCCTCCCACCCTCCCTATCGCACCCCTCTAGGTGGTCACAAAGTACTGAGCTGATGTCCCTGTGCTATGTAGCTGCTTCCCACTAGCTATCTATCTTACATTTGGTAGTGTATATATGTCAATGCCACTCTCACTTCGTCTCAGCTTACCCTTCCCTCTCACTGTGTCCTCAAGTCCATTCTCTACGTCTGCATCTTTATTCCTGTCCTGCCCCTAGGTTCTTCAGAACCATTTTATTTTTTGGATTCCACATCTATGAGTTAGCATGCTGTATTTGTTTTTCTCTTTCTGACTTACTTCACTCTGTATGACGGACTCTAGGTCCATCCACCTCACTACAAGTAACTCAATTTCGTTTCTTTTTATGGCTGAGTAATATTCCATTGTATATATGTGCCACATCTTCTTTATCCATTCATCTGTCGATGGACGCTTAGATTGCTTCCATGTTCTGGCTATTGTAAATAGAGCTGCAATGAACATTGTGGTACATGACTCTTTTTGAATTTGGTTTTCTCAGGGTATATGCCCAGTAGTGGGATTGCTGGGGCATATGGTAGTTCTAGTTTTAGTTTTTTAAGGAGCCTCCATACTGTTTTCCATAGTGGCTGTATCAATTTACATTCCCACCAACAGTGCAAGAGGGTTTGCTTTTCTCCACACCCTCTCCAGCATTTATTGTTTGTAGATTTTTTGATGATGGCCATTCTCACTGGTGTGAGGTGATACCTCATTGTAGTTTTGATTTGCATTTCTCTAATGATTAGTGTTATTGAGCATCCTTTCATGTGTTTGTTAGCAATCTGTATATCTTCTTTGGAGAAATGTCTCTTTAGGTCTTCTGCCCATTTTTGGATTGGGTTGTTTGTTTTTTGGATATTGAGCTGCATAAGCTGCTTGTAAATTTTGGAGGTTAATCCTTTGTCAGTTGCTTCATTTGCAAGTATTTTCTCCCATTCTGAGGGTTGTCTTTTGGTCTTGTTTATGGTTTCCTTTGCTGTGCAAAAGTTTTTAACTTTCATTAGGTCGCATTTGTTTATTTTTATTTCCATTTCTCTAGGAGGTGGATCAAAAAGGATCTTGCTGTGATTTATGTCATAGAGTGTTCTGCCTATGTTTTCCTCTAAGAGTTTTACAGTGTCTAGCCTTATATTTAAGTCTTTAATCCATTTTGAGTTTATTTTTGTGTATGGTGTTAGGGAGTGTTCTAATTTCATTCTTTTACATGTAGCTCTCCATTTTTACCAGCACCGCTTATTGAAGAGGCTGTCTTTTATCCATTGTATATTCTTGACTCCTTTATCAAAGATAAAGTGACCATATGTGTGTGGGTTTATCTCTGGGCTTTCTATCCTGTTCCATTGATCTATATTTCTGTCTTTGTGCCAGTACCATACTGAGTTGATTACTATAGCTTTGTAGCATAGTCTGAAGTCAGGGAGCCTGATTCCTCCAGCTCTGTTTTTCTTTCTCAGTATTGCTTTGGCTATTAGGGGTCTTTTATGTTTCCATACAAATTGTGAAATTTTTTGTTCTAATTCTGTGAAAAATGCCATTGGTATTTTGATAGGGATTACACTGAATCTGTAGATTGCTTTGTGTAGTATAGTCATTTTCACAATGTTGATTCTTCCAATCCAAGAACATGGTATATCTCTCCATCTGTTTGTGTCATCTTTAATTCTTTCATCAGTGTCTTATAGTTTTCTGCATACAGATCTTTTGTCTCCTTAGGTAGCTTTATTTCAAGGTATTTTATTCTTTTTGTTACAGTGGTAAATGGAAGTGTTTCCTTAATTTCTCTTTCAGTTTTTTCATCATTATTGTATAGGAATGCAAGAGATTTCTTTGCATTAATGTTGTATCCTGCTACTCTACCAAATTCATTGATGAACTCTAGTAGTCTTCTGGTGACATCTTTAGGATTCTCTATATGTAGGATCATGTCATCTGCAAACAGCGACAGCTTTACTTCTCCTTTTCCAATTTGGATTCCTTTTATTTCATTTTCTTCTCTGATTGCTGTGGCTGAAATTTCCAAAACGATGTTGACTAACAGTAGTGAGAGTGGACAACCTTGTCTTGCTCCTGATGTTAGAGGAAATGGTTTCATTTTTTCACCATTGAGAACAATGTCATATATGGGCTTTAGTATGTTGAGGTAAGTTCCCTCTATGCCTACTTTCTGGAGGGTTTTTTATCATAAACCGTTGTTGAATTTCATCAAAAGCTTTTTCTGCATCTGTTGAGATGATCACGTGGATTTTATCCTTCAATTTGTTTACTTGGTTTATCACATTGATTGATTTACGTATATTGAAGAATCCTTGCATTCCTGGGATAAACACCATTTGATCATGGTATATGATCCTTTTAATGTGCTGTTGGATTCTGTTTGCTAGTGTATTGTTGAGGATTTTTGCATCTCTGTTCATCAGTGATATTGGCCTGTAGTTTTCTTTCTTTGTGACATCTTTGTCTGGTTTTGGTATCAGGGTGATGGTGGCCTTGTAGGATGAGTTTGGGAGTGTTCCTTCCTCTGCTATATTTTGGAAGAGTTAGAGAAGGATAGGTGTTAGCTCTACTCTAAATGTTTGATAGAATTCACCTGTGAATCCATCCTGTTCTGGGCTTTTGTTTGTCAGAAGATTTTTAATCACAGTGTCATTTTCAGTGCTTGTGATTGGTCTGTTAATATTTTGTCTGTCTTCCTGGTTCAGTCTCGAAAGGTTGTGCTTTTCTAAGAATTTGTCCATTTCTTCCAGGCTGTCCATATTATTGGCATATAGTTGCTTATAGTAATCTCTCATGATCCTTTGTATTTCTTCAGTGTCAGTTGTTACTTCTCCTTTTGCATTTCTAATTCTGTTGATTTGAGCCTTCTCCCTTTTTTTCTTGATGAGTCTGGCTAATGGTGTATCAATTTTGTTTATCTTCTCAAAGAACCAGCTTTTAGTTTTATTGATCTTTGTTATTGTTTCCTTCATTTCTTTTTCATTTATTTCTGATCTGATGTTTATGATTTCTTTCCTTCTGCTAATTTGGGTTTTTTTTGTTCTTTCTCTATTTGCTTTAGATGTAAGGTTAGGTTGTTTATTTGAGATGTTTCTTTTTTCTTGAGGTAGGATTGTATTGCTATAATCTTCCCTCTTAGAACTGCTTTTGCTGCATCCCATAGGTTGTGGGTCATTGTGTTTTCATTGTCATTTGTTTCTATGTATTTTTTGATTTCCTCTTTGATTTCTTCAGTGATCTCTTGGTTAGTTAGTAGCATATTGTTTAGCTTTCATGTCTTTGTATTTTTTGCAAGAAAAAATACTGTAAAAACTACAAACACATGAAGGCTGTTTTTCATGTAATTGATATCTAGTCTCATAGTATTGTGGTCAGAAAAGATACTTGATATGATTTCAATTTCCTTAAATTACCAAGGCTTGATTTGTGAACCAAGGTATGATCTATCCTGAAGAATGTTCCATGAGCACTTGAGAAGAAAGTGTATTCTGTTGTTTTTGGATGGAATGTCCTATAAATATCAATTAAGTCCCTCTTGTTTAATGTATCATTTAAAGCTTGTGTTTCCTTATTTATTTTCATTTTGGATGATCTGTCCATTGGTGAAAGTGGGGTGTTAAAGTCCCCTACTATGATTATGTTACTGTCAATTTCCCCTTTTATGGCAGTTAGCATTTGCCTTATGTATTGAAGTGCTCCTATGTTGGGTGCATAAATATTTACAATTGTTATATCTTCTTCTTGGATCGATCTGTTGATCATTATGTAGTGTCCTTCTTTGTCTCTTGTAAGAGTCTTTATTTTGAAGTCTATTTTGTCTGATAGGAGAATTGCTACTCCAGCTTTCTTCTGATTTCCATTTGCATGGAATATCTTTTTCCATCCCCTCACTTTCAGTCCGTATGTATCCCTAGGTATGAAGAGGGTCTCTTGTAGACAGCATATATACAGGTCTTGTTTTTGTATCCATTCAGCCAGTCTATGTCTTTTGGTTAGAGCACTTAATCCAGTTGAATTTAAGGTAGTTATCGATATGTATGTTCCTATTCCCAGTTTCTTAATTGTTTGGGGTTTGTAATTGTAGGTCTTTTCCTTCTCTTGTGTTTCCTGCCTAGAGAATTTCCTTTAGCATTTCTTGTTAAGCTGGTTTGATGGTGCTGAATTCCCTTAGCTTTTGTTTGTCTGTAAAAGTTTGAATTTCTCTGTTGAATCTGAATGAGTTCCTTGCTGGGTAGAGTAATCTTGGTTGTAGTTTCTTCCCTTTCATCACTTTAAATATGTCCTGCCACTCCCTTCTGGCTTGCAGAGTTTCTGCTGAAAGATCAGCTGTTAACCTTATGGGGGTTCCCTTGCATGTTATTTGTTGCTTTTCCCTTGCTGCTTTTTTTTTAAATTAATTAATTAATTAATTTTTGGCCATGTTGGGTCTTTGTCACTGTGCGAGGGCTTTCTCTAGTTGTGGCGAGCGGTGGCTGCTCTTCGTTGTGGTGCGCGGGCTTCTCATTGTGGTGGCTTCTCTTCTTGTGGAGCACGGGCTCTAGGCATGCAGGCTTCAGTAGTTGTGGCACATGGGCTCAGTAGTTGTGGTGCACGGGCTTAGTTGCTCCGTGGCATGTGGGATCTTCCTGGACCAGGGCTTGGACCTGTGTCCCCTGTATTGGCAGGCGGATTCTTAACCACTGCACCACCAGGAAGCCCTCCCTTGCTGCTTTTAATATTTTTTCTTTGTATTTAATTTGTGAAAGTTTGATTAATATGTGTCTTGGCATGTTTCTCCTTGGATTTATCCTGTATGGGACTCTGTGCTTCCTGGACTTGATTGACTATTTCCTTTCCCATATTAGGGAAGTTTTCAACTATAATCGCTTCAAATATTTTCTCAGTCCCTTTCTTTTTCTATTCTTCTTCTGGGACCCCTATAATTCTAGAATGTTGTTGCATTTAATGTTGTCCCAGAGGTTTCTGAGACTGTCCTCAATTCTTTTCATTCTTTTTTCTTTATTCTGCTCTGCAGTAATTATTTCCACTATTTTATCTTCCAGGTCACTTATCTGTTCTTCTGCCTCAGTTAGTCTGCTATTGATTCCTGCTAGAGAATTTTAAATTTCATTTATTGTGTTGTTCATCACTGTTTGCTCTTTTGTTCTTCTAGGTCCTTGTTAAACGTTTCTTGTATTTTCTCCATTCTGTTTCCAAGATTTTGGATCATCTTTACTATCATTGCTCTGAATTCTTTTTCAGGTAGACTGCCTATTTCCTCTTCATTTGTTTGGTCTGCTGGGTTTTTACCTTGCTCCTTCATCTGCTGCGTATTTCTCTGTCTTCTCATTTTGCTTAACTTACTGTGTTTGGGGTCTCCTTTTCACAGGCTGCAGGTCTGTGGTTCCCATTGTTTTTGGTGTCTGCCCCCAGTGGCTAAGGTTGGTTCGGTGGGTTGTGTAGGCTTCCTGGTGGAGGGGACTGGTGCCTGTGTTCTGGTGGATGATGCTGGATCTTTCTGGTGGGCAGGACTGCGTCCAGTGGTGTGTTTTGGGATGTCTGTGACCATATTATGATTTTAGGCAGCCTCTCTGCTAATGGGTGGAGTTGTGTTCCTGTCTTGTTAGTTGTTTGGCATGGGGTGTCCAGCACTGGAGCTTGCTGGTAATTGAGTGGAGCTGGGTCTTAGTGTTGAGATGGAGATCTCTGGGAGAGCTCTCACTGATTGATATTACATAGGGCCAGGGGGTGTCTGGTGATCCAATGTCCTGAACTTGGCTCTCCCACCTCAGAGGCTCAGGCCTGACACTCGGCCGGAACCCCAAGACCCTGTCAGCTACATGGCTTTTGGGAAGTCTGAGGTCTTCTGCCAGCGTTCGGTAGGTGTTCTGTAGGAGTTGTTCCACATGTAGATGTACTTTTGATGTATTTGTGGGGAGGAAGGTGATCTCCACATCTTACTCCTCTGCCATCTTGAAGGTCCTCCCTCTAAAATGTTTTTGTCTAGCTAGGCTGCCCTTTTCCAGACCTTTGGTTAAAGAAAGCAGGCTTTTGTTGGGGCTCGTTTTACCTACACCCATTGGCCGTTTTGGGTTGCCAGTTTCTTCAGTAGCCAGTCTTTTTAGATTGGAGAAGGCAGTTTCTGCCTAGCTCTAGCTTGAGTTCACCTATGAAGAACATAGTCTGCTATGAGGCAATAGTGGGAAGCCTGATGGGAGAACCCAGATCACAGTGCTACATGGCAGAAGCCTTCAAACCCAGGTCTGACTGCATCTCACGCTCCTTGTAGCTTTCAAGGCTTTCCTTCAAGCCTCTGTCCTGAGAGTGCCGGGCAGGGACTGTCCAGGCCTCCTCATTTTCCCATGGATGCTCTTGGAGGTGGTATATGGCTGCCCTAGAATCCCTGAACTTTGTTTTCCTCTCTGATGTGACTAAATTACTGAACACACTTCAGGCATCCATGGCAGGAGTGCCGCCTGGGAAGTCCATAGTGTTATTTCAGTATCACTCTTTAAAATGGAAGCAGTGAATACTTCTTATTGGATGATGTGAGGTCTTAAAATATTGGTAATAACATTTCTAAATGGCCAAAAATTTAGTTGAAATATTTAATAGGAAATACAGACTAAATACATAGTTATTTATATAATTAAGACCTTTATCGACATGATGTTAAAACTAAATGTATGATTTAACATCATACAGTGTTGCAACTTTCTTTTGCCTCCTAATTCTCTGAAAAAAGAACTTAGAATAAATATGACTAGTGCTATGAAAGTTCAAATCATTTATTTAATAAATGGTTAAGGCATTTATTTCATAACATGTGTTGATAAAATGTCAGGGCAACTGAGAGACAAATTTCTTTAGATGGAAAATAGAATGAGGCTTATAACTTGGGAGTTTTAGTCTTCTAAGACCTTACCCTCTAGAGGGAGGTGTTGGATCTAGCTAGCATTACTGAGTGCCTCCATTAGGTCCTTTGCTTACATCGCTTATTTCATATTTGTGGGCCAGTTGTTACTATTCCCATTCCACAGATGAGAAGACTGAGATTCAAAGAAACAATTTAGTCAGGATCACATAGGCAGCTAAACAGCAACTAGAATTGGAGGTACTGGTATTGGAACCCCAGCAGGGGTCTGGGGTGGGTAGGGATGCAGTTTGGGAGTCTGAGTACAGAGGAGGCAGGTTGATGTGAAATGAGCATAGAGTCTAATCATCTGCGTGCTCTCAAATGTGTGATTTATCTCGGTTAGCATGCCTCCCTTGTCCTCCTCCGGCTCTCTGCTGCCAGGTGGAGCTTGAATTTTTTTTTTTAATTTGAATTTCAGCATCAACATTATATTTGAAATGTAAGAGTAAAATTGACTTCTGTGATAACTTCTGAAATGATGACTGGGTGCCCAGGCAACCAACTGCGGAACGTCAGGTCCCTCTTCCTAAAGGTCTGGACTGTGCCTGGCTGGCTCTGATAATACAGTGAACCTAGTGGCTATGTCTCAGGGCAGCCGGAGCCAAGTGTTCAGGAGCTAACAGACTCATGGGTGCCCCCTGTGTACCTGGAGGAACCTGGTTTCCTTGGAGATGCTCAGGCTACGTGATTAACTCCACCCCTTGCCTCCGCCATCAGG
The DNA here is from genome assembly GCF_008692025.1 of Phocoena sinus. Lineage (NCBI taxonomy): Eukaryota > Metazoa > Chordata > Mammalia > Artiodactyla > Phocoenidae > Phocoena > Phocoena sinus. Next base: position 136,256,104 of record NC_045764.1, on the reverse strand, counting down.
CCACCCAGCCTGCCGCCTACAGTGGTATAAACCTTTGTGGCTGGGGAGACCCTCTGGTCTTCCCCACAGGAAGGACAGGAGGCTGCAATAAAGCTTGCTTCTATTGCTTTTAACTTGTAGGCAGACCCACCTCTTTAGAGGAAAGAGAAGATTCCCCTAGTTCTTGGGAAATGGAAAGTGAGTCTTACAGTCTTATGTTACGGCTAAAACAGATTATCCTCAGATTATCCACACAAACTGCCTCTCGGAACTGGGATCGGTCAGATTCTCTTAGTGATCATGCACAATCAGACAAGGGCTGGGTGGGAATGCTTTTCGATTGTGGATTCTTTCTCTTAATTACATGAGACCCACAACAGGACAACACCTCCCTTAAACATTAAAAAAAAAACATTAAATAAAATCATGTCAGTTCAGGCCTTCCTGAATTTGGTGAAAATGTAGCACAGGAGAGGAAGAATAGAAAATGTGGTCATGTGTAAAGGCTCTGTTCTCTTGTTGTTACTGAACATTGAGTGTCTCCTAAACTTTTTCCTGTGACATACTTTGAAGGAAGAAGAAGGGTAGGGAGGGGAAGAAATCTCTTCCTAAAAGAGAGATAAAGAGAAGAAAGAGAGGCTGAGGAGGGAGGGAAGGGGATAACAAGTTCTTTAAAAAGGAAAGAGGGAAAGAGAAGTTGGCTGCAATTGTAGGGTGTCAGATGAGCAACAAAAACATTAGTTTGAAATATTTACTGAGCATCTACTATGTGCCAGGCTCTCAGACCCTGGTTGAAAGCAGGCGAACAGACAGTTGTTTTGTCTTACAGAGTACGTAGATTGAAGGAAGCACAAAATCTATTAAAGTAAATTAGGTTGCTAATAAGTTCTTAGTTCATTCTATTTTACCCTATTTCCTTTCATCCCCCATAAGTTTATCCATAAACCTAAGTAAATAGAAATGAACTACTCTGGACTATTAAAATATAGCATTGCCTTAACATTTTTTTCCAAGTTAACTTTTTCTTTTTGCTTTCCTAATTGGGGTAATGTTTTTGTATTACTGCATGTCTACATATTTTAAAGGAGCTGATAAAAATATATTCATTCCCATGTAGTCTACTTGATCAGCCTATTTGCCAAAATTTTCCTGAGGAATGTGTAGGGGTAAAAAGAGTCAAGAGTAGATTTTGTTTTAAATCAATAATTGGAATAGATGTGAGACAAAAATAATCTGAAATTAAGCACAGTGCTGGATTTAGCTTGAAGTAGATAACAGTCTATCAAAAAAAAGAGAAGAAATCAGGGACTTCCCTGGTGGCACAGTGGTTAAGAATCCACCTGCCAATGCAGGGGACACGGGTTTGATCCCTGGTCAGGGAAGATCCCACATGCCGCGGAGCAACTAAGCCTGTGCGCCACAACTACTGAGCCTGCGCTCTAGAGCCCGCGTACCACAACTACTGAAGCCCACGTGCCTAGAACCCATGCTCTGCAACAAGAGAAGCCACTGCAATGAGAAGCCCGTGCACCGCAACGAAGAGTGGCCCGCACCTGCAGCAACTAGAGAGAAAGCCCGTGCACAGCAACAAGGACTCAATGCAGCCAAAAATAAATTAATAAATTTATTTAAAAAAGAAATCAAATACGCTTGTGTACCACAGCCTTTAAGTCAATAACAGAGGTAAACTTGAGCTCAATGCTGTTATAAGTTCTATATAGCGTCCAGACTGGTTCTTTGCTTTGGTGCCAAAAAGACTGATCCACTTTGTATCTACAGCTTACCTTTTAAATGATCAAACTGTAGGTGAGATAGACAAATATTTAACAACCAGTATGGCATGGACACAGATACTGGCTATACACCTTAAAATCTACTTTTGGGTGCATCCTGGTGGAATGAATATCCACCCTAATTATGGGGAAACTGATAGGTAGTTCACATGGAATGAAATTCCCTCCTTGGTCCATTTAAAAATTAAGCTACTCCTTTGGAAGAAAGCTACTATGACCGGCTTTGTCCTCAAATAGCATAACTGACATGGGAAAAGAAAAGATGTTTCTCCTGAAGATATTCTCCATTTTTAGAGAACTTCTCAACCTTTCTAAAATAATGTTGGCATTCTGGTTGTCAACACTATGTAGCAAAGATATAGAGGATGCAATTTGAAAGCACATGTCTCTTTAGTATACATTGAAACATCAATAGCCATACTGTGAGACACGTGTAGAAAGGAATCAAAGGGTGGAGTCTTTTTAAGTGCTGGCTTCCCGGATGGGCGAACCTAGCTATGCTTTTCAACTACGTTGTAGGCACCACAGGTCCAGCAGGAGGCAGCACTGCTGTTACACAACGGGGAAGGAAAGAGAAACTGTTTCATGTGGTCTCCTGGGTATCATTTAGTATTCTCCTGCCTAACTTGGCAGTAAACAAGTGCCTTGAGGAGAGCATAGTGAACAAGAGTTTGGATCACACAGTAATGAGGGTCTGGGTCATCTGAGCAGGTAAGCCACCTAGACTAGCAGAAGTTCTAGCCAAGGGTGAGGGGAATTTGGGATGTGTAGTAGAGAAGGGAGATGCTGAATCTTCATTGCAGCTCTGAGATCAACTGCTGTAGTGGGATCATCCCACTAACGTTTTTCCTGTAAGTTTCCCAAGGGAAAGAGACCAACCAGAATCCCAAGGATGCTGTACCCCTATGGAACAAATGCTTTATACAAAGCGACTGAACCCAGGCAGTGGTAGGGGTGAACACTGGTGGATGCTGTGATACCCTGTCCAGATACCCCCTTCTGGACCAAGTCACTCATTTTCTGAGCTGGCAGACGTATTACCTGTTGATGGCTCATAGCTAATCCCTCCCTAAGATGAAAGGAATTCCTTCACCCAAGGATATGCCCACTCCCAGGGGTAGCCATATCCAATGACTGGTCAATGTCAGGGTACAAAAATCCAGGCCTCTTATCTTTTTTTTTTTTTTTTTTGTGCGGTACGCGCGCCTCTCACTGCTGTGGCCTCTCCCATTGCGGAGCACAGGCTCCGGACGCGCAGGCTCAGCAGCCATGGCCCACGGGCCCAGCCGCTCTGCGGCATGTGGGATCTTCCCGGACCGGGGCACGAACCTGCGTGCCCTGCATCGGCAGGCGAACTCTCAACCACTGCGCCACCAGGGAAGCCCACAAAATATTAGTATAGTTCCCTGTGCTATGCAGTAGGTCCTTGTTGGTTATCTATTTTATATATAGCAGTGTGTATATGTTAATCCCAGACTCCTAATTTATCACCCTTCCTTTCCCCTTTGGTAACCATAAGTTTGTTTCTATGTCTGTGGGTCTATTTCTGTTTTATGAATAAGTTCATTTGTATCATTTTTTTAGCTTCCACATATAAGCAATATCATATTTGTCTTTCTCTGCCTGGCTTACTTCACTTAGTATGATAATCTCTAGGTCCATCCATGTTGCTGCAAATGGTATCATTTTATTCTTTTTTATGTCTGAATAATATTCCATTGTCTATATGTACCACATCTTTATTCATCTGTTACTGGACATTTAGGTTGTTTTCATGCCTTGGCTATTGTAAATAGTGCTGCAATGATTCTATTAACTATTTTAAAGATACGTGGAAAAGTATGTTTGTGACACATTTTATCAAAAATATGCTATATATATGCTATGGTTGAGTTCGTTAACTAGTTTAGCAAACCTCAGTAAAACAAATGTAAAGGTTTAGCAAAGAACAATATTTGGTACTTAGTTCTAAATCACTAGACAGGCATTCTAAACATGCTATTTTAAGGCTGTGTTTTAATAAGTAATTAATATATGTTTAGCCAAATCAAATAAACTGCTTTAGTTCTTTTCATAACATTTGAGGCTAATAAAATAAACACCAATATGATAATGCTTTCACTTTTCCATGTTGTCAATTTATCAAAAATTTTAACTAAGCTTCATAGTCATGAAACACGTTTTTAGGCCTAAGGTTTATTACTTTTCAACCTCATGCTTTCAATAGTTTGGTTTAATTTGTCTAATACGATGAGTTTCAAAATTCCTTAAAAATTGTTTTGTTGAAATTTCATTTCTCTAAATGGGAGATTCTACGTTAGATGTCTTAAAGTTCATTTCACAAGCACATGAAATTAAGGAGGGCTGAGAGATAGTAAATAATAAAGCAACGTCGTAAAAGCTGTTAAGCACCTTTGTTTTTTTTTTTTTTTTTTTTGTGGTACACGGGCCTCTCACCGCTGTGGCCTCTCCCGCCGCGGAGCACAGGCTCCGCACGCGCAGGCCCAGCGGCCAGGGCTCACAGGCCCAGCCGCTCCGCGGCACGCGGGATCCCCCCGGACCGGGGCACGAACCCGCGCCCCCCGCATCGCCAGGCGGACTCTCAACCACCGCGCCACCAGGGAAGCCCAGCACCTTTGTTTTAACAGCCTTGATATATCATTTATATACCATTTGATTCACCCTTTAACATATACAATTTAGCAGGTTATGGTATATTCACAGACTTGAGCAACCATTATCACTATCTGACTTTAGAAATTTTTCATCACCTTAAAAAGAAAGCCCACACCCATTAGCAGTCAGTCCTCATTTCTCTCTCCTTCCAGCCTCTGGCAACCACTAACCTACATTGTCTATGGATTGGCCTATTGTGAACATTCCATATTAATGAAATCATACAACATGGGTTATGTTGTTGTTTTTGGTGACTGGATTTTTTCACTTAGCATATCTTTTAAAAATTTATTGAAGTACAGTTGATTTATAATGTGTTAATTTCTATATAGCAAAGTGGCTCAGTTATACATATATACACATTCTTTTTCATATTCTTTTCCATTATGGTTTATCACAGGATATTGAATCTAGTTCCCTGTGCTATACAGTAGGACCTTGTTGTTTATCCATTCTGTATATAGTAATTTGCATTTGCTAATCCCAAACTCCCAGTCCATCCCTCCCCAACCACCCCCTGCTTTGGCAACCACAAGTCTGTTCTCTCTGTGAGTCTGTTTCATAGATAAGTTCATTTGTATCATATTTTAGATTCCACATATAAGTGGTATCATATGGTATTTGTCTTTCTCTGTCTGACTTACTTCACTTAGTCTGATAATCTCTAGGTCCATCCATGTTGCTGCAAAAGGCATTATTTCATTCTTTTTTATGGCTGAGCAATATTCCATTGTGTATATATACCACATCTTCTTTATCCATTCATCTGTTGATGGACATTTAGGTTGGTTCCATGTCCTGACTATTGTAAACAGTGCTGCAGTGAACATTGGGGTGCATGTGTCTTTTTGAATTATGGTTTTCTCCAGATATATGCCCAGGAGTGGGATTGCTGGATCATATGGTAGCTAGCTCTGTTTTCAGTTTTTTAAGGAACCTCCATACTGTTTTCCATAGTGGCTGCACCAATTTACATTCCCACAGCAGTGTAGGAGGGTTCCCTTTTCTCTACACCCTCTCCAGCATTTGTTATTTGTAGACATTTTTTTTAATGATGGTCATTCTCACTGGTGTGAGGTGGTAGCTCTTTGTAGTTTTGATTTGCATTTCTCTAATAATTAGCAATGTTGAGCATCTTTTCATGTGCTTGTTGGCCATCTGTTTGTCTTCTTTGGAGAAATGTCTGTTTAGGTCTGCTGCCCATTTTTTGATTGGGTTTTTTTGTTGTTGAGTTGTGTGAGCTGTTTGTATATTTTGGAAATTAAGCCCTTGTTGGTCCCATCATTTGCTAATATTTTTTCCCAGTCCATAGGTTGTCTCTTCATTTTGTTTGTGGTTTCCTTTGCTGTACAAAATCTTGTATTTCACTTAGCATATTAACCTTATTTTCAAGCTTTATCCATGTTGTAGCATGTCAGTACTTCATTCCTTTTATTGCTTTACCCTTTTATTGCTGAATAATATTCCATTGTATGGGTATACCACATTTTGTGCATTCATCAGTTAATGAATGGGTTGTTTTTGGGGGTTGTTCCCACTTTTTACCTACTGTGAATAATGCTGTTATTAACATTATGAGTTTTATATGGACATATGTTTTAGTTTCTCTTGGGTATATTCCTTGGAGTGAAACGTAGGGTTATATGGCAACTCTCTGTTTAACATTTTGAAGAACTGCTTAACTTTTCCAAAGTGGCTGCACAATTTTCTATTTTTATCAGCAGTGTATGAGGGTTCCAATTTCTCCACATTCTCCTCTACACTTTTTATGGATTATTGTTTTGTTTTGAATATTAGCCACCCTAGTAGGTATGAAGTGGTATCTCAGTGTGGTTTTTATTTTCATTTCCCTGGTGACTAATAACTGTCCTGTGAAGGTTAGTGAAGAACAAAATGGACGTTTAACTTGGAAAAAGGAAGGTTTTGGCAGGAGGGCCTGATAGTTGTCTTTAAATGTTTAGAATAGGGGCAGAATTTTATTTAATTACAGATGTACAGAGAGGTAATGTTAAACAGTGGAATTTAGCTCTGTGTAAATGGAATGTCTAATGAAATAGCTTGAACAGGGAAACAGTAGGTCCCCATTCCCTAGGGATGTTCAAGCAGATGGTGTAGAAGGATTCTGTGGTGCTACTCTAATATGCTATGGTTTGTAAACCTGTGTGGCAAATTTACAAAGTATATCGTCTCAGGTAGGTACATGCCACACCAACCAACCGGGCAACCAATCATCTCTTGTTGATATTATTTATCTCTTGCTTACTTTCACTGTCTTATCACCTAAATACTTATCCAGTTAAGAGAAGATGTGAACTTAAAAAACAGGAGGTTCATTTCCAGCACTGAATCCTCTGTTGATTGATGATATCTGCTCAAGTAAAGTGCTTTTGACTCAATTGGAAAGGAGGAAAATTGAGCTTAACCTGGTGCCTGGCATTTGCCTGAGAGGCATCATGACCACTTCCTGAGTGATATGTGGATGAGCTCTGACCTGGGTAAAACCACTGGCAAGTGACATCCAAGTCAAAACTGTGGGGTTACTCAGAATCATAGATAACAATATTTAGAGAGATCAAACTTTTTGATAGTTTTAAAAATATTAAACTCTTTATTCTAAGAAAACTGTAGATTCCCATGCAGTTCTATGAAATAAGAGAGCCTGTGTGCCTTTTACCCAGTTTTCCCCAATAGTAACATTTTACAAAACAGTATTACAACCAGCATATTAATGCTGATACAGACAAGATACGAGACATTTTCATCACCCTCAGAATCCTTCCTGTTGCCCTTTTGTTGCCACAGCTGTTTCCCTCCCACATCCTTAATCCCTGGCAAACACTAATATGTTCTCCATTTCTGTAAGTCTGTCATTTTAAGAGTGTTACACAAATAGAATCATACAGAATGTAACCTTTTGGGATTGGCTTTCTTCACACAGCGTAATTCTCATAATTGATCCAGGTTGTTCCATATATTAAAAATTGGATCCTTTTGATTGCTGAGGAGTATTCTGTAGTATGAACGTACCACAGTTTGGCTTTTGTTAGCCATTCATTGACACCTTGGTTGTTTCCATTTGGGGGCTATTACAAATAGAGCTCATGTGAACACTTGTGTACAGGCTTGTGTGTAAATTTAAGTTGTCACTTCGTGGGGTAAGGGCCCAGTAGTGCAGTTGTTGGGTTGTATAGTAGGTGCGTATTTAGTTTGTTAAGAAACTGCAAGTTATTTTCCAGAGTAGTTGCACCAGTTTTTATTCCCACCAGGAGGGTATGAGTGATCTTGATTCTTCCTATACTTGCCAGTATTTGGTGTTCTGATAGGTGTGCAGTCAGACTTCATGGTTTTCATTTGAATTTCCTTAATGGCTAGTGATGGTGAGCATCTTTGCATGTGCTCATTTGCTTATTTCAACTGCTGTCTCCAGAGCGTGCTTGGTGTCACCATGAGGTGGACATGGCAGCCAAGAGAGCTAGGCCCAGGGGCCCCCCTCTGCTTCTGCCAAAGCTGCTCTATTTCTTTGAAAAACCTGTTTTACTTATTGGGCTTTTAAGCAAGATTTCTTTTATTTTTTAAATTTTTATTTTTTTAAATAAATTTATTTATCTGTTTTTATTTTTGGCTGTGTTGGGTCTTCGTTTCGGTGTGTGGGCTTTTCATCGTCATGGCTTCTCTTGTTGCAGAACGCGGGCTCTAGGCGCATGGGCTTCAGTGGTTGTGGCACGTGGGCTCAGTAGGTGTGGCTCGCGGGCTCTAGAGCGCAGGCTCAGTAGTTGTGGTGCACGGGCTTAGTTGCTCTGTAGCATGTGGCATCTTCCCGGGCCAGGGATCGAACCCGTGTCCCCTGCATTGGCAGGCAGATTCCTAACCATTGTGCCACCAGGGAAGCCCCAAGATTTCATTTAAAGAGGTTTCCTTTGCTAAAGAAAAAAAAGGGAGGTTCCTTAAAAAACTACAAATAGAATTACCATATGACCCAGCAATCCCACTACTGGGCATAAACCCTGAGAAAACCAAAATTCAAAAAGAGTCATGTACCAAAATGTTCATTGCAGCTCTATTTACAATAGCCCGGAGATGGAAAGAACCTAAGCACCCATCATCGGACGAATGGATAAAGAAGATGTGGCACATATACACAATGGAATATTACTCAGCCTTAAAAAGAAATGAAATTGAGTTATTTGTTATGAGATGGATAGACCTAGAGTCTGTCATACAGAGTGAAGTAAGTCAGAAAGAAAAAGACAAATACCGTATGCTAACACATATATATGGAATTTAAAGGAAAAAAATGTCATGAAGAACCTAGGGATAAGACAGGAATAGAGGCGCAGACCTACTGGAGAACGGACTTGAGGATATGGGGAGGGGGAAGGGTGAGTTTTGACAGGGCGAGAGAGAGTCATGGACATATACACACTAACAAACGTAGTAAGGTAGATAGCTAGGGGGAAGCAGCCGCAAGGCACAGGGATATTAGCTCGGGGCTTTGGGACAGCCTGGAGGGGTGGGAGGGGGAGAGTGGGAGGGAGGGGGACGCAAGAGGGAAGACACATGGGAGCATATGTATATGTATAGCTGATTCACTTTGTTATAAAGCAGAAACTAACACACCATTGTAAAGCAATTATACCCCAATAAAGATGTTAAAAAAAAAAAAAAAAGAAAGAAAAAAAGTGTGAAATCAACTTACTTCATCTATTTTACTGATTATTTTGTAGGAAATGACTTAATTTCCCACTATCCTGACAAAAATTAAATCCAGAATTAGAAATAAATGCATTCAAATATATTATATAAGAATATATTCAAAAGCCAACTGCTTAAGACAGTATGTGCTCTTTTTATACTTTTCAGTGAATGATTGCAAGCTGACTCTAATTTTTAAAAATGAAAACTGTATGTCTCACTAATTTTAAAAAGGCTAAAACATCTCTCATTAATAATCTGGAAGACAGTTTCCTTTCCCACAGGACCAGCACATTAATTATCTTTCTATGTGTCAGGCAGGAAGGGCACTAATGTAGAGGAATAAAAAGTGAAGGCTCTCATAATTTGGTTGTAATATCCTAGATATAATATACTTATAACACCTAACATTGATGGCAAATACATGCAAAATGCTTGCATACCATCTGATTTTGTGATTCTATAGATTAGGTTTTAGAAAATAAAACATTCCCAGGGAGTGTGAGTCACGCTCACTGAAATCTTGTAAGGAGAGTTTCTCTGGAGACACTTTATTTTAGCCTTTCTTCCCATATTCAGGTTCTCTTGCTTCTTCCTCAGGGAGAGATCTTTTTGAGGATGGCCAAAAAACTTGTCACGTTAAAACAAACAAAAAATGCAACAACAGCAACGCTATCCCTGCTATACTTTCCCTAGTAATTTCACAGCCCAGTGATGGGAGTGTCAGAGTCGGCATTCTTGGAGGGAGGTACAAGAGGGCATTATGTAGCCGGGCTGATGCTAACTTGGCAGGATCTCAGATGGCCTCAGAGAGGCCATGTGAGCCAACAGGCTGCAGCTGGACAGGAGCCAGTGTGAGCCACATCCTCCCGGAGGACTGAGAGACAGAGGCCACTCCATCCTAGTTCCTGGGGAGCAGCATGACCTCCCCAGCCACTGCGGGAGGCAACCGAGTCTCTTGGCTTCCCGTCCACGTGCACACAAACAGTGCTCTGGAGGAACAGGAACTGGCCACAGTGGAACATTTTTCTCCCATGTCATCATCCACCCTGATCCTTCTGCTGGGAAATCTGTGAAAAGTCAAGGATAGGCCTGGTGAAAAGAAAATTGAAACAAAGCACATTCGTGCGTCTTGCTTCTGCACATGTACCTTCCCCAAATACTGAGGTCCCCACGGCTATATTTGAGGGCTTCGTACATGGTGGTCAGAAGGCTCTCTGGAGAAGTTCCATGCTGTTGGCTTGTGCGTGGTTTTCTTTTTCTCTGTGTGTGGTAGAAGGAATTAGTGCGGGGGAGGGGTGGATAATCTCTTTCGGAATAATGTTTTACGATCCCATTGGACCTTGGGTTCTCTAGCACAAGTAAATGTTGAGAAGGAGTGTTTGCATCAAGGTAGAACAGAGGCCTGCTGTCGGACTACACCTTGGGGAAGAATTTCTGCAACCTCAGCTCGTGCTTCATTGGATTTCCCTGCCCGGGCCCAGTCAGAACCCCAGCAAAACTGGAAGGTGGAAACAGGGCGCTGGCCAATTCCTTCTTTCCCACGAATAAGTTAATGGCGTTCCCACCAAACTCACTTTAGCACCAGCCAGAGGGTCCAGGACTGGCAAAGCCTTCACTCTTTTTCCTTGAGGAAGTAAAGGCCCTAGCGCCTAAGAAAATGTGAGACTTGAGCCCATCTCCAAATAATTAGGGAATCAAGGCAATTACAGTGTCCTTCTGGTCCTGGTCCTTCCAAAGTAAATATGGTTGTGAGTTTTAGCAGAAGAGCATTGTTCTAAAATAGTACACTATCAGTTTCTGTCCTGGCTTCAGAATAATCTACATGTATCAACAGTCAGGGAAGTGAGACACTTTGGGATTGGGATTTTATAAATATTATCTCATTTAATCTTCATAACTACCTGTCAGGAAGGTACTATTACAAGTTCCAGTTTACGCACGTGGAAACCGAGGGCTGGTAAGCTTGAATAACTTTCCCAGAGTCACAGACAGCAAGATGAAGTGCTGGCAATTGAACATGGAGTTGGGTTCCAGAGCGCTCATGCTTAACCATTCAATAACACCACCAAGAAGACCTGCCATGAAGGGTTGGTTATGAGGGCTCACAGGAGAGACACCAACAGACTGGGGGTGAGTGCGGTGGCTGAGACTGGGAGAATTCTCCCAGATCTCAGAACCTTGCTCAGTCCTGATGGATGGAAAGGAATTAGAAAGGGAAGAAGGGGTAAGAGGTGGGAAATGTGAAGATTAACCCAGAAGGGGGAATGGGATGTACAAACACTCAAAGGCGAGGGGGAACATAGCAATGGGAGGAAAGCTAAATGGTGCGGTGAGCTCGGATCATTGAATTACGGTTGAACTGAGCAAGGGGGTGGGGTAGGGAGCAGAAGTCGAAGTGAGAATTAAAACTGGAGATGTTTCTAACTCATGCCAAACAGAGTTTAATTTTGAAGGTTAAGGGTAGCCAGTAAAGGATTTTAAGCAGAGATCAGGGTGCTAAGTTTTGCATTGCAGAAAGATCACTGTTTAGGGAGTCTCTGCAGGAAATGAGGGCTCAGGGTGTGGCAGCAGAGTCAAATGTGAGACAGCAAGACTAGTTAGGAGACAATGCTTCATCCATTAAGAAACAAGGGTACAGGGCTTCCCTGGTGGCGCAGTGGTTGAGAGTTCGCCTGCTGATGCAGGGCACGCAGGTTCGTGCCCCGGTCCGGAAAGATCCCACATGCCGCGGAGTGGCTGCGCCCGTGAGCCATGGCTGCTGAGCCTGCGCGTCCGGAGCCTGTGCTCCGCAACGGGAGAGGCCACAACAGCGAGAGGCCCGCGTACTGCACAAAAAAAAAAAAAAAAAAAAAAAAAAAAAGAAACAAGGGTACAGACTAAGAGTGGCAGGGGAGGTGGAGAGGAGGGAATGGATCTGAGAGCTATTGAGGGAAGTGGAAGGACTCTCATGACTGAATGAGTGGGAAGAGCAAAGGACAGGGAGTGTTCACGGTGAAATAACATTTACGCATTTCGTAATACACGATGCTGGTATTCATTCAGCAGGGGGGAAAGGGGCAGGTCTGGCAAGGAGATGGGAAGGGTAATGAGAGCAACTTACAACATAATTGAGTTTGAAGTAAAAATGGGGCATCCAAATAAATATTCTGGGGGGGCGGGTTTTTGGCTGAATGAGCCTACGGCTCAAGAGAGAGGCTTGGGCTAGGGAAACAGGTTTTTAGTCCTCCTGTGGCATTTAAGACTATAGGGCTGTGCCAGTTTTTCTTCTCTCTTGATCCAAATTCACTCTCTGGTCATTTTCAGTTGCTGGAGCTGGGACTCCGCAGACCATGTTTCTGCTTTGCCAGTTGCCTCTTCCCCAGGCTTTGCCACCAGAGGGCAGCTGCAGGGCTGGAGGAGGGACAGCGGAGCGGGTCCCCTCCAGCTCCCTTCGTCACTCCAGTGGTTGTAGTTCATAGGAGCTGCTGGGGCCAGTGTGCAGTTTTTCTAACACTTGAAGAGCCAGCTTCCTCTTGTCCCCATTTGAGGCATTCCAGCCCCCAGCTATTGCCCCCTCCCCCAAGTTCTGGGTCCCACCTCATGGGGCCTCTTCTCTAAATGCTAGTTTTAATAATCCCAACCTCTTCCTTTTGTACTTTCAGTCCTAGAGGTAGAATTGCTTCCAGTAGGAGCTACCTGCCATACCTTAGAGCTCTCTTTTCACCCTTTCAGTTACCTGGTTAACAACTTTATGCCTAGTCAACAGACAATTCTGTATATTAATTTATCTCAGTTAAAATAACTGATGCGGTTCTGTCTCCTTACTGGCCCCTGACTTTGTAGGGTGAATATGGGGACACCCAAGGAAAGTGTGGAGGGTAATGAAGAAGAGAGCTTTGCAAAGGACCCGGGGGCCGCCTGTGTTTAAGGACTGTCAGTCCTTAAGGCATGGACCAGGAAGATGATGGAGAATCCAGAGGATTCTGTGTCTAAGGGGAAAAAAACCAACCAAGGAGAGAGAGAGTATTCAGACTAGAGACATCATTATTAATGGGGCAATGTTCCTAAGAAGGTGGAGCCTTGTTCCTGGAAAAGAAAGGAAAGGAATGGAGGTAGGTGAGGAGTAGATGGGGAGGTCATCGACGGAGTGCAGGATGTGGAGAGTAGGTTTGCAATAGCCTCTGAAGAGGATGGAAGAGAGGGCTGGCTGGGGGCTTGCTAGGGGTTTCTTAGGGGACAGCGCTGAGGGTCAGAGGGGCAGTCCTGGAACAGGAAATTGACATGACTCTAATCAAATTACTGGGTCTGTGTGTGTGTTTGTTTTCTACTATTAGAACATAGCAACATTTTGTGGGGCATTGACAGTGGGATTAACTCAAGGGAAGGAGTTTGCCAGGTGCTCAAGAGATGCCGGTATGACCAAGAGAGGGATTACATGAAGGACCTTGGGCCAAGCTTGGCTAGAAAATGAAGTGAAGCTCATGGGGCTGATGTACAAAACCACACGACTCTATGTGAGCTCACAATGGTGTGCATAGGGTTGAACTCTCTTTAAAGCCATAAAAGGAGAAGTTTCAAGTATGCTCTAGCCAGGCAGAAGAAAATCTCCCACAGAGATGGGACACTAGTTTTAATAAAACATGGTGGTTCATTTTTAGTTCCAACCTAATTTACAAGTTACGCAAGTCAAACAGCTTATAAATCTGTATATTTAAAGTCCTTATTTATTTAGTAAAGGAACTGTTTTTGAGAAGCAGTGTAATAAAGAGCTTAGAAAACTTTAGAACACCTCAAATATGAAGAAGCAGGGATGTAGGGATGTCGTTGTAATGAATACTTTTTTTTTTTCTTTTACTACTTAAACTTTCTTATGGCTGAGATCAAGTCTGATAAGCACTTTAAGTTAGGCAAATAATGACGGTAATAAAATACTATGCCCTTGCAAAATATACTAAATGCCCAGGCTTCCGAACTTTTCCAATTATTTTCTTGTAAATGCATTTGTATGGGGATAGTTTCCCCCTAGGGTAGACTATAATTTAAAAAACTTGAATTCACTGCAGCCCTATAAATTACTGTTTCCCCTTAATGTTGGCAAGTAGTGATTTATTTTAGTCAAATTGCAGACCTCACTAGGCATGTTTTACTGTATAAGTACTTCCCTAGGGCAAGGAAGACTTTTTAGCGTATTATTTGGGGGAAGCACAAAAGCTATTAAATTCATAAATTAATTTACACTTGAAATCTTAGTTTACCCCGATTTGTCACATATTTTGTACAAAGTGGCTGTTATATGTGCATAATCCATAAGCAACTAAAATATACAACTATTAGTAATTCTTACATTTTTAGAATAGAGCTTTAATGTTGCTAAATATTTTCAAATGTATCTTTTTCACTTTTGCAATCCTGATTATGAAAAGGCATTTATATAATTTATATATGAGGCTCATTGACATGAAAATCTATTTTGCTTTCATTGACATGAAATCTATTTTGCTTCTCTCATCACAGATTTATCTAAGAAGGGCATAGGAAAAATAGTTAAGCTGAAATAGGAGTGCTTTTCTTTAATTTCAGTTATAGAGGCATTTGAAAATAAAATGTATCCAGAAAAATATACGGAAAGGTGAATGTAGTATAAAATGATGGAACACTAAATGGTTTGGGGCAGGGGTGGTATGGGGATCCAATGCCATGAAGTGCAGCTACGCCATCACCTAAAGAGTCTGAGTACTACTGCATCAGGGACCATGGTGGTGAACATTGTAGGGATCTTCATACACCTGACAGAAAAGAAATTACTTAGTAGAAAAACCACTGGAGTTAGACAAATATATGTTCAACTTATAGCTCAGCCACTTACTAGCTTTTGACCTTGGTCAGCATTAACTTTTCTTAGTCACCGTTTGCTCGTCTGAAAATTGAAGATAAAGTAATTACCTCTCAAGGTCCTTGTGAGAAACCATTGTGACTACACGTATTGAGTGCTAGCACCTGGAAAGCTTGGGGCACCATGGCCTCCTGCCTTTATGGACCCTACATTCCTCAAGCCTCAGGTTCTGACCTCCCAAATGACCATCTGGGGAGACATCAAGTAAGATTTTGCTAGAACTTTAAGGGCAGATGCCACCAACAGACCACCATCCTTTGACTGACTGCAGACTTTAAAATGTGGAACTATTTATACTTTGAAGACCTAATGTAAAATGTGTGATGAAGAAAACAAATTTGTTCTAGAAGTTGTCTCCTTCAAAGAAGGGACAGTGGACGGCACCATTGATTCCTCCACCAATGCCTTGTCATAGAAGCCCCCAAGTATCATTACTTAATTTGGAAACATGACTGAGAATAGAGACTCGAAAAGCAGTTGGAATAATCAAGAAAGTTGGAAGGATCAACCTGGTTATTTGAGGCATAGAGGAGAAAATATCTTGTCAAAAATAGCTTGGCTTAATGACTCCTTTGCTATCACATCCTATCCAAGGAATAGCAGTGTGATTATTTCATTTGATTGTTTATCAGAACCATCAAAAAATCAATCCCAGTTGTACTGTTGGTTGACCTTCTCAACAGCAGCTGTTCATTCTTCTGTTTCTCATCAATTTGAGCCTTTGCAGAACTTGACAGCTTGTAAAGGATTTTCCTGTTGTTAACCTCCTTAGGCACGCAAGACAGGTTTCATCGATCTTTCCTCAGTTCTTGTTTCTTTTTTTTATGGCAGTCTCAACTCTCCTGTGAAGATCTGTCACCCACTCCCTCACTTCCACCAATAGTTCTTGGCAGGTACCTCCAGGATCTCTAGCCTGGACACTTCCATGATTTAGCCCCCTTTTCTAGTTGTCTGCTGGATACCTTCACACTCTTGTCTCCCAGGTACCTCGATCTCCTCCACGCCAAAGCTGAACTTCTCTTTCCTCTTAACTCATTCTTCCTGGTTAATGACGTCACTATTCCCTGGGATACAGGCTCAAAAGCTCTGGCTTCTCTTTTGCCTCCAAAATTTAAGCAGTCTCTGTGTTCTATATAGTCTGCTTTTATTAAAAGCCTTTCGAATGGACTCCTCATAAAATTTTTATACTTTCTGCTTCATCACAGATCCTTATTACCTCCCCCCAGGACTATTGCAATAGCCTTCTAAAGAGTAGCTCAGCATTACCCCACTCTGCACGCTCTTGCCAAAGCTCAGCTCTAATGCTCATGCCCCCCTACTCCAGCATCTTTGCAATTCCTTACTGCTTAGGGATCTAAGATCCAACTTCTCATCCCACATGGAGGCTCTCTGCATTATGAGTCCAACTTACTCTCTGCTCCCTTATATCTACTTGTATTCCAACCAAACCGATTGAAACCAAATTTTTATTGATCACTTACTATGTTTTAGACATAATGATAAACATTTAAAATATCTCATTTAATCCATATAGCATATGATGATAGTATTTTGCCCATATTACAAATGAGGAAATTGAGATTTGGCGAATTCAGGTAAATTGCCCAAAGTGTTATGGTTAGTAAGTGGCATTGAGAAAGTTTAAATCTGAACTCCCCAAATAGACACTATGCTTTCTTGCTCATCTGCCTTTATTCATGTGATTTCCTCCATGTACAATTGTGTAATGTCTTCTCTCCATACATTTTTACCTTGAAATCTTACTCATCCTTCAAGACACATATCAAGTGCCACTTCTTCCTTGGGGTCTGTCCTGACATCTCCAACCAGTGGTGCTTGCCCTCCATCTGAGCGGCCACACATTGATACATGCCTGGCGTTAGTGAATGGTGAGCTTGTCCGCTCTCATCTTCATCACTGGGGCTGGTGGCTTTGTGAGGACAGTGGCCACGTCTTGGTCGTATTTTTACCCCTGTGCTGAACACAAATCCTGGTGTGTTCCAGATGCTCAGTGTTGAAATGAATTGCCCTATAAATAAACAGAGAAGATGCAACACTAGTGTTGGCAAAATAATGGCAAGAAGTCCCTACTTTACAGTCCCTGTGCCTTACCTGGAAATCATGGTGTTCTGTCTAGCAACTAAGCAATTAAATATGACACAGAGGAGGAAAGGGTGCCTTACTGAAAGGTTGGCTTCTGACCTTCAATACTTGGTTTGTACATATGAACAAACATCGATGCTTTCTTAGATAATTAGCGGGCATATTTGCTGATCAACTGACTCTTTTTTTTAATAAGTCAGAGGTGAGTGATTACCCAGTTCTTGTTTTAGCCAGAGAATTATGTAGTGATATTGGCAACAAAATGGACTCTTTTCTGTGTCCATGGGTGCAACATTAACCAATACCTTCCCCTCTGTTCATCAGTTATGAAATCGGGGGTGTTCAACATTGAAAAGCCCTCAAACTGATAGCACCTAGCAATTCGGCTCCATTGAAAATGTACGAAAACACATGTTCACACAAAACCTTGTGCAGCATTATACATAACAGCCAAAACGTGGAAACAACTCAATGTCCATCAATTGATGAATGGATAAACAAAATAGATATACAACTATCTATACAATTATTACTCAGGAATAAAAAGGAATGAAATCCTGATGCATACTACAACATGGATGAACTCTGAAAACATGCTAGGTAAAAGAAGCCAGTCACAAAAGACCGTATATTGTAAAATACCGTTTATATGAAAATGTCAAGAATAGGCAGATCCGTAGACAGAGAGTTGATTAGCGGTTGCCTAGGGCTGGAGGAGAGAGGAATGAGGGGAAATAGGGAGTGACTGTTAAATGGCGTGGAGTTTCTTTCTGGAGTAATGAAAATATTCTAAAATTGATTGTGGTGATGGTTACACAATTTTGTGAGTATACTAAAAGCCATTGAATTGTACATTTCAAGTGAGTGAATTATGTTGTGTGAATTATATTTCAATAAAGCTGTTATTTTAAAAAGCTGCCAACGTGATATCAAGGATTATTGTGGGATGAAGAGATATGCTAGTCAATTGTTACATAAGCTGTTAAAAAGTCTGTATGAAAAAGACATTCAGCATTTGAGTAGGCCTCTACCAAACTTTCTTCTTCTCAAAACAGATTATAAGGAAGCAGAAGAGATGAAAGGGAAAAGGTATTTGGTTCTTTGCACAGCGCCCTGGGATATTTTACTTGGAGCAAAGATTATGTATGCTTTGGTTTAGATCAGTCAGGAAATACTTTTTTAAAACTACTTTCTACTCTTCTATGTCTTGAAAAGGCAAAAATGAATATTTTATCATTTGGATAATGAGGAACTTTTATTTTTAGCTTTGGTATTTTAATTTTAAAAGGCACTTAACACTAATGAGCATTTTTACCCAGCTAGATATACGTATTTTAACACAAACAGTTTAAAACTTATCTAAGAGCATTTAACAACTGAGCTATACATGGAAACTATTAAAAAAAAAAAAAGCAGCTGTGGTGTTAATGACTATTGCATACTCCCAGCCAGCTGAAACTTGACAGAACATTGGACTCCAGAAACCCTATAAGTGAATAACATGGGAAATAGTCTATAAATAGGAAGAGTATCAGCTATTCGCCAAAACACACAGATTCTGGTGTGACCACACAGAAAGGAGTAGGAAAGGCATCAGGATTTCTGACAAGCTGAATGAAACTTGGACATACAGACAGCAATAAAGATATTATGTTCTCCTGAGCAGATGTTACGGGCTATGGCTCAGACCTCATCTCTTACTTGGTTCCTTTCCAGCTCTGCAGAAGTGAAAGCTGAGCCTGGGAAGATGAAATGCGTGAGAGTGAAATCGGGGACTTTGGCTCTGATGCTGGGCTCCCTGTGCTCTTAAGAGCCCGTGCACAAGAATTGCGTTGGCAGGGACCATGCGCTTGTTTCAGAGATGCTGAAAGAGTTTGGGGGATCTGGAGGGCTCCTGACCAGTGTGCCTGTGGCTGTGTGAGTTTCTCCCAAGAGACTTATACTCCAGCTCCGCTGAGTTTCTCATCATTTCCAAACACGCTTGGTCTGATACTGCTGTATCTGGGCACATCCCATTCCCTTTAGTCAGAATTCCCCTTCTCTTCATCTGGAAACCTCCTCCTCATCCTTTCAAACTCACCTTTTCCTCAGCTCCCTCAAGCAAAATTCGTTATCTCCACCTCTGTCCTACCAAAGCTCTCTCCATCACAGCCCTTAAACCAGGCATCATCCTCCCTCCCCAGACAGTGTCTCAAATACAAGGATTACATCTATGTTTTAAAATCTTTATCACTTAGCTTGTCTGGCATATAGTTTGTACTTAATAAATGTTTGTTGAATTCCACTAGATTGAGATTCTGATATGCAGTCTGAGAATAGAGATGAGTAAACCAGCTGCCTGGCTCAGAAGGAGCTACAAGTGTGTGTGTGTGAGAGAGAGAGAGAGAGAGAGAGAGTGTGTGTGTGTGTGTGTGTGTGTGTGTGTGTGTGTGTGTGATGTTAAGAGATTATTAAACTGAAGAGCCAAAGCCAAAGGGACTGACTGCCTCTCATGGGACTATTCCAGGCGTCAAGCGGAGAGAGTTGTTCAAATCATGTTACAGTGAGCATATTAGTTTGTTGGGGCTGCCATAACCAAGTACTACAGACTACAGTCATTCAAACAACAGAACTGTAGTTTTTTTTCTGATTCTGGAGGCTTGGAATCTCAGATCCTAGCATCCACAGGGTCGGTTTCATCCTGAGGTCTCTTCTAGGCAGCTGTCTTCTCTCTCCGTCTTCACAGGGCCTTTCCCCTGTGTGCATCTGTGTCCTAATCTCCTCTTCTTACCAATTATATTGGATTAGGGCCTACCCTAGTGACCTCATTTAACTTTAATTACCTCTTAAAGATCGTATCTCCAAATACAGTCACATTCTGAGGTGCTAGGGGTGGGGACTTCCACATATAAATTTTGAAGGGATGCAATTCAGCCCATAGAAGTGGGTAACCACCCACTTTGCCTGAGGTTAAGGCATGCCTTGTACATCAGTACTGCAAACTCGTTTTTTATCTCCCTTCAACTTGAATTCAGATCTAAGCGATGTTGACAGAGACCCTTCAAGCGCACATTTAGATGGTAATTGGAACTGGCAAATGGGAAGGCTGGATGCTAGTGTAGATTTTCTTTTCATTCTTCTCAGCGCTGCCTGGGCTGGGGAGACCTAGCCTTGGGTCTCTTTCATGGGATGCCAGGAGGTACCTGGTCTCCGACTCTATTACAGCCTTTATTTCACAGGCTGCTTTTATGCCACAAAAGAACGTGCCATCACAAGTCTCTGCCAGCATGTTCTCTCACTGCTTTCTGGTGAGCACTGCTCGGCACCAAACCAGCTTAGTGCGCGTGCATGACGCTGGAGGGGGAGAGATGACCAGCTAAGGTCTCTGTACCATCCTAACGAACTACAGTTGTGAACAGTTAAAGACATCCAGCCCCGGTGCTGGGCCGAAAGCTAGGCAGGTCGGAGCAGCACATCATTCAAGTGTAGGTGTCCCTTTCAAAATAGAGCAAAATAATCGTTAGAATATAGTGAAACTGCTCAGAGTGGATTCCTCTTGGAAAGAGCAATACTGGAGTACTTTCCTGAGATAAGATAAGCTTGGGCTTATAGGGTTGGCACTCCAGAGATGCTCTTCCTCTGATTTAGTTAACTATTTCCCCAAGTGAGGTCCTAGGCCACTGATGGTGGACTCACATGGGGTTCCTTTTTTCTTTTTAAATTAATTTATTTATTTTTGGTTGCATTGGGTCTTGGTTGCTGTGCGCGGGCATCTCATTGTGGTGGCTTCTCTTGTGGCATAGCACGGGCTCTAGGCGCGTGGGCTTCAGTAGTTGTGGCTCGCTGGCTTCAGTAGTTGTGGCTTGCGGGCTCTAGAGCACAGGCTCAGTAGTTGTGGCACGTGGGCTTAGTTGCTCCGCAGCATGTGGTATCTTCCCAGACCAGGGATTGAACCCGTGTCCCCTGCACTGGCAGGGGGATTCTTAACCACTGCACCACCAGGGAAGCCCTCATGTGGGGTTCTTAACTAAGCTCCTCTGCACCTCATGATGACTAAATTGGGATCTCTGGGTGAACATAGGAAAAGGAATTTTAATTTTGCCTGTGTTATTCTTACCCAAACATGTGCAAACCACTGATTAACTGCATGGAAATGTAGGAGAGGCACTGCCAGGTGAGTGGTTTCTGCTTGGACTGTGGCCTCATGACCCACTCAGCCTTTCCATGGGTGTGGTTCATGGAGACTCAAACAGACTGACAGTCACAATGACCAGGTACCAAGGACGTAGCTCTTGAATCACACTCCAGGGCTCTGCCCACATCTCCAATTGCTCTGTCCTCCTTATCCCTTTATTCTTTGAAGTCACAGCTTGGATCGTCCCTAATTTAAAAAAGAAAAGTACTTGAAAGTTTCCTAATCCTGAAATGACTCAGTGTTGATGGTGGTGCAGTCAGTAGAAGGGAAATATCACAGCCAGCTAGCTCCTGGGAATGTAAACTGGTACGATCACTTCCAGAGGGCATTTTAGCCATGTGTAGTGAGAAACTATGAATTCTATTTCCAGAAATGAACCCCAAGGGCAAACTGATTCTAGGACTGTATACAAAAATATTGATCAGAGCCTTGTTTGTAATAGTGACAAATGTTCAACAGATGGGAAACTTGTCAAAAAAACTTGTCAAAAAATTAAAATATTAAGTAGGCTTTTAAAATTCTGTTGTCACAAGATACCTAACATGTGGGGAAATACATTTTATTAAGTTAAAAAAAGTAGGATAAAAATCTCTCTACATATATAATAATTCCAATTCTCCCTCCCCCTGCCATACACACACACACATTTCTCTGTTTCTATCTGAAGAGAAATATACATAGTTGTTAAAAATGATTATCTTTAGGTCAGGGGCTTCCACAGGGAGTTAAAAGGGCAGAACTCTGAGGATTGCATCACCCAAGTATTCTGTGAACTCACATTAATCTATTGTCTTCATCTTCACTTGAGCTGAGATCAGCAAGCTTGGGTGAACAGAAACTTGGATTTGGAGTAGAGGAGGAAGTAGGCAATTAGAAACCAAAACGGTTAGTGCAGTGGCTCTCAAACCTCACTGTGTAAAAGGATCACCTGGAGAGCTGGGTTAAAATGCATAATCCTTCTAGAAAGCCACCACTTACAGAAACTTCTGTGTAAGAGATGGGGCTTAGTCATCTTCATTTTAATAAGCCCCTGATGTCATTTTGCTGCAGGTGACTTGAGGGTAGTAGAACCTGAAGGACGAATAAGCCAGAGAGAGAACCCCAGAGGAGGTCTAGGGAAGCAAAGCATGCTGGGAAGCTAGGGTGAGGGGCAAAGAAAGAGGCGTCAGATTTTAACATGTTCCTTTCTGTTCCATATAAACCAGGACTATTTACTGTAGTGCCAGGGCTATTAGAACAGTCTGAAAGCCCTTTGTAGGCTAACCTTGAGGACGCGGTTATCATTTTGAACATGATTTCTAATGGAAAATGTGTTTCAAGTTTTCTAACTCCCATCTGAGCTTTTGGAATTCAATTTGTTCCTGTCCTGAGGACTATCTGTTGTAACCACCATTGCCATAAGCCTCCCAACCCCGATGTAACTCTTTAGATGCCCTTCCATTTTTCACATTGATTTTAGCTCATTTATCAAAACAGAAAAAAGGATAAATCTATTTTTGACCAAAAAACCCCCAGATATTCACTGTTAAATATAAGATTACATTCAATCTCAAGCCAAAAAACTAAGTTAGATTTGAGTCTCTGTTTTTCTTTTTTGCAAAGAGCCTTAGATTTTTGACTTTTTGGAAAGAGATATTATGAGGAATAGGGAGGAATGTAGCTTAAAAATTCTGATCAGCTTCGTTAGATTTAGTCTTGAATTTGGAATCGTCCCTTAAAATTTTATAAATTTCAGATTCAATAGCTCTAAAGAATAAATTATTGAACAAATCTCTCTTGACAGACAGGAGTAGGAAATAATAAAAACTGCCAACGCTGAATGTGTACACAAGGAATGTGCTGTCGTACAATTTGGTGGTAATAATAAGTCGTTTAAAGGAAAGTTCAGATGTGACTTGGAAACAGGTTTGAAGGTGCTGGCAATGGGGTGAGTTAGAACGACAGTTGTTCCCGCGTCTGTCTTGACTGTGTGCAAATAAATGGTGGTGAGATTAAAGAGGCTCCGAAGGTGCCACCCTCTCCTCACGTTTTAATTCATTTGCAGAATAAATGCGTATAAAAATCAAAATTATAGGCTCCAAGAGCTGAACTAGCTGGTCACAGTTTGAACTACCAAGGACAAAGGGAGCTTAGATGAGATTTGTGATGCTTCAAACTTTAAAAACACAAAACCCTTGGTTCAAACAACCCTTTGCTGAAGCAGAAGCAGAGTCCTGGCCCCTCAGCCCTTTGAACACCCCCAATTAGACATTTGTATCAGGATTCTTCAGTTCCAAGCAACAGAGTCTGACTCTGGCCAGTTTTCAGAATTGCTGGGAAAGCTGAAGAGCTAAGCTTCAGAAAGGACTGGACCCAGGGAAGCTCCTGAATTCTGGGAAGCAAGGACTAACGGCAGTCTCTTCAGGGATTGTCACTGGACCCAGAGTTGGTGTTCCTCAGCTCTGATTTGCCTTGCTTGGGTCACATGACCATCCCTTGATCTAGGGGTATGGGAACATTCTGATTGACCTTCTGGTGGAAGAGGATGGTTAGCAGAAGAAAGGGGAGTTGATAGTAGGAAACTAAAATGTGTGTCCACTACAATAGTCCTTTGAGGTCTCCTCCAGTCCCAGGATTCTAGGACTACTGTTCCATTATCAGAAAATTCCACTTGCAACAGTGAGCCAAAATGGCCCCAGGGAGCTAGCTGCAGGCTCTGTTCTAATTTCAAATTCTCATCTCAGAGAATAGCCTCACCAACATAGGAAAAAAAAATTAGGTGGATAATGGCAGTGTCTTGCAATTTTTTTTAATGGAATATTTGTTAAGGTCTCAGTCTTTTTGGTCAGATTATAGTTGAATTTTGTGTAACCTTGGGTAAATTTCTTTTCCTGAGCCTAGATTTCCTCCTCTGTAAAATGTATGTCATTGGGTTTTTATCGGGTTGTTTTTATGACAAATGCTTATTACAGGGCTTAGCCTTAATAAATGGTATTTATTATCATTCTAAAATGAATTTCCTCTCAAATGTTAATCATGAAAATTTATACAGTCATATTTTAATGAGTTCATTTTCATAAATTCATTAAAGCTTAGAGACATGGTAAACAGATATTCTTGATTCTCAACAACCAAGCCCAAGGGGACTAATGAAATGAATGGTAGCAATTCACTGATTCACTAAAGCTACAGATTCGTTTTCCATGAACACAGACATGTCATAGGGATTGTGTCCAGGTATGTAGATGGTATTTATATTTGACAGCAACTCGGGCAACATGGTATAAATATTATAACTATTACAAATCCTCACTCCGGGCTTTGACATAATGGCATGGAGACTACATTTCTATAGAATTTTGATATAGAATCAAAATCCTGTATATCCCCTGTCCTTTGGCAAATGGGAGAGGTTGCTGTGACTCTTTGGTACGTCACTGTGATGACTAAAGCACAGATGCTTTTCAAGCCAACCATGTGTCCTGGGAGTTATGAAACCACAAGCTTCCGGAGGCAGCTCTCTAAGAAGGATTTTAAAACAAAGAGGTGCTGAAGTCTGGGGAGAGAATTCCACTCACTTAGTTCATCACAAGCACCTTATTAGGAATGGGAAATGGGGAAAGGAACTGTTTCTAATGCAGATTTACAAATTATCCTGGTGTGACCAGAATTATGTCTGAGAGAGAGATCCCTGCGCCTCCACTGAACACACTTCCTTCCTCTGGAGAGTGTGAGTTGGAAAGTTTACCCTTCCCTCCCAGAAACAAATGCCAGTGTTCGAAAGCTCAGCATCAACCCTCCAGAACTCCCCAATCCTATTATTTCTAAAACCAATGAACCAAAAACATTTGTTGGCCATGTACCTACCTATCTTTTTATGTATCACCTTGCTGCCCACTTGAGCGCTCAGAAGAAAAGGGTGATTCAACATTTCTAGTCTCCTTGGGAAGACATGGAAACACATGAAATGGTAAGACCAAGCAAAAATCAGTATGAGGCTTCCCTGGTGGTGCAGTGGTTGAGAATCTGCCTGCCAATGCAGGGGACACGGGTTCGGGCCCTGGTCTGGGAAGGTCCCACATGCCACAGAGCAACTAGGCCCGTGAACCACAACTACTGAGCCTGCGCGTCTGGAGCCTGTGCTCCGCAACGGGAGAGGCCGCGACAGTGAGAGGCCCGCGCACCGCGATGAAGAGTGGCCCCTGCTTGCTGCAACTAGAGAAAGCCCTCACACAGAAATGAAGACCCAACACAGCCAAAAATAAATTAATAAATTTATTTTTTAAAAAAATCAGTATGAAATAAAAATGCAACTTGCAGGCCTGGTGGGGCTAGACAGCTTTGTGAACTTTGCTGCCTGCGTGGCCTAACCCCTTGCTCAGCTGGAGGAGATTTCAATCAGCAAGCTTATCTGTGCCTAACGGAACAGTGTCCAAATTTGTCACCAGGCCATGCTCAAAGGAACGGGCAATTTGTTGAAGTCATTTCGGATGCAGGAAATCCTGTGTTTACTACCTAGGAAATACTACACAAAAGTTGGGATTTTTTTTCCCCTTGTAATGCTCTTTCGAATTGAAATTTGGCAACAGAGACACTGCTGATAAGGAGAACGTTGCTCAGGAAATGACAATACGGTGATAGCCGATCATACACAATAGGCCTTACTTCTTTGTTCTGGTTCTCAAAGTTAGTTGATAGAATCGCTTCCTTCAGGGTGCCCAGTCACTCGCAGGTTCATGTTTTGAGTGCTGATGCCTTCAGGGAGGCGCTGTCATCTCCCTAATCACATCTAAAAGGATGTAGGAGAGAAATGCCTTGAAAATACTGGACTCCTCTGTAAAGTTGATGGAGAATGTATAAGAGGGACAGTGAGAATCACTAGGTCTCAGTTAATCCAACTAAATCAACAAAATGGACAAGAAGTAGGCCCTTTGTAAAGTCACCAGCTTATGCAATAACATCTATACTTGTGACTGAAGAGCTTCCTCTAGTCAGAACATCGGGGGCTGCAGACAAAATCTGATGGACGTTACACAGCATGACAAAGACGTGTGGTAGTATATTTAAAGGAAAAAGACATCAACGGAAGCCAGAGATAGGGCACCCAGAAAAGGGGTGAGTAGATGTAGAGTCATTAGAGTATATCCAGTACTACCCAGGAATTAAAGGTCTTGATTATAGTCCCACCAGCAAGGCTGTAACTAGAGGGGGCAAGGGTTCCTCCTTTAATTAACTTAGCTGTGAGGCATCCCTTGAGATTACTAATTTTGTTTTCTTTCGGTTTATTTTGTTGTTTTCTCATTTTTAAGTTAAACTTTTAGTTCATTTTTAGTCATTTCTGTTGTTAAGAAATGAAGGCATGGGACTTCCCTGGCGGTCCAGTGGTTAAAACTTTGCCTTCCAGTGCAGGGGGTGTGGGTTCGATCCCTGGTGGGGTAACTAGGATCCCACATGCCTCACGGCCAAAAAACCAAAATGTAAAACAGAAGCAATATTGTAACAAATTCAATAAAGACAAAAAAAAAAGTCTACATCAAAAAAAAGTCTTAAAAAAAAAGAAATGAAGGCATCAACAGACATAACTTTGCCTTTGAGTACAGTTTGGGCTGTATTCCGTGTGTAGTAGCTATATTTTTATATGTAGCAATGTTATCTTCATTATTTTATAGAGTTGCCACATTTAGCTAGTAAAATATTAATATCCCCAGTTAAATTTCAATTTCAGATAAACAGATACATTTTTGGTGTGTGTCTCAAATATTGCATGGGACATACTTATACTAAAAAATTATTATCTGAAATTATAATTTAACTGGGTATCCTGTATTTTATCTGGCAGCCCTATTATAAACAGATCTTAGATGTAGTTTTGGTTAACTTTTGACCCAGTATTTCTTGGAAGATTTTCTCCCCAAATGATTGTGATATTTTTTGTTTTAACTTTTATTATTAAATTCTGCTCTTTTTGTGTATGTATGGCTTAATTTTAGGAACGTAACCATAGATGAGTGGGTCTCCACTGCGAGAGATTTTACTCCCCAGGGGACCCTTAGCAATGTCTGGAGACATTTTTGGTTGTCACAACTTGGGAAGGTGTGCTAATAGGTAGAGGCCGGGGATGCTGCTAAACATACTACAATGCACACAGCAATCCCTACGACGAAGAATTATTCGGCACAAAATGTAATAGTTGCTGTTGAGAAACACTGTCAGTCGTTTGAAAAGAGGGTTTATCTTTTCAAATATATCTTTGTTTAAAATATATCAATTAAATCAACCTCACCAATTGCATTATTCATGTCATCTCTATTTTTTGCATATTCAATCTATCAAAGAGAGTGATATATTGAAGTCATTCATTCAATTTAAAATACATCACTGAGATCCTCTAGTATGTCAGAGCTTGTTCCAGAGGCTGGGGATCCTCAGTGAGCAAAACAGAGTAACATCTCTGACTTCATGGAGCTTTCATTCCAATGGGTGGGGTCGGATCAGGAGACATAATAAACAAATAGTATATAAAATATATGATGATAAGTGTTATGAAGGAGAGCAGAGAATAGGGATGGGTGCTGGGACAGTCATAGGTTGTAATCGTAAATTGAGTGGCAAGAAGGTTACATTAGAAGAAAGACCTCAAGAAGATGACAGAGAAGGTGATGTGATATCTTAGGAAAGAGTGTTTTAGGCAAAGGAAACAGAAGTGCAAAGAGTCTGATGTAGGTCAGCGCTTGGTATGATCAAGGAAGAAGAGGAAG
This sequence comes from Phocoena sinus, assembly GCF_008692025.1. Classification (NCBI taxonomy): domain Eukaryota; kingdom Metazoa; phylum Chordata; class Mammalia; order Artiodactyla; family Phocoenidae; genus Phocoena; species Phocoena sinus. Next base: position 136,228,075 of record NC_045764.1, on the reverse strand, counting down.
CAAAGGGAGGAGTAAGCAAAGTAATGGTGACGGATGAGGTCAGAGGGGTGATGGTGCTGGGCTGGCGTCCAGACCATTTATGGCCAAAGATGCCATTGTGAGAACTGTTGCATTTATTCCTAAGTGAGATAGGAAGTCAGAGCTTCAGTAGACTTGCTAGAAATTTACATACATTTTGAAAGCATCACTTTGGCTGTTGGGTTGAGAATAGATTATGGGGTGAAAATGCTGAAGCAAAGAGACAAGTTAGAAGGCCACTGCCATAATCCAGGAGAGAGATGACGGTGTTTGCTGCGGGGGCGGTGGGGAGAGGGGTGGGTAACAGTGAAGATTGTGAGAACTGATTGAATCCATTAGGCACACCTACACGCAGATGGAGAGAATGCAAAATGGTACAACCCCTATGAGGGGAATTCAACAGTCTTTAACAAAGTGACCTAGGTGTCTGCTCTTCAACCCAGTGATACCACTTATAGGAATTTATACTGGAAATATACCTCCAACAATAATTAATAGAGATACATAAGGTTATTTATTGCAATGTTATATGTAACTAGAAGGTATTGGAGATTGGTTGAATAAACCATGTTTATTCAGTACACACAATGAATGCTATGCAGCTGTAAAAAAAACAATGAGGCTGAAAATCTGTATGAATCAATATGGAGTAATTTCCAGCACATATTAAGTGTAAAAGGCTCACTGCAAAAGAGCATATGTAGTTTGCTACCTTTTGTGCAAAAAAGAAGGAAAAATACATTTATCATTATAAAAGAAAATGTTAAAGTTGGGTACCTACAAGATAGCATAAGGTGAAAGGGACACAGGGTAGAGTGACACTTCCAAGTGTACCTTTTTGTAGAGTTTTGACTTTGAAAGTATGTGAGTGACTACATATTCAAAAAATAAAATTAAATCAAGAAGAATGGGAAGGGGACAAAACCTAACTAAAACTGGAAGAAAATGGAAGCAAATGAATCTAAGTGTATTTCAAATGATTACTGTAACTATACTGAAGGGGGAGAAAAAGCCAGTCCAAGTTATTTATGAACACAGTTTTTGATTATCTTTCTCAGTCTGGAACAGAATAGGATGTGGGGAGGGGAAATAGAAGAGAGAAGTACTCTTTAGTAGGTTAGTTCTTGGTAGTGTTATGTAAGAAGCAATTTTGAAGCTCTTTTGTATTCAATATAGGATTGAGTAAATGTGTTGGTATGGTTGGGAGCTAAGGTTCACACGGTGGAAGGAGGGACACAGAAATACAGAACAGGAGGCAAGGAGGACCCTGTGGGGATGGAGTAGAACTTGAGGTATCATTTCTAAAACATCTTATGTATATACTTGTTTTTGTGCACATGTATATTTGTGTATATGTGCGTTATATGGATATATACATGTATACATTTCTTCACTCTGTCTGTGGAAAGGGTCAAGAAGCAAAATAAATCTTGGTCTCTAATACTATTCCCACTAAAGGGCACCAGAGTTCCTTGAAGAAATGTCTCACTCCAAGGTTGGGGCAGGGTAGGTAGAAGATAAACCTGGAAACTTTGGTTTTGTTAGAAAATTAGGAAATGTTTTTTTTAAAGTAGGATATATTACAAGGACACAGGAGCAAGCTTGAGGGGGCTCCCCTTGGTCAAATCTAGAACAATTTGAGCATAAAAAATTATAAACCACCAGGCAAAATAGAACTTTATGAGTCCATATCGATCACAGAAAATTAACAATGGAGGAGGTGGGAGGGATCTTGCTTACAGTAGAATACTGAGGCCAACTGGTAAATGTGGAAAGAGTATTGGAGCTGAACTATATAATCATTTTGCAATTATCGTAGTAAAGATTGGTTCAGCCAAAAATCATTGAAGAATGCTAAACCTATGGGGCTATTTTGATGAGGAGCAGACAGCTTATTAATTGCAAGAGAGAACAAAGCCCTGTAATTACACAGAGAAGAAACTTATGAGGGATGGACAAACATTGTGTGCCTCCAGATGTGATTTCTTGGTACCACCTATGATATACTCCAGCTGAGAATGTATAACTTCATTCTAAAAAAAAAAAATCAGTCAAACACAAAAAAGGGAAAATTATAGTTAAAAAATGTAGGTGGGGAGACGTGTATTCCTTGGCTGGTGGCCTCCTTCCATCTTCGAAGACAGAAGTCACTTAACTCTAACCTCTGCTTCTGTCCTCACATCTTCTCTGATCCTCCTGCATCTTTCTTATGACCCTTGTGATTACATTGGTCCCACCTGGATGACCCAGGCTAAACTTCCTATCTCAAGATCCTTAATCGCTCTGCAAAGCCCTCTTTGCCATGTAAGGTAACATATTCATAGGTTCTGGGGACTAGAACATGGCCATCTTTGTGGCAGCCATTATTCTGCCATCCACAGGACTATTGTTCAAAAACATCAATGTTATAAAAGACAAAGGCTGAAGAGTGTAATAGGCTAAAGAGATATGACAACTACATGCAATATATGGATCTTGGACTAGATCCTTTTCCAGAGGGGGGTAATGCTATAAAGGACATTCATTATTATGTCAGCTGACAAAACTGGAACATGGATGGTTGATTAGATACAAGTATCAGCATAAATTTATAAAGTTGACAAACGTAGTGAAGTAATGTAAGAATATATCCCTATTCTTAGGAAATGCACACTTGAGTATTTAAGAATGAAGGGCCATGATACATGCAATTTACCCTCAAATGGTTCAGGGAAAAACATGTGTACACACCACACATACAAAGAGCAAGAGAACAAATGAAGCAAAATGGGGTGAAATGTTAATGATAAGCAAATCTGGGAAAAAGGGAAAAGTGTGTTCTCCATGGTATTTTTATTTTTGCAGTTAGGTTTGAAATTATTTCCAAATAAAAAAAAATTTTTAATCATTTTTCTAACCTGCCATTTAATCCTAAACTTCTGACAACACCCCTCATGGGATGAATGGTCATTCCATCTAGAGATTTGAATGCCTCTAAGGATAGTTGGACTCAGTATCTAATGAGGCAGCCTGTCCAATTGCTGTCAGTTAAAGGAGCTTTGAGGTTCTCTACAGGTTAGGGAAAGTGAAATCAGTGTGTGGGTGACTTTCACCTGTTGGTTGCAGCCTTGTCTTCTGGCGAAATACAGAATGTCTTCTCCCTCTTCAAATATCTGAGGCCAGCTGTTGTATCCCCTTCATAATTTGTTTCGCTAGCTAAAAGGTTCTTGTCAGTGGATGCTTCTGAGACAGTTTTTAAACCTCCTTACTGGGATGTGTTTTTGTTGCATTTAAAATGCAGTGTCTGGGCAAACACAGCACTCCAGCTGTGGCCACTCCTGTGAAGAGAGCAGTGGGCCCATCCAGTGAGTTTGATTTGTTCCTTCCTCCTCTTCCACTTCACTCTTCCTAGGTCACCGAAACCTGTACAGGGAAAAGCCACGTCAATGGTATACACTGACTTCATGACTAAATCAATGCATGTGGTTTTGGTGTAGCCCCGATGGGGCTCTGAGGATCTGCGTTACCATGGTTGCCTGTAAAACAAAAGAAAAGCCTGGAAAGAGCCTTTTTGCTACTGAAACATAATCTGCTCTAAACAATTGAGTGACTGCTGGACAGTGCAATCAGGAGAGTGTGTTTAATTCTAGTTAGTAAGTTGGTGGCATTGAATCCCCGGCACGCAGGGACAAGGATCTCTGAGGCAGGACCACGCGTCCCACTATGGGAAGTTGTAGAACTGCTCTGCCTAGCTCCCAAAAAGGGAAGTGAAGGCATTCAGGAGGTTCACGAGGCTCCTAGCTCATGGACGCTGGCAACAGACAGCTCAGAGTGATCAGGTTCTAGACTGTCGCTTAGAAATCAGGGCGAGGAAGCTTGGGAGCAGCCTTCTGTGGGGAGTACTTTAATGCTGAAATTTTAACTGTCGCAGGAATGATCAGGGTCACCTGCGCCCCATGCTAGTGAGGGAAAGTCAACGCCAGGTGCCCTCGAAGCATCGTTTCTCCAGATCGTGTGGTACAGGCTTCTCTTCTCCGTTGCATTAATCCTTTAGCAGCGACCCAGTAAGACAGGGCCGGCCTGAGCCCTCCTAGCTGTGCCTCTAGCCATAGAACTCACCAGCCATAAAAATGTCAGGTCACTAAACAGCTGCTGCATTTCAGGGTCAAATATCTCACATTCAAGGCGATAGGAGAGGAGTGTTTTCTGCAAAAGGCCTTTAAGAGAATTCCAAATAATGAGGCCTTTATGGTGGTGGAGTGACAAATGAAACTGGTTTGAGGGAAGGAAGAAAGGGAGCGAGGCAGGGCAGGCTCTTCCTATGAGCCTTCTAATGACAGTCAACATGCAGAAACTGTCTTAATCTGGAAATCCTAAGTTTATGGTCTAAACTGCCTAGGTGTGACTAGTTCACTCGTGACTAGCCCTTCCTTTTGTTTCTTCCCCCCTCCACCCCTGGCTTCTAAGGAGCTGAGACATGGACAGCAAGGTCCTATTGGTCTAAGAGTTAATCCTGAGTTTTTAGAGACTGGGCTGAAGTCTCAAAAGGTGTTTTTTTTGGAGATACACCCAGACGTGAATAAACTGGGGAAGTCAGAGGGCACCATAAGTTAACCAAAGGAGTTTAGCTGAGGGGGTGTGTTCAAGGGAGGAGGGCAGCCTCGGCCAGTTTGGTAGGGAAGTGTGTGGCCAGGCATACAGGGGCTCTTCTCTTTTTAAGCAGCTGGTAGAGACACCTCCTTCTCTCCGCTGTCCTGTCTTCCTGAGTCATTGCTCGGCATCACAATCGCCGAGTCTCCAGGCACCCCTCCCATCCCTGGAGAGTCAGGTTGGCTCCCCAATCTCATTAGACTTAGGAAGGTTTCTTTACACTGCAGGCAGAGTGGGGGAACGGAGACAAGGACACTAAGAGATGCTCACCACTGGGGGATTGCCGCTTCCTTTGCCACAGAAATGTCCCCACATGACCCTAATGGGTGTAAATGAAATGGGAGATGGTACTGAAGGTCAGTATAGAACCATTGCCTTTTTTCCACCTCCCAGTAAAAGGAACCACAGGCAGAGAAGCAGAGAGAACACATGCTTTATTTAAGTGACATGGGAAAATTACGCTTTGGAACCTTTCTCTTTCCCATGGAAAACAAAAACATATCAAGCTTTGATTAAAGTAATGATCTCCATTGTCAAAACCCCCTAGCGTGCAATCTCGTGTTCGTGTTGTTCGTTTGATACCATGGAAACACATAGTTGATTGCAGGGGACAAAAGCATGTCAGGGAAGAGGCCAAAAGGTTAGATCTGATCTTTTCCTGACAAGTTGAATGAAAAGTAATTGACTGGTCTTCGCTATGGAAAACATGAAATCCTTATAAATTTCCTTCCTCCAGGGGTACCAAGCTTTCTCCAAGATAAATAATTTATAGATTTTAAGCCATTTCTCAATAATGGACTCAAAAGTTTTTAGACTTCAGTAGAGTTCCTATTAATAGAGGGAACAGGGATATAGAGATGTAAGCCAATATACAGACCACATGGAGAAAATGAGCACCTAACTCAACATAGCGATGGTCCATGAATGACCCCAATACAAGAAGAAACCTGACTTTAAATCTCTCCATACAAAGTTCAATGGTTCTAGAAGCTAGTGCTTATGGAACTGAATGGTATCAAGTAGCTGTTAAACATTGGGAGGTCTTTTTTTTTTTTAACATCTTTATTGGAGTATAATTGCTTTACAATGGTGTGTTAGTTTCTGCTTTATAACAAAGTGAATCAGCTATACATATACATACATCCCCATATCCCCTCCCTCTTGCATCTCCCTGCCTCTCACGCTCCCTATCCCACCCCCTAGGTGGTCACAAAGCACCAAGCTGATATCCCTGTGCTATGCGGCTGCTTCCCACTAGCTATTGGTTTTATATTTGGTAGTGTATATATGTCCATGCCACTCTCTCACTTTGTCCCAGCTTACCCTTCCCGCTCCCTGTGTCCTCAAGTCCATTCTCTAGTAGGTCTGTGTCTTTATTCCCATCATGCCCCTAGGTTCTTCATGACCACATTTTTTTTTCTTTAGATTCCATACATATGTGTTAGCATATGGTATTTATTTTTCTGACTTACTTCACTCGTATGACAGACTCTAGGTCCATCCACCTCACTACAAATAACTCAATTTTGTTTCTTTTTATGGCTGAGTAATATTCCATTTTATATATGTGCCACATCTTCTTTATCCTTTCGCTGTCGATGGACACTTAGGTTGCTTCCATGTCCCGCCTATTGTAAATAGTGGTGCAATGAACATTGTGGTACATGACTCTTTTTGAATTATGGTTTTCTCAGGGTATATGCCCAGTAGTGGAATTGCTGGGTCATATGGTACTTCTAGTTTTAATTTTTTAAGGAAGCTCCATACTGTTCTCCATAGTGGCTGTATCAATTAATACTCCCACCAGCAGTGCAAGAGGGTTCCGTTTTCTCCATACCCTCTCCAGCATTTATTGTTTGTAGATTTTTGATGATGGCCATTCTGACCGGTGTGAGATGATGTCTCATTGTAGTTTTGATTTGCATTTCTCTAATGATTAATGACGTTGAGCATTCTTTCATGTGTTTGTTGGCAATCTGTATATCTTCTTTGGAGAAATGTCTATTTAGGTCTTGTGCCCAGTTTTGGATTGGGTTGTTTTTTTCTTTGATACTGAGCTGCATAAGCTGCTTGTAAATTTTGGAGGTTAATCCTTGGTCCGTTGCTTCATTTGCAAATATTTTCTCCCATTCTGAGGGATGTCTTTTCATCTTGCTTATGGTTTCCTTTGCTGTGCAAAAGCTTTTAAGTTTCATTAGGTCCCATTTGTTTATTTTTATTTTCATTTCTATAGGAGGTGGGTCAAAAAGGATCTTGCTGTGATTTGTCATAGAGTGTTCTGCCTGTGTTTTCCTCTAAGAGGTTGATAGTGTATGGCCTTACGTTTAGGACTTTAATCCATTTTGAGTTTATTTTTGTGTATGATGTTAGGGAGTATTCTAATTTAATTCTTTTACATGTAGCTCTCCAGTTTTCTCAACACCACTTATTGAAGAGGCTGTCTTTTCTCCATTGTATATTCTTGCCTCCTTTATCAAAGATAAGGTGACCATATGTGCATGGGTTTATTTCTGAGCTTTCTATCCTGTTCCATTGATCTATATTTCTGTTCTTCTGCCAGTACCATACTGTCTTGATTACTGTAGCTTTGTAGTATAGTCTGAAGTCTGGGAGCCTGATTCCTCCAGCTTCGTTTTTCTTTCTCAAGATTGCTTTGGCTATTCGGGATCTTTTAAGTTTCCATAGAAATTGTGAAATGTTTTGTTCTAGTTCTGTGAAAAATGCCATTGGTAGTTTGCTAGGGATTGCATTGAATCTGTAGATTGCTTTGGGTAGTATAGTCATTTTCACAATGTTGAATTTTCCAATCCAAAAACATGGTATATCTCTCCATCTGTTTGTATCATCCTTAATTCCTTTCATCAGTGTCTTATAGTTTTCTGCACACAGGTCTTTGTCTCCTTAGGTAGGTTTATTCCTAGGCATTTTATTCTTTTTGTTGCAATGGTAAATGGGAGTGTTTTCTTAATTTCACTTTCAGATTTTTCATCATTAGTGTATAGGAGATTTCTCTGCATTAATTTTGTATCCTGCTACTTTACCAAATTCATTGATTAGCTCTAGTAGTTTTCTGGTAGCATCTTTAGGATTCTCTATGTATAGTATCATGTCATCTGCAAACAGTGACAGCTTTACTTCTTTTCTGATTTGGATTCCTTTTATTTCTTTTTCTTCTCTGATTGCTGCGGCTAAAACTTCCAAAACTATGTTGAATAATAGTGGTGAGAGTGGACAACCTTGTCTTGTTCCTGATCTTAGTGGAAATGGTTTCAGTTCTTCACCATTGAGGACAATGTTGGCTGTGGGTTTTTCACATATGGCCTTTATTATGTTAAATTTCCTCTATGTCTACTTTCTGCAGGGTTTTTATCATAAATGGGTGTTGAATTTCGTCAAAAGCTTTCTCTGAATTGATGGAGATGATCATATGGTTTTTATTCTTCAATTTGTTAATATGGTGTATCACACTGATTGATTTTCGTATATTGAGGAATCCTTGCATTCCTGGGATAAACCCCACTTGATCATCGTGTATGATTTTTTTACTGTGCTGTTGGATTCTGTTTGCTAATATTTTGCTGTGGATTTTTGTATCTATGTTCATCAGTGATATTGGCCTGTAGTTTTCTTTCTTTGTGACATCTTTGACTGGTTTTGGTAGCAGGGTGATCTTGGCCTTGTAAAAAGAGTCTGGGAGTGTTCCTCCCTCTGCTATATTTTGGAAGAGTTTGAGAAGCATAGGTGTTAGCTCTTCTCTAAATGTTTGGTAGAATTCGCCTGTGAAGCCATCTGGTCCTGGGCTTTGGTTTGTTGGAAGATTTTTTTTTTTTTTTTTTTTTTTGTGGTACGCGGGCCTCTCACTGTTGTGGCCTCTCCTGTTGTGGGGCACAGGCTCCAGATGCTCAGGCTCAGCGGCCATGGCTCAAAGGCCTAGCCGCTCCGTGGCATGTGGGATCTTCCCAGACCGGGGCACGAACCGGTGTCCCCTGCATTGGCAGGTGGACTCTCAACCACTGTGCCACCAGGGAAGACCTGTTGGAAGATTTTTAATCACAGTTTCAATTTCAGTGCTTGTGATTGGTCTGTTCATATTTTCTATTTCTTTCTGGTTCAGTCTCAGAAGGTTGTGCTTTTCTAAGAATTTGTCCATTTCTTCCACGTTTTCTATTTTATTGGCATATAGTTGTTGTAGTTATCTCTCATGATCCTTTGTATTTCTGCAGTGTCAGTTGTTACTTCTCCTTTTTCATTTCTAATTCTATTGATTAAAGTCTCCCTTTTTTTCTTGATGGATCTGGCTAATGGTTTATCAATTTTCTTTATCTTCTCAAAGAACCAGCTTTTAGTTTTATTGATCTTTGGTATCGTTTCCTTCATTTCTTTTTCATTTATTTCGGATCTGATTTTATGATTTCTTTCCTTTTGCTAACTTTGGGGGTTTTTTGTTCTTCTTTCTCTAATTGCTTTAGGTGTAAGGTTAGGTTGTTTATTTGAGATGTTTCTTGTTTCTTGAGGTAGGACTGTATTGCTATGATCTTCCCTCTTAGAACTGCACTTGCTGCATCCCATAAGTTTTGGGTCATTGTGTTTTCATTGTCATTTGTTTCTAGGTATTTTTTGTTTTCCTCTTTGATTTCTTCAGTCATCTCTCGGTTATGAAATAGTATATCGTTTAGCTTCCATGTGTTTGTATTTTTTTACAGATTTTTTCCTGTAATTGATATCTAGTCTCATAGCGTTGTGGTTGGAAAGGATATGTGATATGATTTCAATTTTCTTAAATTTACCAAGGATTGATTTATGACTCTAGATGTGATCTATTCTGGAGAATGTTCCATGAGCACTTGAGAAGAAAGTGTATTCTGTTGTTTTTGGATGGAATGTCCTATAAATATCAATTAAGTCCATCTTGTTTAATGTATCATTTAAAGCTTGTGTTTCCTCTTTTATTTTCATTTTGGATGATCTGTCCATTTGTGAAAGTGGGGTGTTAAAGTCCCCTACTATGATTGTGTTACTGTCGATTTCCCCTTTTATGGCTGTTAGTATTTGCCTTATGTATTGAGGTGCTCCTATGTTGGGTGCATAAATATTTACAATTGTTATATCTTCTTCTTGGATCGATCCCTTGATCATTATGTAGTGTCCTTCTTTGTCTCTTGTAAGAGTCTTTATTTTAAAGTCTATTTTGTCTGATAGGAGAATTGCTACTCCAGCTTTCTTCTGATTTCCATTTGCATGGAATATCTTTTTCCATCCCCTCACTTTCAGTCTGTATGTGTCCCTAGGTCTGAAGTAGGTCTCTTGTAGACAGCATATATACCACTCTTGTTTTTGTATCCATTCAGCCAGTCTATGTCTTTTGGTTGGAGCATTTAATCCATTTACATTTAAGGTAGTTATCGATATGTATGTTCCTATTCCCAGTTTCTTAATTGTTTTGGGTTTGTAATTGTAGGTCTTTTCCTTCTCTTGTGCTTCTTGCCTAGAGAATTCCCTTTAGCTTTTGTTGTAAAGCTGGTTTGCTGGTGCTGAATTCTCTTAGCTTTTGCTTGTCTGTAAAGGTTTTAATTTCTCTATTGAATCTGAATGAGTTCTTTGCTGGGTAGAGTAATCTTGGTTGTAGGTTTTTCTCCTTCATCACTTTAAATATGTCCTGCCACCCCCTTCTGGCTTGCAGAGTTTCTGTTGAAAGATCAGATGTTAAACTTATGGGGATTCCCTTGTGTGTTATTTTTCCCTTGCTGCTTTTAATATTTTTTCTTTGTATTTAATTTTTGATAGTTTGATTAATATGTGTCTTGGCATGTTTCTTCTTGGATTTATCCTGTATGGGACTCTGTGCTTCCTGGACTTGATTGACTATTTCCTTTCCCATATTAGGGAAGTTTTCAACTACAATCTTTTCAAATATTTTCTCAGTCTGTTTCTTTTTCTCTTCTTCTGTGACCCCTATAATTCGCATGTTGATGCCTTTAATGTTGTCCCAAAGGTCTCTGAGACTGTCCTCAATTCTTTTTGTCTTTTTTTGTTTATTCTGCTGTGCAGTATTTATTTCCAATATTTTATCTTCCAGGTCACTTATCCGTTCTTCTGCCTCAGTTATTCTGCTATTGATTCCTTCTAGAGAATTTTAAATATCATTTATTGTGTTGTTTATCATTGTTTGTTTGCTCTTTAGTTCTTCTAGGTCCTTGTTAAACGTTTCTTGTATTTTCTCCAATTTGTTTCCAAGATTTTGGATCATCTTTACCATCATACTCTGAATTATTTTTCAGGTAGACCGCCTATTTCCTCTTCATTTGTTTGGTCTGGTGGGTTTTTATCTTGCTCCTTTATCTGCTGTGTATTTCTCTGTCTTCTCATTTTGCTTAACTTACTGTGTTTGGGGTCTCCTTTTTGCAGGCTGCAGGTTCGTAGCTCCCGTTGTTTTTGGTGTCTGCCCCTAGTGGCTAAGGTTGATTCAGTGGGTTGTGTAGGCTTCCTGGTGGAGCGGACTAGTGCCTGTGTTCTGGTGGGTGGGGCTGGGTCTTGTCTCTCTGGTGGGCACATCCATATCTTGTGGGGTGTTTGGGGTGTCTGTGGCCTTATTATGATTTTGGGCAGCCTCTCTGCTAATGGATGGCATTGTGTTCCTGTCTTACTGGTTGTTTGGCATAGGTTGTCCAGCACTGTAGCTTGCTTGTCATTCAGTGTAGCTGGGTCTTGGCGTTGAGATGGAGATCTCTGGGAGATTTTCGCCATTTGATATTACGTGGAGCTGGGAAGTCTCTTGTGGACCAGTGTCCTGAAGTTGGCTGTCCCACCTCAGAGGCACAGCACTGACTCCTGGCTGGAGCACCAAGAGCCTTTCATCCACATGGCTCAGAATAAAAGCGAGAAAAAGGGAAGGAAGGAAGGAAGGAAGGGGAAGGAAGGAAGGAAAGGAGATAAAATAAAGTTATTAAAATAATAAATAATTATTAAGAAATAAATTTTAAAACGTTAAAAAAAATACAGACAGACAGAACGCACTCACAAAAAGAGAAAAAGGGAAAAAAAAATATTTTGCTCCCAAAGTCCACATCTTCAATTTGGGATGATTCGTTTTCTTATTCAGGTATTCCACAGATGCAGGGTACATCAAGTTGATTGTGGAGATTTAATCCGCTGCTCCTGAGGCTGCTGGGAGACATTTCCCATTCTCTTCTTTGTTCGCACAGCTCCCGGGGTTCAGCTTTGGATTTGGCCCTACATTTGAGTAGGTCACCGGAGGCCGTGTTTTCTTTGCTCAGACAGGACAGGGTTAAAAGAGCCACTGATTCAGGGCCTCTGGCTCACTCAGGCTGGCAGGGAGGGAGGGGTACAGAGTGTGAGGCAAGCCTGCGGCGGCAGAGGCCAGCGTGACGTTTCACCAGCCTGAGGTGTGCCGTGCGTTCTCCCGGGGAAGCTGTCCCTGATCACGGGACCCTGGCAGTGGTGGGCTGCACAGGCTCCCTGGAAGGGGGGTGTGGATAGTGACCTGTGCTCGCACACAGGCTTCTTGGTGGCGGCAGCGTCTCTGGGGTCTGCGCTGATAGCCGCAGCTTGCGCCCGTCTCTGGAGCTCCTTTAAGCAGTGCTCTTAATCCCTTCTCCTCGTGCACCAGGAAACCAAGAGACAAGAAAAAGTCTCTTGCCTCTTCGGCAGCTCCAGACTTTTCCCCGGACTCCCTCCCGGCTAGCCGTGGCGCACTAACCCCCTGCAGGCTGTGTTCATGCAGCCAACCCCAGTCTTCTCCCTGGGATCTGACCTCTGAAGCCCGAGCCTCAGCTCCCAGCCCCTGCCCGCCCTGTTGGGTGAGCAAACAAGCCTCTTGGGCTGGTGAGTGCCGGTCGGCACTGATCCTCTGTGCTGGAATCTCTTTGCTTTACTCTCTGAACCCCGGTGGCTGCGCTCTCCTCCGTGGCTCTGAAGCTTCCCCCCTCCGCCACCCGCGGTCTCCACCCACGAAGGGGCTTCCTAGTGTGTGGAAACCTTTCCTCCTTCACAGCTCTCTCCCCCTGGTGCAGGTCCTGTCCCTATTCTTTTGTCTCTGTTTTTTCTTTTGCCCTACCCAGGTACGTGGGGAGTTTCTTGCCTTTGGGGAGGTATGAGGTCTTCTGCTGGCATTCAGTAGGTGTTCTTTAGGGGTTGTTCCACATGTAGATGTATTTCTGACGTATTTGTGGGGAGGAAGGTGATCTCCACGTCTTAGTCTTCTGCCATCTTGAAGCTCCTCCGAACCTTGGGGGGTCTTAACTTAGGTTTTCTATATGATTAGGGAATAGGTGGTGTTTGTTGTTTAAAAAAAAGTCACAGAAAATTCCCCCCTTTCAGAACTTGACCTTTTAAAGAATTGTGTCCAAACTAGTTTATTAAAGATTATCCTTTTGCCTGACCAATCTGTGTTAAGTATAGGAAAGGGGCAGAATCCTGGAGGGTTTGAACAGCTTCACTGCCCGACAGAAGCACATTTTCCCCAGTGATGATTTTCTGGGGAAAACTGAAGACATACAAATAAGCATAATGATCTGCAAGTTTCAGGTTTTTCCCTGTTTCTATCAATACACCAAGGGCTGCTAAGGGTCTAGATGGTTCTGTATGTAGGTCCCCATGATCGTAGGGAGGAATATAAAATTTGCTGACCATGCAGCAGGATCTCTCCTGTCTGGATGCCAGTGTAAAAGAACAAAGTAGTCTTTGGATACTATGCAGTATCCAGGGACTAGGTAGAAAAAACCAAGATGTTAGCAATTATAAGAACATTATGAGTCCACTCTCAAGATCAGAAGTGCTTGGATTCTCTAGCAACCACTAGGATAATTTGTTTTCAGCTTGACTTCGAATTGGGTAGAGAGGATGGCCAGGAAACCGAAGTGATGTGGGGCTGAGAGAGAGTCCCAATTTTCAGAGAACAGAATATGCACTCCTTCTTCCATATGGTGATGCTTCCCATACTAACCTATATCATAAATTAATTTTTTAAAAGGAAATGCTTCAAAATGAAAAAGATTTTGACTGTAGAGATTAGAGACCCTTTTCTATATCCCCAGTTGAATAATTTCACCAGTAGCTCCACCATGAAACTGTTCAACACATACAGAGTTATACCAAAAACATGTTACAGAAGGAGGTAGTATATGGTAGTCTGTGGACATCCTGAACACTGCCATAGCAGAAAACTATACTTCTCTAGGCCCAGTATGTACAGGTTTAAAAAATGTATCATTTCTAATTTAGTAAACAACTTGAAATATTTCAATTTAATGGTGGAAAGTGCAAAGAAGTTTGATAATGCTGTTTTAATAACTCATAGAAAGCATATACATAACACCTAATGAATTCATCTCTTTATTGCATGTTGCTATTTAAAAAAAAATTTACAGTCTCATAACACAGCATTTTTTCTTGGTACTATAACAACAGTCTCGCGCCTAAAGACTAAGTGGTTCCAACTACTAAGCTAATAAGATACAAGACATACAATTAAGTTTACAAATTATAATGCTTTTTCTTTTTGGCATTAATTTAAAAAAACAAACAAACAAAAAACTTTTAAAATACACACCCAAGAGAGGAAAAAGTGGCTACTTACACCAGCACCAATCTAAAAAGTAGGTTTTTTTTAATCAACAATGGCACATGGAATTACCTGCACACAGCTTTTGGGGAAAGAAACGAAAAATGGAAATGGCAAAGAAGGCCTACCAGGATGGCCATATCAAAATGAGGATGATGAAAAAGGGCGAGAGGAACATGCTACACAAACTTGCTCCTTTATGTGATTCTCCCTCCACTTGTCCATTCCTTAAACTGTAAAACAAAGCCATTTTCAAAAGACAGTTCCAAACTTGAGCCAGATCAAATTTCTCCTGCTCTAAATAGAAAAGAATATATATAGAGGCACTTTAGTTAAGGAACAGACATAGCACATCCCACTCCTTCTCACCTCCAAGCTTTTTTGAGCAAAGTCTCGTCTGCACCTTTAATGTGGTGTACTTGCAGACCTTGGTACATAGGAGCTGGGGGAGCGTGATGTCTGCTGTGTATTTGTGACTGTTTTATTTGCTAGAGTCATCCATATAATGTGTAGAAAGTTGCTAAGTTTGCAGTGAGGGGGGAAAAACGTAAAACCACGGCTCTTGCCAACTCTTAGAGCGCTATTTCACAGCTTTCATGTAGCGCAGAGACCTTGCCATCTGCGCTAGGCATTATAGTTTATACAAATTATTTTTAAATAGCACGATTCCTGTACAGCGCACGCATCGGTATTCTGTTTGCCCCTTAACTGTCCCCATTAGAGCATAAGCTCCTTGGGGGCAGGGGCTCTGTCTTGCTTACCACTGTAGCCCTACTATGCCTGGCACATAGTAGGTGTTTCAATAAATATTCGTTAATTGACTGAAAAACTCAATTTAGTGAGTAAATAATGTTCTAGTGCAATAGGACAAACTACTCTCTCCACAGGAAACCCAACCACAACAGGATTGATGGAAAGAAAACAGAGAACCTTAGCTCCCCTCCCCCACTACTAATAAATAAAGCAAAGCAAAAAAAAAAAGTAACAGTCCTCTTTATATATCATATAATTTAAGGATATTAAGAGTTGGTAGGTTAATGGTAAGCATCTATATTTTATTTTCTAATGTTCATTGTTTTTATTCATTTCTCCCTGAGAGCTTTATCTTTTGGACTGAAATTTTACAGGTAGCGTTACTGACACACAACTTAAAATGACAACATATAAACAGCAAATCACATCAAACATACTTAGAGATAAATAGCTCTTGGCATCTCTGTTGGTGGTGTTGACATTTTGTGCATTCACTAAATGTCCTTTAGTCCAGACCTATATTTACAGAAGATGCAGCTTGTCCTACAAAACAGAAAATACCAAAAAAAAAAAAAAAAAAAAAAAATGCACCCCATAAAATTTTTTTAAAAATAATTTTTATCCTTTCAGAGAATTCCTCCTTGTAAGTCTTGGGTGGGAAATTTTATTTTTAAAGTTTATAGGTCTATATTGTTAGGAAAACAAGCACATTATGGTAATTTTGTTCTTTAACAAGAGCATGGACTGCATTTAGATAGTGTTCTTTCCAAAAGCAATGTAAAGAAATCATCAAGAGTGCTTGGCAGAGAACTCGATGAAATTAGGGGGGAAAAAATTGATGTCCAAGTTTTAAACATATAAAAGAACTCTGATTGACATTCTACATAATTCAGATTTTGTGCCAAATGTTCTCAGTAAACATTTACAGACTGCATCCCCACATCAATGTCAGACATTCTAAGCTGGTCCTATCAACTACCGATGCGATGCACCAGCCTCATACTGTCAACTATCAAAAACCATTTTAATCTATATTTTTCCAACACCAGTTTCACCAGTGAAAATAATTTCAAAGTATATCAAGCTTGGAAACCATAAAATATTTCTCAAGCTTTATTTTTTTTCTTTTTACTCTAGGGAATGTCTCTGTCTCTCTTTGAGGAGATAGTTTTGTGCTTCTGAACAGTCATGGTGTTCAGGGGAAGAAGATGAGCCACACTCGATGTGAATGCATATCCACAAATGGGTTCTGAGCACATACATAAACATAGATTTTTTTTTTTTTAACCAAACATACAGGTCTCCAGACAACTCTCAGATTTCTATATACATTTCTTCATATATACACACACATACATGTACATACACACACATTCACGCATTCACTCGCAGATGAAAGGAGAAATTGCCACTGTTTGGGTTGCAAGGCAGTGTAATGAAAAGTTCTAGTCACTTCAAAGGGCCGCTAATGAGCTTTCTAAAAAAGTATTCAAGGGAAATTAGAAATTAAGTTTTGTGACCGGTCTCTCCCGGCTGCTGTCCGTCATCTGGTTGGTAATGCGCTTGCGATTCCGTTTCAGTTTAGAAAGGTCTTTGTCAAACACTTCTCCTGAGCGCAAAGCGGAAACCAGGTCATCAAACTCTCCGCCTTCTTCACTGTTCTCTTTTGCTTTCCTCATTTTCCGTTCCCTCTCACGTTGTTCCTTGAGCTGCAAATGGAAAGTGACCTCTTAGAGAAGTGTGGAAATAATATTGTGTTTTGTGTTGAGTGGAGGTGAAGTCTGTGGAACACGACGGTGCTTCAGTCCACTGAGCCACATTTGTTGATAGCTGCCAGCCCCCTTGGATGTCATGAGAGAGGATGACTGGGACATGAGGGCTCATCAGAGAAGCAAGGAACAATGAAAAAACTGACCACCACTTTGTGATTAGACTCTTGCCGTCTAGAATCTGGGTAAACCCCATGATATTCTAGTTAAAAAGAGCGCAATTAAGGCTACTCATATTTCTATGATGGAATAAGAAAGTTATCACTATTAAATAGACCCCAAATATTGGTTTCTTTGATGGTATAGAGACACTAAAGCAAATGCTCATTAGGCCACGTTCCTGACATCAAAGGCTAAGCCTGTATCTACTGTGGACGCCTGGAACCTGCTATGCAAGAGTTACTATTATTAAGAGCCAAATAATACACACACATTATAGAAAATTTAGATATCCTTAAAGAATTAAGGATAAGTTTTCCCCTTTTGTTTATCAAGAGATAACCATTGTTATCTAAGCTTTCTCACATCATTAAATATTCTTTAAAGACATGACTTTTAAGGACTGCGTAAACAGTCCACTATGTAGCTATTACATCATTTAGAACTAATGCCCAGTCAGTAAACGTGTAGGTTGTTCCAGGTTAGGGCTTATCATAAAGACTGCTGCTCTCTTTGTGCACATGTATGATTACTTCTTTAGAATGATTTCTAAGAAGTGGAACTCCAGATCAAAGGAAGGGGATATATATTTTTAGGCTTTGGATATAGACTGCCACATTGCCCAAGAGAAACTTTCTACCAATTGAAACTCCCAGCAGCCTTCTAGATAGGACATTGATGCCCTCCTTCTTGCCAGCATGGCAGAGCGCTTCCTAAACACCAAGGAGATGCAGCAACAGAACTTTCTGGGGGTGGAACTGGCCACCCACTTACCTGAGCCTCCATTCGAGCTCGGCGCTCTTCTTCCTCCTTCTTCTTTCTCATGTTTTCATTCTCTTGTTTGGCTTCTGACACAGCCTGAAGAAACTGATCAAAAATGCCAAAGAACTCATCTGGCTGTATTTTGCCAGCCTCTTCCCCAAAGTGTTTCACTGCTTTAGTAAACTGGAAAAAAGAAGGTTTTAAGAAGTTCAGTCTTCCAAGAGAATGCCGTGATCACATAAATATCAATCTCTCTCAAGGGTCTAAAGGTCAAATTGAGTCAAATATAACTCGCTGGATTTATCTTTGGCTGCTGAACATGTCTATCAATCGCTTCTAAATGAAAAAATGTCATACTCCACGACTTGTGAAACCATTTATCCTTGTCCACCTCATTTCAGCTTAACATCTATGATTACATCCTATGACTCTTTATTAACTAAACAGTAGTAAAAACAAGAAAGCAGAATATCACAGGGCAGAGCACTCAGGATATAAAACTAAGAGCAAACTCAGCAGGGGTAAGGAAACTTGTACTTTTAACTTTTCTTTGAAGTAGTTTAGTATCATTTATTGGTGCCATGTGGTTAGTATCAAAAGCAAATAGGATACAGTGTTTCTTAGCTGCTTTTACTAATCATAAATAATATTGGTATTACTGTACTTCCTGGGCCTCAATTAGAAAATACTCACTGATTATGGAATCATTAAGGCAACTCAAAATTCATAACTGAGAATACAATTTTATTCTAAATCCTTTGTTTTAGAACCCTTTCAAGGCAAATCTTTTAAAAACAGATAAAATGCAAAATATTAAGGGCGAATTTTTAAAAATTAAATTAAAAAATATACAGGCTAACAAAATAGCACAGCCAGTCTTTTTAGTTTTAACATTTCTGTTTTTAGTTCTTCTGGTTGTTATCTTCACAACTCGAGATAGTATGCTTTCAAGTGTCTTAGCATTATTATGACCATCCAAATACTGTTCAATGCCAGTCAAGTTGTTTTTTAGAACTGTATCTCCTTCTGTAAGGATCTAATGCTATTACATCTAAACTACAACGGACAGTGTTTCTAACTTCAAGGTCAAACAAATTCTTACTCCCTATGCCTAATCAACTACTTAAAAATTTCCAGATCTTTCATTTTCTTCACAGTTTGAAACTCTTAGGTTGGGGAGGACTGCATAAATACTTCATGGTCTAATTGCTTTTATTTTTCTTGTACTACTTGTCTTTAGTATATTGTTAAGTTTTCCTGACATTTTGGCAATCCTATCTCTGTAAAGGAAATATTTTCAACATTTATTCTTAAATAAGACAATTTTCAATTTTTATATTTCATATCTTTAAATTTATAATAATGCTTTTTTTACCATTTTTCTCTTCATCGAGGCATGCTCAACCTTTTACTTATTTGGAAATATTTTATTAGAAACTAAGCTCTTTAGGGGAAAATACGACATTCTTCATACACCACATGCAGCGCTTCAGTTACTGCATGGTTTTATAAGCTAATTTCTAAAAGTTCTGGTATGAACAAAACAGCAACAGATAGACTACAATTGAGTTTCTAAAACATTGAAGTTCAGGCACGTCAAAGCCATCCTGAATGATCTTTTTATCTAGGAATTCTAGTGATGATGAAGTCATGTATATTTTAGTCTTAGAAATCTGAACAAAACTAGTCCCAGACTAAAGTTCCCACACTAAAATTGAAAAAAAAAAAAAAAGTAGAGTGTGTATAAATCAAAAATTAACTATTCAGTTGATTCTTAGAAAAATGTTTGAGCCCGTGATGAAGTAGGTACTGTATTGCCTAGATTGAGGTGGGGGCCATCACAGGGGAGGCTGCTGACATCAGTTCACTGATTTCAATCAGGGGTACCAGGGGCTGGACCTCTAACAACAGTCGTTCAAACATATCTTGTCTTGCATTTATTTAATAACATTGGAGGTGGGGTTTCAATGTTGAGATTAGCTAGTGTATCTTAACATAGTCTACTTCTGAACTTTAATGAGTATGTGTGTACACTTACGTATACAATCATCCATATCTACAACTGAACAGGGGACCACAGAAAAATGAGATTCATTACTCAAGTTTCAAAGGAAAGATTCAAGTTAAAGCAAAAGAGTGTTGTCACAACTGAGAGATGGGCAGTGTGGAGGAACTCAGTAGGGTGGATAGCAGCTTAATGACATTTGTTAACAATGAGAAGGGGACAAGAGAATGTGCACATGTTTATGAATGTGTATAAATTTTAGAAGAAGAAATAACCAGAGAGAGACAGAGACAGAGAGATGGGGCAGGGGGATTTTAAGGTGTTGGGTATTTGCCAATGAAAACTCTTACCTTACAGGAAAACAAGATTTTGTAAGAGCAAGATTCATTTTTTAAAAAAGTCTTATTAAAAATATGCCTTTTGGGGTTCCCTGGTGGCGCAGGGGTTGAGAGTCCGCCTGCCGATGCAGGGGACACGGGTTCGTGCCCCGGTCTGGGAAGATCCCACATGCTGCAGAGCGGCTGGGCCCCGTGAGCCATGGCCGCTGAGCCTGCGCGTCCGGAGCCTGTGCTCCGCAACGGGAGAGGCCACAACAGTGAGAGGCCCGCGTACCGCAAAGGAAAAAAAAAAAAAAAAAAAAAAGTCTTCTGCGATGAGGCTCTGAATTAAAGTGCCTATCATTTAGTAAGTTCTCCTAGAGATTTAAAGAGGGAATATCCTGCCCTCCTAAGTCTCTATCTCAGGTGAGAATCTTACAAGTTTCTGAAGCACAAGGCCTCAGTCATACCTTGATGTCACATTTCATCCTGCCCTTGGTTTTCATAATCCACTCTTTTCTGTTTCCCAGAGATAGTTTTTCTCTTGATTGTTATTATAATTATCAAAATATTTAAAACTGTCAAAGTATTTACTTGTTTTACACCATTCAGATACTTCAAGGTCTTACTAACCTAAAGGCCAGTTAGATAGAAAGCATGTGTTTCAACTGATCACAGCCCTAGAAATGAAAGTATACTTATAATATCTGAAAGTACCAGCTCTGTCAAGCAACACTCAGTGCGCAAGGGGAAATTTACCAGGTCTTTAGCTTCTGCTAGAAGATCTTCAACGTCAGAGAAGCTGAAACTGGCTACCGTGATGAACTGGCTGACAACAGACACAAACTTATCTCCAGGCCGTGAAGGCTGAGACTTCTGATATTCCAGCTCCTTAAACACAGGAAATGGATAATGTCAATGTAGGCTTCAAACACAGACACCCCTTTGTCTCATTTTCCTTATGCCTCAAATTTAGTAAGTCAGAATGGCAAACCCATCAAAACTAGTGTAAAACATTTTATGATAGTCCAGTTCCCCCTGCCCTTCCACCAACCCTGACAGAGCCAAGCCCATGTGCCCACACACAGTTGCAAAATGCAATTTAACCAGTCATCTGAGTACTTTATTGGTGTGATTTTGTATACTGGCTTTAGAATGTAAGGAGATTAGCATTTGGATAAAATTAACACAAGTTAAACAAATAATGGAGAGCAAACTGGATTCAAAAGGTGTGTGACTGAAAGCAAGAGAATTTGATTGTTGATATTCTGTGCTCAGATCTCTGGTACTTTTTATTTTTTCCTTCTCTCCATCTCTGCCAAGTCTACTTATTTCCTGAACTGTGATATCTAGGTCAGTAGAATTTCAGCTGCAGCGTTTGGCACCATAAGGCCATTTTTCTTCTCATCCATACCATTTGGATTTTGTGAGCAGACAGGTAGGAGTATTAGTGTCTCATTAATCATCCGTATTCTCCATTACCATGGTGATGAACACAGATTATTCAAATCAATTTCAATAATAATTTCAACCATTGCCAGATGCATTTTCTTATTTCATCCCACAAAACCTCTATAAGTGAGGCATTATTATCCCAATTGTACAGACACATAAATTGAGGTTCAGAGGGATTAAATTCTTTGCTCAAAGTCAAGTGGCTGATAAGTGATAGAATCAAAATTTGAACTCACGTCTACCTGACTCCAGGGTCTCAGTGACAACAATTCTGTGTACCTACTGACCTAATCTGGATCTCTGTTTCCTTCCATACCTGCTTTGGCAGAGATTCTAACAAGCAGGACAGTAGAGGTCACAGGCTAGAGGTTCTGATTCAGTTCTACCACTGATTTGGTAATTATCCATGGCAAGTAGCCTGGGCCTTAGTTTCTTCACTCATAAAAGGAGGGCAGGAAGCTTCAAGATGGCGGAAGAGTAAGACGCAGAGATCACCTTCCTCCCCACAAATACATCAGAAATACATCTACACGTGGAACAGCTCCTATAGAACACCTACTGAACTCTGGCAGAAGACCTAAGACCTCCCAAAAGGCAAGAAATTCCCCACGTGCCTGGGTAGGGCAAAAGAAAATAGAGAGACAAAAGAATAGGGACAGGACCTGCACCAGTGGGAGGGAGCTGTGAAGGAGGAAAGGTTTCCACACACTAGGAAGCCCCTTCGCGGGTGGAGACTGCGGGTGGCAGAGGGGGGATGCTTCGGGACCACGGAGGAGAGCGCAGCAACAGGGGTGCGGAGGGCACAGTGGAGAGATTCCCGCACAGAGGATTGGTGCCGACCGGCAGTCACCAGCCCGAGAGGCTTGTCTGCTCACCTGCCGGGGCGGGCAGGGGCTGGCAGCTGAGGCTCGGGCTTCGGAGGTCGGGTCCCAGGGAGAGGACTGGGGTTGGCTGTGTGAACACAGCCTGCAGGGGTTAGTGCACCACGGCTAGCCGGGAGGGAGTCCGGGAAAATGTCTGGAGCTGCCGAAGAGCCGAGAGACATTTTCTTGCCTCTTTGTTTCCTGGTGCGCGAGGAAAGGGGATTAAGAGCGCTGCTTAAAGGAGCTCCAGAGACAGGCACGAGCTGCGGCTATCAGCGCAGACCCCAGAGACGGGCATGAGACGCTCAGGCTGCTGCTGCAGCCACCAAGAAGCCTGTGTGCGAGCACAGGTGACTCTCCACACCTCCCCTCCCAGGAGCCTGTGCAGCCCGCCACTGCCAGGGTCCTGTGATCCAGGGACAACTTCCCTGGGAGAACGCACGGCGCGCCTCAGGCTGGTGCAAAGTCATGCTGGCCTCTGCTGCTGCAGGCTCGCCTCGCACTCCGTACCCTTGCCTCCCCGCCGGCCTGAGTGAGCCAGAGCCCCCGAATCAGCGGCTCCTTTAACCACATCCTGTCTGAGCGAAGAACAGACGCCCTCAGGCGACCTACATGCAGAGGCGGGTCCAAATCCAAAGCTGAACCCCGGGAGCTGTGCGAACAGAGAAGAGAAAGGGAAATCTCTCCCAGCAGCCTCAGGAGCAGTGGATTAAATCTCCACAATCAACTTGATGTACCCTGCATCTGTGGAATACCTGAATAAGAAAATGAATCATCCCAAATTGAAGAGGTGGACTTTGGGAGCAAAAGATATATATATATATATTTTCCCTTTTTCTCTTTTTGTGTGTTCTGTCCATCTGTATTTTTTTTAACGTTTTAAAATTTATTTCTTAATTATTTTTTATTTTAATAAATTTTATCTCCTTCCCCTTCCTTCCATCCTTCGTTCCTTCCTTCCTTCCTTCCCTCCCTTTTTCTCGCTTTTATTCTGAGCCATGTGGATGAAAGGCTCGTGGTGCTCCATCTAGGAGTCAGTGCTGTGCCTCTAAGGTGGGAGAGCCAATGTCAGGACACTGGTCCACAAGAGATCTCCCAGCTCCATGTAATATCAAACAGCGAAAATCTCCCAGAGATCTCCATCTCAACGCCAAGACCCAGCTACACTCAACGACCAGCAAGCTACAGTGCTGGACAACCTATGCCAAACAACCAGAAAGAAAGGAACACGACGCCATCCATTAGCAGAGAGGCTGCCTAAAATCGTAATAAGGCCACAGACACCCCAAACACCCCATGAGACATGGATGTGCCCACCAGAGAGACAAGACCCAGCCCCACCCACCAGAACACAGGCACTAGTCTGCTCCACCAGGAAACCTACACAACCCACTGAATCAACCTTAGCCACTAGGGGCAGACACCAAAAACAACAGGAGCTACGAACCTGCAGCCTGCGAAAAGGAGACCCCAAACACAGTAAGTTAAGCAAAATGAGAAGACAGAGAAACACGCAGCAGATGAAGGAGCAAGATAAAAACCCACCAGATCTAACAAATGAAGAGGAAATAGGCAGCCTACCTGAAAAAGAATTCAGAGTAATGATAGTAAAGATGATCCAAAATCTTGGAAACAGAATCGAGAAAATACAAGAAACGTTTAACAAGGACCTAGAAGAACTAAAGAGGAAACAAACAATGATAAACAACACAATAAGTGAAATTAAAAATTCTCTAGAAGGAATCAATAGCAGAATAACTGAGGCAAAAGAATGGATAAGTCACCTGGAAGATAAAATAGTGGAAATAAATACTGCACAGCAGAATAAACAAAAAAGAACAAAAAGAATTGAGGACAGTCTCAGAGACCTCTGGGACAACATTAAAGGCACCAACATTCGAATTATAGGGGTCCCAGAAGAAGAAGAGAAAAAGAAACGGACTGAGAAAATATTTGAAAAGATTATAGTTGAAAACTTCCCTAATATGGGCAAGGAAATAGTTAATCAAGTCCAGGAAGCACAGAGAATCCCATACAGGATAAATCCAAGGAGAAACACGCCAAGACACATATTAATCAAACTATCAAAAATTAAATACAAAGAAAATATATTAAAAGCAGCAAGGGAGAAACAACAAATAACACACAAGGGAATCCCCATAAGTTTAACAGCTGATCTTTCAGCAGAAACTCTGCAAGCCAGAAGGGAGTGGCAGGACATATTTAAAGTGATGAAGGAGAAAAACCTACAACCAAGATTACTCTACCCAGCAAGGATCTCATTCAGATTTGAAGGAGAAATTAAAACCTTTACAGAAAAACAAAAGCTAAGAGAATTCAGCACCACCAAACCAGCTTTACAACAAAAGCTAAAGGGAATTCTCTAGGCAGGAAACACAAGAGAAAGAAAAGACGTACAATAACAAACCCAAAACAATTAAGAAACTGGGAATAGGAACATACATATTGATAACTACCTTAAATGTAAATGGATTAAATGCTCCAACCAAAAGACATAGACTGGCTGAATGGATACAAAAACAAGACGTGTATATATGCTGTCTACAAGAGACCCACTTCAGACCTAGGGACACATACAGACTGAAAGTGAGGGGATGGAAAAAGATATTCCATGCAAATGGAAATCAAAAGAAAGCTGGAGTAGCATTCTCATATCAGACAAAATAGACTTTAAAATAAAGACTCTTACAAGAGACAAAGAAGGACACTACATGATGATCAAGGGATCAATCCAAGAAGATATAACAATGGTAAATATTTATGCACCCAACATAGGAGCACCTCAATACCTAAAGCAAATACTAACAGCCATAAAAGGGGAAATCGACAATAACACAATCATAGTAGGGGACTTTATGGACAGATCATCCAAAATGAAAATAAATAAGGAAACACAAGCTTTAAATGATACATTAAACAAGATGGACTTAATTGATATTTATAGGACATTCCATCCAAAAACGACAGAATACACATTTTTCTCAAGTCCTCATGGAACATTCTCCAGGATAGATCATAACTTGAGTCACAAACCAAGCCTTGGTAAATTTAAGAAAATTGAAATCATATCAAGTATCTATTCCAACCACAATGCAATGAGACTAGCAATCAATTAGAGGAAAAAATCTGTAAAACATACAAGCAGATGGAGGCTAAACAATACACTAAGTAACCAAGAGATCACTGAAGAAATCAAAGAGGAAATCAAAAAATACCTAGAAACAAATGACAATGAAAACACGATGACCCAAAACCTATGGGATGCAGCAAAAGCAGTTCTAAGAGGGAAGTTTATAGCAATACTATCCTACCTTAAGAAACATCTCAAATAAACAACCTAAACTTACACCTAAAGCAATTAGAGAAGGAAGAACAAAAGAACACCGAAGTTAGCAGGACGAAAGAAATCATAAAAATCAGATCAGAAATAAATGAAATAGAAATGAAAGAAACAATAGCAAAGATCAATAAAACTAAAAGCTGGTTCTTTGAGAAGATAAACAAAATTGATAAACCATTAGCCAGACTCATCAAGAAAAAAAGGGAGAAGACTCAAATCAATGGAATTAGAAATGAAAAAGGAGAAGTAACAACTGACCCTGCAGAAATACAAAAGATCATGAGAGATTACTACAAGCAACTCTATGCCAATAAGGAAGAAGAAATGGACAACTGGAAGAAATGGACAAGTTCTTAGAAAAGCACAACCTTCCGAGACTGAACCAGGAAGAAATAGAAAATATGAACAGACCAATCACAAGCACTGAAATTACAACTGTGATTAAATATCTTCCAACAAACGAAAGCCCAGGACCAGATGGCTTCAGAGGTGAATGCTATCAAACATTTAGAGAGGAGCTAACACCTATCCTCCTCAAACTCTTCAAAATATAGCAGAGGGAGGAACACTCCCGAACTCATTCTACGAGGTCACCATCACCAGGATACCAAAACCAGAGAAAAATGTCACAAAAAAGAAAACTACAGGCCAATATCACTGATGAACATAGATGCAAAAATCCTCAACAAAATACTAGCAAACAGAATCCAACACCACAGTAAAAGGATCGTACACCATGATCAAGTGGGGTTTATCCCAGGAATGCAAGGATTCTTCAATATACACAAAACAATCAATGTGATACACCATAGTAACAAATTGAAGAATAAAAACCATATGATCATCTCCATCGATTCAGAGAAAGCTTTCGACAAAATTCAACACCCATTTATGATAAAAACCCTGCAGAAAGTAGGCATAGAGGGAACTTTCTTCAACATAATAAAGGGCATATATGACAAACCCACAGCCAACATCATCCTCAATGGTGAAAAACTGAAACCATTTCCACTAAGATCAGGAACAAGACAAGGTTGCCCACTCTCACCACTCTTATTCAACATTGTTTTGGAAGTTTTAGCCACAGCAGTCAGAGAAGAAAAAGAAATAAAAGTAATCCAAATCAGAAAAGAAGAAGTAAAGCTGTCACTGTTTGCAGATGACATGATACTATACATAGGGAATCCTAAAGATGCTACCAGAAAACTACTAGAGCTCATCAATGAATTTGGTAGAGTAGCAGGATACAAAATTAATGCACAGAAATCTCTAGCATTCCTATACACTAATGATGAAAAATCTGAAAGTGAAATTAAGAAAACACTCCCATTTACGATTGCAACAAAAAGAATAAAATATCTAGGAATAAACCTACCTAAGGAGACAAAAGACCTGTTTGCAGCAAATTATAAGACACTGATGAAAGAAATTAAAGATGGTACAAATAGATGGAGAGATATACCATGTTCTTGGATTGGAAGAATCAACATTGTGAAAATGACTCTACTATCCAAAGCAATCTACAGGTTCAATGCAATCCTATCAAACTACTACCACTGGCATTGTTCACAGAACTAGAACAAAAAATTGCACAATTTGCATGGAAACACAAAAGGCCCCGAATAGCCAAAGCAATCTTGAGAATGAAAAACGGAGCTGGAGGAATCAGGCACCCCGACTTCAGACTATACTACAAAGCTACAGTAATGAAGACAGTATGGTACTGGCACAAAAACAGAAATATAGATAAATGGAACAGGATAGAAAGCCCAGAGATAAACCCACGCACATATGGTCACCTTATCTTTGATAAAGGAGGCAGGAATGTACAGTGGAGAAAGGACAGCCTCTTCAATAAGTGGTGCTGGGA
Source organism: Phocoena sinus (assembly GCF_008692025.1). Taxonomy (NCBI): domain Eukaryota; kingdom Metazoa; phylum Chordata; class Mammalia; order Artiodactyla; family Phocoenidae; genus Phocoena; species Phocoena sinus. Next base: position 136,200,534 of record NC_045764.1, on the reverse strand, counting down.
AATCTGGACAGGTACATGTAAAAGTATGAAATTAGATCACTCCCTAACACCATAAACAAAAATAAACTCAAAATGGATTAAAGACCTAAATGTAAGGCCAGAAACTATCAAACTCTCAGAGGAAAACATAGGCAGAACACTCTATGACATAAATCGCAGCAAGATCCTTTTTGATCCACTTCCTAGAGAAATGGAAATAAAAACAAAAATAAACAAATGGGACCTCATGAAACTTAAAAGCTTTTGCACAGCAAAGGAAACCATCAGCAAGATGAAAAGACAACCCTCAGAATGGGAGAAAATATTTGCAAATGAAGCAACTGACAAAGGATCAATCTCCAAAATTTACAAGCAGCTCATGCAGCTCAATATCAAAAAAACAACCCAATCCAAAAATGGGCAGAAGACCTAAAGAGACATTTCTCCAAAGAAGATATACAGATTGCTAGCAAACACATGAAAGAATGCTCATCATTAATCATTAGAGAACTGCAAATCAAAACTACAATGAGATATCATCTCACACCGGGCAGAATGGCCATCTTCAAAAAATCTACAAACAGTAAATGCTGGAGAGGGTGTGGAGAAAAGGCAACACTCTTGCACTGTTGGTGGGAATGTAAATTGATACAGCCACTATGGAGAACAGTATGGAGGTTCCTTAAAAAACTAAAAATAGAATGACCATAAGAGCCAGCAATCCCACTACTGGGCGTATACCGTGAGAAAACCATAATTCAAAAAGAGTCATGTACTGAAATGTTCATTAAAGCTCTGTTTACAATAGCGAGGACATGGAAGCAACCTAAGTGTCCATGAACAGATGAATGGGTAAAGAAGATGTGGCACATATATACAATGGAATAATCCTCAGCTATAAAAAGCAACGAAATTGACTTATTTGTAGTGAGGTGGATGGACCTAGAGTCTGTCATACAGAGTGAAGTAAGTCAGAAAGAGAAAAACAAATACCGTGTGCTAACGCATATATATGGAATCTAAGGAAAAAAAAAAAAGTCATGAAGAGCCTAGGGGCAAGACGGGAATAAAGACACAGACTTACTAGAGAATGGACTTAAGGATATGGGGAGGGGGAAGGGTAAGGTGTGACAAAGTGAGAGAGTGGCACGGACATATATACACTACCAAACGTAAAATCGATAGCTAGTGGGAAGCTGCCGCATAGCACAGGGTGATCAGCTTGGTGCTCTGTGACCACCTAGAGGGGTGGGATAGGGAGGGTGGGAGGGAGGGAGATGCAAGAGGGAAGAGATATGGGAACATTTGTATATGTATAACTGATTCACTTTTTTATAAAGCAGAAACTAACACACCATTGTAAAGCAATTATAGTCCAATAAAGATGTTTAAAAATAAATAAAGGAGGGTAATATACACATCATCATGGGAATCAAATGCAAGAAAAGAAGCAGAAACCCTTATAAATCATGAAACTTGCTCTGATTAAAAGAAATTGCCACAATCCTAGTTCTTTGACCTGGAAATGGAGTGTATGTATGTGTGTGAGGTGCAGAGATGTGAAAGCAATTTTAAAGTGTTTCATGAATGTATAATTCCATAAGAATTCTGTCTTTGATACCTTCAAGCAATGTAATCAATTTGTGAAAAGAACAACTGGGACACATGAATGTTTCGACGGATTAAAGTCTGCCTCCCAATATTTCCATTTAAGCTTCCAGAAGAAGGGGGAGGCCTCTGTAGCCCCTTTTCTGTGAAGAGTGTGTTACATTGTACATGACCCAGGGGCTAGAGAGATTTCAGCAAAACAACATTTAATAAACCCCCCAAACACATAACTTCCTTGGGACCCCTCTCTCATGCCTTGCTCTGAACTAGCTCATATGCAGGGGTCAGAGCCTCCATTGTCAGGCTTTAGGACTGTCAGTCACTGCTATGCTAGTCTCAAGAAAGCTTTCCACTGGGAGGAAATGGCCGCAGAGTGAAGACTGTAACACAAGCCTTGTCCCAAACTGCCCTTATCCAGTTTGGCCTCTGAAAGCCGAGGACTGTCCTCCACGCGCACTCACAGTCTCTCAGCCCACAGGGGCTGGAAAAAAGAGTATCTACTGCTCTTTTTAAACAGCGACCCACCCCTACCCCCTCCCCCAAAATAAGGAAAAAAAGAAAACCTTACATGCTCCTTAATTTATTAAAAATAGAAAAGGTTAGACACTGTGACTCTAATTTTTATTAGAGCTGTTTCTTTAATGAGGTCAACTACTTTCTATGGCACAGTTTTATGATTATAAGAAGGAGGAGGTGGGACCTCCCTGGCGGCGCAGTGGTTAAGAATCCACCTGCCAATGCAGGGGACACGGGTTCGAGCCCTGGTCCAGGAAGATCCCACATGTCGTGGAGCAGCTAAGCCCACGAGCCACAACTACTGAAGCCCGCGTGCCGCAACCACTGAAGCCCGGGTGCCGCAACTACTGAAGCCCATGCACTTAGAGCCCGTGCTCCGCAACGAGAAGCCACCGCGCTGAGAAGCCTGCACGCCTCAACTAGAGAAAGCCGGCAAGCGGCAACGAAGACCCAATGCAGACAAAATAAAAAATAGATAAATTTATTTTTTAAAAAGGAGGAGGGTCCTCCTGGCGTTACTAATAAATGATCTGTGGGGCACCTTCCCGAGCTGCCTGCAGACCAGCCTCCTTCACCGAGTGCCAGGCCAGAGCTCTGCTCTCCCACGCGAGGCTTCTCACCCTGACCCGCCCCCGCCGTGTCAGCAGCCCTCGTGCAGTACCCACGGGGCACTGCGCCCTCACAGTCTGGGTTAGTTCCACCGGCTCCACTGCCTCCGGCACCCTGACCTGCTTTCCTTCCATGGAGCCCGGGCCCAGGTCATCTCGTATAACTGAGACAGCCTCCCTCCTCTGTACTTAAGTTCACCCTACCCTCCTTCTAAGCCACAGCTCAAAGTTCATCTCGTCCAGAGGAGAAGCTTCCTCTCACACACGCCAGCCATTCCCGAAGCCTCGGGCTAACTTAAATCCCCGATCCTCCTCAAGGCACCTTTGTCATCACTTAGGAGGTGAACTGGACTGACTGCTCCTGGCCACTGTAACACCTGGAGGGTAAGGATTCTGAGTCATCGTGATCCCCTCACCTTGAGAATGGACTGTACCCCCAAAGAGCTCAAAAAATACTCCCCAAGGGACCGGCTCAAAGACAACAGAGAAGTTCCATTGCTCTGAGAGTAAACCTCATTTATAAACAGAAACACTGAGAAGACCTTGAAGACCCTCTAGCCAATCCACTTTCATGAGTCCTGCCTCACAGGTAGGAAAGTGGTGGAACGCTGGGTCCAATTTCCCAGTTCCTGTTCCCGTGATGCCCCCATGACATCCTGCCGCCTGCCACTGCATCACCAGACTAAACACAGCCTGCCTTTGCTTCTTCGTTGTTGCATTTTTTTTTCTTTTTTTTAAACAATAAATGTTTATCCTGCATGCCAAGGCAACCAGCAACTCCTCTGCTGGATACCATCACCAGCACCAGGGAGAGTGAAGGGACTGGGAATTAGAACGAGAAACATACTCACCGTCTCTACTGCTTTCAGGCCACTTCTCAAGGTGCTTATTTCTTTGTCCAGCTCAGTCATGCTGTTGTAAATGGCAACATTTTAGTAACCAACATGGGACTTACACTCATTGTATTAAATATATGATGAGTTTAAATATTTCATGCTTGGAAGTCCACACTACTTCATTTTAAATGTTTAAAATTCCCTTCAGTGTTCAGATCGCACAGAAAGACAGCAACATTTTAAACTTATGAAATTTAGGTATGGAATTATGTTTTTTTTTTGTTTTCCACAGCCAGCAGGTATAATATTTATAGGTTAAAAAGGGCAGAATAGAAATATGTCATGTTTCAATCTCACAAAAATCTCACTTAAGCAAATTACTGTATGTGGAAATAAATTTCTTGCCATGTGTGGCTCCCTTTGGACAAGGAAAAGAAACGTTGATCCACAATCATGTGTGTTGTGCTCTTCATTATTATTATATTGCTTTTCATGAATGCTCTGGTAGTATGAATATTACAAGGTGATGGCCTAAATTTCAATCAACAATGATTTTTCTTAAAGTTTTACTAATTAGTTTTCATTTTCATTGACCTTTTTTTTTTTTTAAACAGAGAAAGTTTCCTGGGCTTCTCCCATAATGCTTTTTATTTGACAGCTTTTAAACATGAGAGATTACAACTTAATTCTCACAGAGAATTCACATGTAAACAAATTCATTGACACTTCATTTATTTCAACATTTTAATTTCATGTCTTACATGGTACACTTCTACCAAACTCTACAGAGGGAAAAAATTAGCCTGCTCATCAGGCTTTTTAAAATCACTGCAAAAAGATGCAGTTTAAATATGTTTTTAAAAAAAGGGGAGTGGGGTATTACCCTGGTGGCACAGTGGTTAAGAATCCGCCTGCCAATGCAGGGGACACGGGTTCGAGCCCTGGTCTGGGAAGATCCCACATGCCGCGGAGCAACTAAGCCCGTGCGCCACAACTACTGAGCCTGTGCTCTAGAAGCCCGCAAGCCACAACTACTGAGCCCACGCGCCTGGAGCCCGTGCTCCGCCACCGCAATGAGAAGCCCATGCACCACAACGAAGGGTATTCCCCCATTGCCACAACTAGAGAAAGCCCGTGCGGGACAACCAAGACCCAATGCAGTGAAAAAAAAAAAAAAAATTTTTAAAAAGGCGGGGTGGGGGCAAAAGGAAGCAGGAAGAACAGCAAGGAAAAGTGCCTACCCCTCATGAGGTCTCTGAAAAGTGGTGTGAAGTTTGTGGGGAAAGTTTAGTGATTTTCCACTTTATTTTTAGTTCCTTCATTTGCATAAAGACTGCTTTCCATTAAAAGGTTGCTTGGTTTCTGGGAGTGTGTACACATGGGAAAATTACTAGCAACACCCTGACCTGCAGGACTTCCATTTGCTTAAACATGTATCCTCATATCCTCATTTAACTAAGTGTGCTCCCACCTGTATTTTAAGAGAACCACCCTTTCCAACTACTAGTGAAACCACACTGCTTCCCTAGACTCTTCATAACTCAGAAAATTAGGTTTTGTAGAAGTTAGAAACTGCATCTAGGAATATTCTGAAACAGCTAGAACAAGTATACAGTGACCCTTGAACAACACAGGTGTTAACTGTGCGGGTCCACTTATACGCAGATTTTTTTTCAATAATTATGTACTACATGATCTGTGGCTGACTGAATCCTCAGATGTGGGACCATGGGTATTGAGGAACCCCGCACAGGAAGGGTCAGCTATGAAGTTATATGTTGGATTTTCAGCTGTGCAGTGGGGACTCGGGGGTGTCGGCACCCTTAACCCCACCGTTCAAGAGTCAACCGTATATTCAAACTCATGTAAAACATCTGAGTGACATGGATACTATTCAAACTTTATTTCATACACTGTTCAGGGGAAAGCAAACAGAAGGACCCTCTTCATGCAACGCTAACTATCTCAATGGCTAAACCACAGTTCAACGGACTTAAAAAACTGAAACAATTCACTCTGAGTACTTACTTTACTTTTGCTGCTTGAGGAATGTCCCGCAGCTCCTCATTTAGATTGAGAACCTTGGGGTATTTATTTTCCACAATAGTTATGAGATAGTGCAAAAGTGTAATGTTCCTACAGTTACAGAAGGAGAGAGTATTAAACATGGTTAATATCTGCATATGATTTGTATATTCAAGTGATTACTTCCACAAGAATGCTACATCCCTGCATTACTTTCAAAATGTGTAGGTTCCTGAAAGGCAGGCATTCTTAAGAGAAAGGGAGAAGAGGAGAGCCTTCATGGGATTTACAAAAATATATGTCAAAAGAAGCACACATCTTCTGAAAGGGAAGGGCAGGGGTAAGAATTACGTTTTTGGCCCATAATGGGGATCCTTCAAAATCTGTGTAATGCGACGGGTGATGGAAATGAGTCTGAACCATTGCCAAAAGGGACATCCCTTCACAGTGCATCCACCCACAGATGAGGCCTGCCCTGCAAGTTCCTAACAAGCAGGGTGGGGTGGGGAGTGAGGGATGTTTAATCCACTAGAGAGGACAGCTAATTTTCAAGTCTGAAAGTACAGAGCAGCAACTCACTGATGAAAATCACTGACAATTCTCATTTAAGGGTTTCTTTCAACTGGGTGATAACATTTTTCCTTTCTGAAAGTTAGAATGCCCCCTATTGCAGGGCAGGACCTGGAAATGGGCCAGGACTGTGCCATCATGGATATGATACCCTCGCAGCCTAATTTTAGCAACACTTCAGCTCCTAACTGCACAACCAGCTCCCTCTTTGGTGGTGACAGGGCTGAACCCTGACTGACCTGGGTTGAAAAGGCGGGCATCTGATAACACTATCTATGAGGCCACGCTGTGGTAGTCTGGTCCCCTGGTCCCCGACTCTGATGCAGATTACAATCACCTGGACCCCAGATGCCTGGGCCAACCTGAGATTCAGTCATTGGAATGAGGTGGGACCAGATGTGGATATTTTTTAAAACTCCCCACTGAGACTAACAGCCAAGATCAAGAACCACTTATGCTATTGAAAGTTAGCATAATCAGGAGGACAAAAATGCATTTCTTTAAAAACATTTCCATAATTTTTAGGCAGTTTGCTAATTCACAAGGCTAAGTACCCAGCCCTCCCAACAAAAGTAAAGCAGAGCTGCCAAACTATTTTTTCCCCATAGCCATGCAAACCATTTCGGGTTATCCTTGCAGCTTCCTAGAGGTCAATGCAATCCTATCCCTGAGTCAACTGGCCCACAGGGAAAATAATTTCCCCTTATTTTTCTTGCGCTAATAATTAGAAAACCATCGCTCAGCAAAGTAAAACAGTGGCTAATAGTCCTGGCCACTCATTTTGCAGGTGTTCAGCTGTATTGTTCCACTTCAGTTTTGCCTTTCACAGAATCTATGTGTCTGCCATGTGCTGGCTGCATGAGAGGCAAAATCCCAGCAACCATCACGAGAAAGAGTAATGCCATTTTCCTTCATTATTTCAGAGAAATGCTTTGTTAGAGAAATTTATTTCATTAACTATATATGCCTTTTTTAGTGTAGAAACACTTAAAACCAGATCACATTTGGATAGCAAACCACATTTGTTTGCTATCCAAATAACACCTCATATGAGTGAATATAAATTCCTGAATAATAAAAACAACAACTAAACAGCCTCACATTTGACTACTCTCTGGTCATTACCAGAAACAAGGCTTTAATGCAGAGTGAACAGGGAAAAGAAGAAGATCAGAAATGTTTTTAATTTATTATTCTGAAAAGGCTTATTGTGTATTGGATAAATTTTATGTCATTAACTAGCAGATAACCATGTAGTAAGTACCAGCTTATCAGTAAGTTGGAAGGTGGGGGGCAAATGTGTGTGTGTGAGTGTGTGTGTATGAGTGAGGGGAGAGGGAGGGAGAGAGAATAGGACTGACTGGTGGTGAGGATTTCCTTCCTCCCCAACCTGCAAGCCCAGTTGAAGAGAATGCCGTTCCTTAAAAGATGGCTGCTCTTTATATGCAAGTAAGATGCTGTAGTTACTTACTGCAACCTCCAAATAAAATCGGTCTGTTGGTAGAGGACAGCTGTGGGCAGACCACTAGAACAACTGTCAAATACCTGTAAGGCCAAACACCTTGCTGGTTGTGACCTCAGACAAGCTAAATGAGCCACCTGACCCTGCCTCGGTTTCTTTATCTGACAACAGGTGATACAACACTTGGCCTGGGAACTTCACAGGTTGTTGTGACAATCAAATGTGAACGGGCTCTGCAAGGATCAAGTGCTTACATTAAAAATAAGGTGGTGTTCAGAGAAAACCATAATTCAAAAAGACACATGCACCCCAATGTTCACTGCAGCACTATTTACAACAGCCAGGTCATGGAAGCAACCTAAATGCCCATCGACAGATGAATGGATAAAGAAGATGTGTACATATATACAATGGAATATTACTCGGCCATAAAAAGGAACGAAATTGGGTCATTTGTGGAGACGCAGATAGACCCAGGGACTGTCATACAGGGTGAAGTAAGAAAGAGAAAAACAAATATCATATATTAACACATATATGTGAAATCTAAAAAATGGTACAGGTGAACTGATTTGCAGGGCAGAAAGTGAGACACAGATGTAGAGAACAAATGTATGGACACTAAGGGGGGAAAGTGGGGGTGTGGGGGTGGTGGTGTGATGAATTGGGCGATTGGGATTGACATATATACACTGATGTGTATAAAATAGATAACTAATAGGAACCTGCTGTATAAAAAATAATAAAATTCAAAGAAAAATAAGGTGGTGTTGATAGAACATATCAGCTGTGCTTTGTTAATCTATTTCTACACGATGCAAAAATAAGGTTTTAACCCCAACTGAACATACTGCTTGTTTCTTATACGATGGATTCAGGGTTGCCATAATGCTATGCTTCACTGGCCCTATAGAAAATATAGAATAAAAAGTCTCACTGGTTGGGAATAATTAGGGTGAACAGCTTATACTTCTAAAAATAATTCGGGTTACAGAGAAGTTTACCTTAGAAACAAATTCCTTCCAAGTCAGTGGGAAACACAGCTCTCAGGGAAGCTAGAGTTAATATGCCTAACGCCCTTACCTGGAAATGACACTAGCACATTTTCACCTTCTGGTGTCTCTAACAGGAATCTGTTCACCTAAAACACACTTTCTAGGAAGCATTTTAATGAGTCTTGGGATGAGCAGCTGAATACCAACAGCCAAAATGCATTTATACATTGTCATTTTTTAAGGTAGCTGCTAGCTTGCAGGTACCAAGGAAACCATAACCTAAAAAGCCAACATACTTCACATTCTGTCATCAGCTGTCAGTTTTTTATCTCTCTGGAGGAGTAGCAATTAGGAGAGGCCGTGAGGGGGCTACTAGGGTGCTGGTAAGGTTCTGTTTCTTGAACTGGGCACTAGTTATACAGATGTGTTCAATTTGTGGAAAGTCATCAAGCTGTACCTTTACGGTGAGTGAACCTGTCTTTCGTGTATTACACTGTAATGAGTTTACCCGAGAAAACCCCAAACGCAAAAAACTTGGACTAGATGATATCCTTGTGGAATGAAAATGAAGGATAACTGGCCCAGTAGGAACTTGGGGATATGTGTGGTCATGAGACAGGAAGGGAGGAGTCAGTGGAGAAGGAAAGAGCAGGAGAAGGAGAAGTGCAGACCAGACACTTTGGGATGAAGAGGCCCAGGAGGACCAGAGGGTACAAAGCTGAGCCCCGACCTGAGCCCCCAGATCTTCCATACTTACTTATCGATACTGGATTTTGTGTCAGCAATCTTATTTAGGCTGGATATCTTGAATCCATATGCATTGCCTCTTTGGCCTTTATTCATGTAATTTCCAAATGCCAAAACCACTTCCAGCAACTGCTTCAGGGCACTGCTCCTAAACACCTCTTCTGAACCAGAACGAATTGCTTCAAAACAAAATACATAAAACTATTACAACAAGACTTTTCAATGATACCCATCCTAAATCTACACACCTGATAACAGATACTGGAGATGTAACATGGGGCTGTTAGACTACCAGGGGGCACTTTCCGAACACCTTTACCAGAAGCCAAGAGCAAGGGGGCAAGGAGAGCCAGCTCAAGTTGTTCAAGAGACCCAGAGACAGGTGCACAATCCTAGCCTTTCTCAGTCTTTTTCTTGGCTGACTCACCGACCATAAGCAGTTAGGAATACATAGAGCAGCTACTGCATTTTCCACATTCCTTTGCAAACCCTTTCTTGCCTGGTGTGAGTCAGATCACAGGACAGTTGATCAATTCCACTGATAGAAAAACTGGGCAAACGTGTGACATGTCACAGCTGGCAGGTGTCATCAGGACCCCAAAGTCAGCCTGCACTCTGTGGCTGTGCTCTTCAGTTGCCCACATTTCAAGCACCTAAAAATTTAACAGCCTCAAAATCAAACCATGTATCAGCCTCAAATCTTCCCTCAGAAAAATCCAGTAAGGCCCCGTTACAAGAAAGCTAACTGTAGGTTTAATGCCAGTAACGATCAAATAAATTCCTCACCAATACCCAGATAGCAAAAGCCCAGTTCTGCAGAGGAGTCCAGGGAGTGTGCTGTGAGTTCCAGAACCCAGGCTAGGCCATCAAGCCAAGGACAGACCTTAAGTAATTATCTGCCAGAATTCCAACAGCTTTCAAGCAAAAAAAAAAAAAAATCACCAAAGAGATCCAGTTTACTATATGCACTTGCATTGCACTTGTAAATGGGTACTTGAGATGAACATCATTGCCAGTCTGGGCAGCTTGACTTTACCTTCTACTTTGGGTTTCACTTCTGCCACACGCTCTGCAAACTTCTTTTTGAAGTACAGCGACTGCAGTCTTTGCTGATAATGATTGATTCTGTAAGAGCAAGCATCAACTAATGAACATGTACTTAATACACGTATGTTCACTCAATGAATATGGAGGTGATGGTACCTTAGAGCACTCCCACCCCAACATGCACACACACACACAGAGTTCCTCTCCTGGACAGGAGCACAGGGCCTGAGGCCAACTGCACCTGGAGAGCCCATTTCCCAGTGCCCTACGGGGAGTGTTCGGGCAAGTGCAGCAGGGCCTTAGCTCCAACCAGCTTATGCAATTGCTAAAAGAAAGTGAGAGCTAACTGCCGTTGACTAAAGCCCCCTTCATTTCCCCAGAGTCCTAGTAGCTCTTGAGAACAGAAAAGCGATAAAAAGGAATGAAAATGTAAAGACTCCCCGCTTCTGCTGCAAATGAAGGGCAGTTGCCTGCACTCCTGCCATGGTGCTTCACTTGCCACAAAGTGTGCCTTGCAGAACTGTAGGCTAAAACTCGGCTAAACTAAACTTGGCTAACTGTAGGCTAAAACTCCTCTCCCCACTCACATCCCCAAACCTTCCTCTTTCTTCACAGTTAGGTCCCTAGCTGTACCCCTCGGGGCTGGAAAGCTCTGCCTTCCAGGATAGCGACTAGCGACTAGAGATAACAGGCCACTGGCCTGTGATCACCACCAAGACAGGCTGCTTGGTGTTTCTGAGCGGGTGAGGGTGGGCATACCTGCCCAGGCCTTCTGAAATCGCTGCCTAACCTGCTGTCTGGTGGAAACTTCAGTCCAGTAGGACTAGCGATCAGCCCTCATCCAAAACTATACCATATAATCAGACAGATGCAGGCCAGGTTCTGCTCTTATTAGGTGACCTTGGGCAGGAACCTTAACTCCTCCAGTTGCTGGCAGAGAATACCTCCCTGCCTGACAGCCTTCCTGGCAGGGCTGACAGCAGGATTAAGATGCATGCAAAGATCTAGACAGTTACTAAGGCGCAGTTATTGCAGGTGGCCATGTATTTGTCCACATGAAGTGTTGCTGGGCATACGTGTCAAAATTTCAAAACCAGCCTTTGTTCTACAGTAGTATACAAAATGGCAAGTTGAGGTGAAACAACAAAAATAAGTCCAGATATGGCAGAAATGCAGAGTGGCATGTTCACCTTGGCCACCATGTAGGCCACTGGCACTCAGGGGAGGAGCTCTGCCCTGGGGTTGACTGAGAGTTTCAGGATCACTGGTCCTTGTCCAATGCAGAATCAATTCGCTAGGCCTGGGATGGAAAAGCAACTCAGCTCACACGCCAAACTCAATTACGGAGCAGCAGCTGCTGCGGGGCTTTCTGGAGAAGGGTTGAGAAAGCTTGCCAAGGTTCCGTGGGAAGAGTGCCACGATCGATTAGTGATGTCTGCGTGTGTCATGATTTGACATCCAGACCCTGGCTATTTAGTGATGTGGGCTCTACGTTGATACCTCTGAGTCTGCCCATTGTTTCCTATTTTACAACAACCTTGAGATGTTGAGGTATAAGGAGGAGTGGGCTAGAATCCCAAGGGATCAAAGTGCTGAGGAGAATGACACTGACTAGAACCCAGAAAAGTTATGACTTGATTAGGTCAAAGTACATGAGCCAAAGAGGCCCAGAAATAGAGATAACTCTGAAGAAACTCTGACCCTGGCTCACCCATGGGTGAGAACTCACATAAACAAAACAATCAAGTTCCACACAACTCAGACTTGAGGAGATTTGGGGATTTAAAAAGGCTTCAGGGCTTCCCTGGTGGCGCAGTGGTTAAGAATCCGCCTGCCAATGCAGAGGACACGGGTTCGAGCCCTGGTCTGGGAAGATCCCACATGCCGCAGAGCAACCAGCCCCGTGAGTCACAATTACTGAGCCTGCGCGTCTGGAGCCTGTGCTCCGCAATGGGAGAGGCCACGATAGTGAGAGGCCCGAGCACTGCGATGAGGAGTGGCCCCCACTTGCCGCAATTAGGGAAAGCCCTCGCAGAGAAACGAAGAGCCAACACAGCCAAAAATAAATAAAAAAAAAAAAAAAAAAAAAAAAAATTTAAAAAGGCTTCAAGTTAAGGCAGGTTAACTGGCCCAGATAATTCAACAGGAATCAAAAGATTCACTTCCTTAGAAAGGCCAGGGGCATCTTTGCTTTTTTTTTTTTTTTTCCTGTAAGCGGGCCTCTCACTGTTGCGGCCTCTCCTGTTGCGGAGTACAGGCTCCGGATGCGCAGGCTCAGCGGCCATGGCTCACGGGCCCAGCCGCTCCACGGCATGTGGGATCTTCCCGGACCGGGGCACGAACCTGTGTCCCCTGCATCGGCAGGCGGACTCTCAACCACTGCGCCACCAGGGAAGCCCCATCTTTGCTTTTTAAACATTTTCAAACTCACCTGCTCATCTCGAAAAGGAATCTATCAGCCTTGGCCATCCGATCCAGTTCATGTTTATGTTCCTCCAACAGATCAATGTCACTCTTTTCAGGAACAAATTTCAAGAGCTAAAAAGTACATGCAAATATTAAAACTGAAGTTTATAATTTAAATTCTTGCCCTAATTTTTCACGCTTTCAGTTAAATTGTCCCAAGATGAAATTTTAACATTTAATTTATAAGCTCTCCTCACAGGTGACTGTTCAGATACAATGAAGTGATTAAATCTTTCCATTTAGGTGGCCAAAAGGTACAAACTTCCAGTTACAAGATAAATCGGTAACGGGGATGTAGTGTACAACATCATGGTTATAATTAACACTGCTGCTTGATATATAATGAAAGTTATTAAGACAGTAAATCCTAAGAGTTCTCATCAGAAAGGGAAAAAAAGGTTGTTCTGGTTTTTTGCCTTTAAAAAACTTTTATCTATATGAGATGATGGATGCTAACTAAACCTCTTGTGGAAATCATTTCACATTTGTAAGTCAAACCATTCTGCCACACACCTTAAATTTATAGTGATGTATGTCAATTACATTTCAATAAAATGGGAAAAAAACCTTTCTACTTTTACTTGAAAGTAGTTAAACCAGTGTAAGATTCATTTCTGGTATCTATGTGTTCTATAGTGCCCCTCAAATCAGAATTGGGAAGTTCTTTACTAGGACCCACTTTACATAGTCCATTAGAAAGGGGCCTTGGAGATTCAACCTTCTCATGAGAAGATGCTACAACTGAGGTCCAGAGAGATTAGGTCACTCACCCAGGATTATAAAGCAAGTGTGTGTGATCTTCAGAAATAGAACCTGGGTCTCGACTTCCAGCTCTATGTTTTTTTCCTATTACATCATGCTGAAATGAGTAATTTTATGTGTATTTTCTAATCAATTTGCTTATTTCTTTGGCTTATCTAATTCCATCTCATTTTTTGCTCCATGTAGAGTTAGGTGAGAGGAACACAATGGGATGTGAAGTTTTTGATTCCATATTTTATTTTGGATGAAGAAATGAGCATGGAATGTGGAAGAGATAGCAATAATACTTAAAGTAGAAAAAGCACTTCTGTATGTGTCTAATTTTCTTTAAAGGCACAAACGTGTATGTGTATGCCCAGGGCTGTGTTTGTGTGCTATTTTCTAGATCAAATATTCTTGGACTTTAAAAAAAAAAATTACACTGAGCCTCTGGACCCTGAGATCCTCCCCATAAACTTGATGCTGGCATTGCGTGGTCCATTTAGCAGGTTTTCAAATGTTCATTGGATTTAATTAAGGGATCTCAGAAAAGGCAGTCAGTCTGGGTACCACCAGCAGAGAAAGAGAATTGGAACTACAGGGAAGGAGATGAACGGTTTGAGGTTGGAGATATATTCCAGGCAGAGTGCTTATCATGCTGGGTCCTGGAAGGGGCAGTGCAGCACTTACACAGGAGGAAGAGTGGCCACCGCAGCAGTGGGCAAGGTCAGGGAGGAGCAAGGGCCTTGCAAAAAATTCAGTCTTTATTTTGAGGGCATGGGATGTAACTTAAAATCTCAAGTAGGGGAATGAGTTTGCACTTTAAAAAGAACACTCTGCCTGCAGAATGGAGAAAGAACTAGAAAGGATCAAAAGTATTGGGGGTTGTGATTAGATTGTTGGTGCAGTAATCCAGGTGAGAGACGGTGGTGGCCTGGAATGGGTAGTGGACAGGTTCTAGAGATATTTACGGGGTTTGAACTGGCCTGACTTGTCGACTGTGGTAGATAAGGGTCAAAAGGATGAGGTCCAGATTTCCGGCTTGGGCAATGATGTACACAGAGTGTAACAGGGAACACAGGAGGAGAAGGTTGGAGGAAGGTGGGTGAGGAGAAGGTGAATTTAGTGTTTGAAATACTGGCAAGGGAAACAAGTCGTGATTTCTAGTAGGCAGGTGGACAAATGGGTCTGAAATCCCAAAGAAATCTGGAAGACAAAGCTTTGGTGTGGGTTACAACATGCATGGATGTGAGTAAGGTAACCAGGGGGCCCATCAAGAGAAAAAAGCAGGGCTGGAGAGAAGCCAGCATTGATGTGATGAGAATAAGAAGAGGAACCTTCCTAGAAGGCAGTGGAGGGGCCTATGTGGAATCACAGGGCCAAGGGAAGAGGTGTTTCACCATGGGGCAAGTGGTCATTGGTGTCACACACCACCAATACGTCAAGGAAGATAAGGACTGCAAAGTACTCCCTGGCTTTGTCAACAAGAAAGTTCGTATCCTTAGTGAGAACAGCTTAAGGGATGTGAGGGGGACGGACTGCAGTGAGGTGAGGAAGAGTGAACAAGCTTTCAAGAACTGGCTGTGTCAAAAAAGAGAGAGGAGGGGCTTCCTTGGTGGCGCAGTGGTTGAGAGTCCGCCTGCCGATGCAGGGGACACAGGTTCGTGCCCTGGTCCGGGAAGATCCCACATGCCGTGGAGCGGCTGGGCCCGTGAGCCATGGCCGCTGAGCCTGCGCGTCCGGAGCCTGTGCTCCGCAGCGGGAGAGACCACAACAGTGAGAGGCCCGCGTACCACAAAAAAAAAAAAAAAAAGAGAGAGAGAGAGGACAGTAGCTGATGGGGATGTGCGGTCTTAAGAGGTGCGTGTGGGAAGGGCTGGGACCTGAACAAGTTACATGTTGAGAGGGCAAGGTGGAAGACCTTGAGGAGAGGGGCAGGGCCCTCTGGGCGAGGTCCCTGAGCAGAAGGAAAGGATGGGCCAGAGCAGAAGCCAGGGACACCCCTCTCTCCTAATGGGGTGGACGGAGGAAAGACGGAAGTAGATGCCAGGGAATTCACAGGTCTGGTGGCCTGAGAGCTTCTAGGCATGGATGTTCCCATGTTCATATGGTAACACTGGACAAATGTCTTCTTGTTCTTCCTCAGTGCTGGAGGGAAGGTAGTAGGGCAAGGGAAGGAAGGAAGAAGAGAGAGGACAAGGCTTATTTTTTCCCCTGAGTTTGGATTTTTTCCTTCTGGACAAGGAAATTCAGTTCTAGTTTCAGGGGTCCCCCCATACCTGCCCTGCTGAGCCTACAGGCCCCTGTTCAGGATAACACAGACACCATCTGTCTCTTGTTACTCACAAGAGCACAGTGAGAGGCACAGGCTAAAGGCTCAGGCCGTCTCAAGTCAGAGTCAAGAACAGACTGTGTTTGGACAGTTTTGAGAGGAATGAAGAGCCAGACAAACACCTGGAGATAAGGAGAAAGGTGTGCATCCCAAGAAAGGGGAGTGTGTGGATCTCATCTGAGATCTGATCTCGGTGGCTAAAAGCAGCAGGAGAGGAGGGGTGGAATGTGGCTCAAATGCAGATCATATCGAGTAGTAAAGGATGCTGTGTGAAGGCAAAGGAAGCAGAGGAAGGGGGGTAGAATAAGGAGGAAAAGAAAGAGCCTGGGAGATGAGCAGTGAGCAAGACACCCACAGCTATCAGCAGAGGCCAGGTCAAAAGTATCCACTTGGCCAGATTCTGCTTCAGTAGACCGATTTTCTTACTTGTATTTATTTGAAGTACGTTCTATTTGCACTACAAGCCCTTTTGGCAAGATTCTGAAATCCTTTCCCTCAAGGAGGAATTTTGCTGGTTGCAATTTCACAGTAAACAGATCTTGTGGAATTTTAAGCATACGACCTTATCGATAGAGGCTGAAGACCTAAGGACTAAAGCAGTTTTCTGCTTAGTTCTTCACTCTGGGTGAAGCAATTTTTGATGCAGGCATTTGGAGCGCAGGGTCACTTGGGGGCCAGGGAGGGACAGAGGGCAGCTGGGCTCCACTCTCTTGGGGCAGAGGCTCTGTTTTGACTGGTATTCCGCGAGGGAGGGAAGAGTGGGCAGAGGAGCTAAAAATGCTCGAAAAAAGGAATACGTTTAAACTATTTATACCCAGAGCATCCGAACAGACTTGGAAACATAGTCATTAGCTATTTTGGGAACTAAATCAAAACTTAAAAGGACAGCAAGAAAAGTTTCTCCACTGCTAAGTGTGACGGTTTTCACCCAGGATGACTGCAGCTGCAGAGGTTTCAGGGAGGGGCGGGTCCATGGAGGTGTGGTGATACCACACACATCACTCCTCCCTGCCTGGTATCTGAGGCCTTCTGGGAAATCAGTGAGAACCGTGGAAAATGCACATGCATACAGGCACTCCACTGGAGTCCCTGTTAGTGGAGCAAAGTACCCATTTCCTCTTCTCCTGGGAGCTCAGCCTGCCTACAGGTGATCCCTTAAGTTCAGCCTGAAATCATGATCACCTGTGTCCACTGTTGACCTTAAGTGGTCCTGGCTCTAACAAATGGAGGCCTCCTGACCAAAATCTCTCAAAATATGATTCTGTTGCAGGGACAAGGAGACAGAACAGGCTTAGAGCATTCAGAGACTGTCCCCACAATGCACAGAAAAAGTTAGGGCCAGACTGAGAGATAGGTAACAATCCCTGGGGCATCTGCTAGTACAGTATCATGTGGGAAATAACTGAACCAAGCTGCTGACAACACACAACACAGCTGGAGTGGCTGCATGGAGCATGTTATGGAAACACTGCATGACGAGAGGCTAGGGCACCACATCCAACTTGTTGCCTGGACATAAAAAATACAAATTATCTTCAAATACCACGGACAAGGATGTATACTGATTGTGTATAAATCTACACCATACTTACTACCCCCAGCATTTGAATTTCCTGCCATTTACAATGCAAGAAGGGTGCTATACAACTTACGGAGACAAGGCCCAGCCCCAAGAAGTTTACACCCCACCTTATGACACATTCGAGAGTTTTGATGAAGATGACAGTGCTAGGGGGTAAACAGTGGCTCCTGTGGTTGTGGGAACAGGGAGCCAAGACCATGACACAAATTGTGTCAGGGATTAAGCAATGACTCAGTTTATGCAGTGCAGCCTGTGACCTCAGTGCTGAGATTCTCAACATTCCAGTTAAACAGACATTTTCTACTAAAGCTAGTAGATTTCTATGACCTGCTAAGGAGTAACAACTTGATGGCAGGCAGCATGAGAGACAGATTCCAGCATCGAGGGTCCCAGGCATTTGACGAAGTCTGGACCATCCTTCTCACCCATCATTTTGGAAACAAGGGAAGAATCAAGTCCTAGAGGCTTCTGACAGAGCTGTGTGGAACTTTGGTTCAACCTCCTCAATTCAGAGATGAGGAAATCATCTACCAGCAACAACCAGATTCCTTTCCTCAGTACGCCCTCCCTGCTGAGAGTCCGGTGTCACCCGTGCTCTGAGCGTTGCCCGGCAGCTCACCTGTTCCAACATGTCCTTGGGCAGATCTTCCTGCTCGTCCATGGTTAGAATTGCCCGTTTGATTTCATCGTTGGATAATTTCAACCTGGAGAAAGAATATTTTACTTGTTGTTAACGATATCGGCTTGAGCCGTAAACATTTAATACAAGGTAACGCATTTTGCTATCCCAGCTGTTGATCTTCAAGTGCCAGTTTTTCTCCAAATCTCTCAGTGAAAGCTTCTTTCCTGACAATGTTGCCCCTAAAAATAGTCTTTTGAAATGGCTTTAACATTCTTCCAGGGCTTTCTAATGCTCTGCTGACACAGAGAACAAAGCTGTTATGTTCTACCATTTAGTTTCCTTAAACGAGGGATTGGAGGATGAGAAATAGGGAAAACACCCCCCCACACACATACCTGTTTTCTTTAATATATAGTATCCACAAATTGAAGGTGAAAACTAACTTTTTAACTTATGTGTCAGGAGTGTTTAAAGTTCTCTCTCATATTAAAAATGGATTTTGAGAAGATTAGCAGGATCTATGTTATTGTTAAAAAACTGAATAGTTGATATATAAAATAAAATGTATAGCTGAGGAGTTTTCATATGTATTATTTCATTTGGCATTCAAGTTAACCGTGATGATTTTTTTTTTTTTAATTGAGGGAGAAAATGAGGCTCAGAATGGCTAAGTGATTTGCTCAAGGTCAAACATATACAGAGGGGCAGTATCTAACACAAACCCAAGACTTTTGATTGCTAATCCCAAATTCTTTTTACAAATAATGCTTATCTAGTTAATATCTCATAGGGAAGGATTTAAGCAAAAACCCAAATCTATTTTCTGTTTTTCTGTCTACCATTAATTCATATGATTTACTAATTTATATTAAGGATTTATGTCTTGATTCTGGCAGGACAACAAAGTACTGACTGTGAAAAGAGTTGAAATTAAAACGTACTTGTAAAAATATGTTTTTATTACATACAACCAAAAGTCTTAACCAGGGAAAAAAATCTTAATCAGATTATTAGCTGTAACAATAGGGTCATTCTTTTGTTCTACTTGTAAGCATCAGACCCAGACTTATTTAAAACATCTTATTTCCTTATAAGCTACCACTAACATGTTATAGTACAATTATTCGATCAGTTCTTCTAGTTTATGATCTTCGAGAAGAATGACATTTAGGACTGGGAATAAAGCCATGAACACACAAATACAGAGCAAGGCATATAGCCTTCATGTGTAACATTTGAAGGAAGGGACTTTGGCATCAGACAGGCTGTGCCTGGCTCTGACACTTCTTGGTCAGTGTCAGAAAAATTGGAAAATTTTTTTTCTTCAGCCTCAGTTTCTTCAACTATAAAATAGAGATAATGATAACCTATGTAAAAAAAAAAAAGGATTTTTGTCTGTGTATAAAGTGAAATAATGCATGAGACATGTTTAGCATAGTGTCTGGCCATAGAAAGGGCTCAATAAACTATACGTATACTCTGCAAGGCAGACTTTTCCACCCAGAAAAAAAGAAAGCAGCAGTACTTATGTAACATTAATATTTAAGGACAGCTATTTGATAAATAAACAGCGCTTAGTAGGGTTACCATGAAACTTCCCAAAGTGCTCTCATACCCATTGTTTCATCAGAGTTTCCTCTCTGTATAGAGCACCCATTAGACCTGGGAGAATTAAAAAATAATTAGAAGACATGGTGCTTATTTTAAAGGTGGTTATAATGTTTGAGAGAATCTAATGATAAGCTGAAACACTCCACACAAGGGTACATGAAGCATACATGGTCAGCTGTGCTCTCCCAGGTAAACGAGAGGGTTGGATCAGTGCAGGGGTGGCCATAAAGCCCACGAAGGAGGAAAGAAACCACTCTGGACACCTCTGGCTTGTCCTATTTCTCCAGATTTTGACATGATCTTGTTAAAACCATCCATCCTGCCATTGAAACTGAATGTTGTTTCATGTACTAATAAGTAGGCCACGGAAGGAACAGATTTGGGAATCCTATTGTACAAATATCATTCTCTTCTATTTCATGCTTTCAAACCCAAATAGAGCACCTAGGCAACATGCCAAATTGTCCATGTTCTAGAATAAGACCCATTCTCTTCCCTAGTCCAAGTTGTAGCACCATAATAACTCCTGGGCTGTGGACAGTGACTCTGGATCTGGGCAGACGTCTCTAGATTGATTTAGTCATTCTGGAGTCAGTCATTTCCCATGAATATGTTCATTAGAACATCATAATGGAAAACTCCCAAACTTAAATGGAACAATTTAGCCAAGTTGGCATGGGTAAAACATATGACGGGAAAAACTGTATCCCGGCATCAGGGTCTCTACCACATGGGCCCTGGGTAGCCCTAGATTCCAGGACACTAAAGGCTCTTGAGTCAAGTAAGGGCAAACACCATGGTGTAGCCATGCAAGGCCAAAGAAGTGGGACATTAAGCAAGGTTGAAACTGCCACTGATGAAAACCAGCTGGCTGTGGAAATGTCTAGTTACCACGAGAAAAGCTCCACTTATTTAAAAAAAAAGATTAGTTCTGTGTCCTTTTCACACGGAGTTGAAGAAACCACTTTATGGTGTCTTTCTGCTGAGTCCTTCTGTTTTGCATTTAAGAGAAAAGGAGTTGAACATCAGAGTGAGAACAATACTTGAAGTATCAGATTTGCATTTCATTAGCTCCCCATATGGAGTGCAGAACTTCTTGCTTTTGAAATTGTATATATTTATGCTGCTCAATCCCCAGAGGCTGTCTGGACCAAACACTAGCTCTAATTCATAACAATTTTGGTTTCTCTTCATGTGGCCCACAAAGAGACTTGAGACTTTAATGGCTAGTACTTAAGAAAATCTACCTGTCAACATCCTGCCTTGCATGTGGTCTGTGGGAGCAGACAAAAAAGCTGTACCTTTGGGGAAAGAGGAGAAGGGTACACGGCCCTCTGGGAGGCTTCTATAGGTTGCCAAAGAGTTCTTAGTATCATCTGTCATCCACAGATTGAGTCGCTAATCTCTGTAATTTAAGGACCCTACCAATCCTAACCTTTTAATTGCTTTTAAAGCTTGGCAGTGTTCTGGTGTGCAGGAGGGTGGCAACTTGTGAGACATCCACTTCGACTTTCTTTGCAAAGCAGGAAACAAACCAGCCATTTAAAACCAGTATTTAACTCCACCTTGCTCTACTCAGGTATTTCAAAAATTTGCCCAGAGAACTGGAACATCCAGGCATAATTAAACTAAGTTAAGGATGGATGGCTAGATCAACTTTAGCTCTGCTTCAGTGGATTTAAGCCAAACCCCTCTCCTTTAAAGTAGCCTTTTGTGGTTTACTACACCCTGGCTGTCATGTTAAGTGAGCATCTGGAAAAAAAGAATGGCAGAACACTTCATAAAAGTGTCTTTTAGGTGGGTTCATTTTGCAATATAAGCCAGCTTCCAAGTTTCTTTCTTTCTTCTTTTTTTTTTTTTAACAGAAGGGAGAGGTCTGTTTTAGGGAATAAAGCAGAGTGAATCTTAAGTTGCCCCATGTCGCCTACATACACACAGCAGAGAAGTTGTTGCTGGCTCTTCCAGGGGCCTGATGAACAGGTCTCATTCTCGGGTACATCGTGTCCATTCTACTCACTTCTCAAGTCTGTAAAAGGCAGGGTCCCTGGTGGCTTGGAGCGTCACACCTTCCAGACAGCCTCTTTCTGGGCGCTGTGAGGGACGCTGGACTCTCATGCTGTGAGCACATAAAAAGGGCCTGTACTTCCTCCCCTGCTCGGCCCCTGGGATGAGAAGGCCTTTCCTTCCCGCTGCCTTCTCGGCTCCAGGCAAGGCTGTGGCAGGTGCCCCTGGCCAAAGGGTCCGCGAACTTTCGCAGTATGGGGGTAAGAAGAGCTTTTAAAGATAACCAAGTGCTGCAGACACGTGTGCATCACAATACTGCCCATGGAACATGCCACGGGCTTTCACCGCGGTGGAATCTGGTGTAATGACTGCATGGCTGGTAATTAAATTCCTAGTCAGCAAGGTAAGACACAGAGAGGGTCGCCAGTCTTTGGGAATGAAATAAGCAGAAAAGAAGAAAGACACTAAGTGTGGAAAGGTAGGAAATCTTGACTTCAACTTGGAAACATTCCTACTTATTGTCCCCAGGCAGAAAATCAGTCTCTAAATGCTAGTGACAGGTTTTGTCTCTCTCCAGTCTGTCCCTCATCAGGTCTGAGCTGGGCAATAGAAAGAGCTCCCTATCTGAGAGCAGACTGTGCCTCCAGCTCTGACCCCTCCAGCCTATCCTGCAAACCCGTCAGAGATCAGACTCAAAACCTCATTAAAACAGTGCTGTTCTCTGGAACAAATGGCACCAATTCCGGATCCCCCAGGTACACAAACGGGCCATTAACTGAGCAGCTGCCACATACAGGCACTCTGTCAGTGCTTCTCACACGCCGGGTCTCATTCTTACAAGCCCACTGCTTCCATTACCTCCATTTTATAAACTGACCCTGGGCTGACTCGGGCCCTGACAAAGGTACCAGGTCTGGATCTCAGGCCCTCCTGCCTGGTCTCATTTAATCCAAGTGACAATCGTCTGCTGCAATTACAGGGCTCTCTCTATAGCCCGGCCTGTACCCGCTCTGGTGCCTTTGCTCCTGC